>NC_090654.1:131160635-131470635 GCF_040937935.1 Hyperolius riggenbachi
CACTGGTCAGCTAACAAGCTGGTCAGCCCATTGCTTTCATCATTTTTTAGTAAGGGTAACCTTGGGTCAGACCAGGATTCATGTAGAGGGAGTACCGGAACAATATTCTGAATTTTCAGATGTGTTCTGTCCCAAAGCTGACAAGAAACGCTCCGTAGAGTGGAAGTTCCGGCCAGGAGACTTGGTCTGGGTGTCCACACATCATTTGACCCTGAAACATCCCTCGCCCAAGTTAGGACCCAGATTTGTGGGCCCTTTTCCAATGACCAGGAAGATCAACAATGTTACTTATGCCATTGATCTCCCTGCCAGCATGCGTGGTGTAAGATCCTTTCATGTGTCCCTGCTTAAGCCAGCAGTACATGTAGGTTCCACTCCTCCTCCTCCTGTGATGGTGGATGACCAACCTGAGTCTGAAGTGGAAAAGATTTTAGACTCACGTATAGTACAGAACTCGGTACAGTATTTGGTTCACTGGAAGGGTTATGGCATAGAGGAAAGAACATGGGTACCTGATTGCCGCATGCATGCGGATGAATTAAAGAAGGAATTCCATACCCTACATCCTGAGGATCCGGGTAGGAGCTGTCCGGAGTCCACTCCTCAGGGGGGGGGAGGGGTACTGTGAGAAAACGCAGAAAAGCCGCCGCGTGTACTCAGAACAAGGCGGCTGATTCCGCGTCCAACGCGGCGGTTGGCACGCATAGGCCTACATCTAGTAGTATGGCCGAACGCGGAGAAACCGCCGCATGCCTTGATAGCGGTGCGGCGGTTTCCGCTTCCAGCGCGGCGGGTGCTTTACATCACATGTCTGGTGTGGCTGGGACTGATAGTCCATACAGGTTCAGAAGGACGCGCGCGCTGAGAGGCAGAACTTATATGACAGCCAGAAGGGAGTCAGCTGACCAAGCCGGTCAGCTGACGGCAGTACCACTTCCCATTGCTCCAGCACTTAGGGGAGGCGCTGGAGAGCGCCTTGCTATATATACTGGGTGCTGGTCATTCTCTGGTTGTCTGCCGTTGCGATCATTACGTGGTAGCACTCAGACCTTGTCAGTATCTGTGATATTATCTGTGTTATTATCTAGACCAGTTCCTGGGTGTTGACGATCAAGGACCTCACACCTCAGTCTAGGGAAAACTGTATATTATCTGTGTTATTACCTAGACCAGTTCCAGGGTGTTGATGATCAAGGAGCTCACACCCAAGACTAGGCATTGTTGATTATTTGTTATGACCTTCTGCTTTCCTGACTACTCTTCTGATCTCTGATTAGGTACTTCGCTATATCTGATACTCTGTTGCCGAACTCGGCTTGTCTTAGTATTCCGCATCTGTCTCCTGTCTCTGTCCCTGATCTGTCTGTCTGTTATCGACCCGGCTTGTCCGACCTTGAGAGCTATCTCCCCAGTCTAGAGATAGCTCACAGACCTGGGGGTGACACCCTTCCTTGGTGTCACTCACACTCTGTCCTTCCTACTCCTAGCCTGACCCCTCCCTCGGGAGAGTCTCAGGCTTACGGAAGGAACGTGTTACTGTGCAGTACTCCTTACTGCTGTGCACCTGCTCCTCAGGTGCAGTCCTCAAAGTATTTCTGTTACACCAAACACTCTTATTACCCAGGTGTCCAGAGGTTAGAGATATATTTGATTATCGATGATACTGCAGATCATCAATAATCGGGTATATATCTGTATTCTCGGTGATACTGCAGATCACCGGTAATCAGACCCTCTCTGTGTTACACCGATCGTTACACTTACCACCTGAGGAGCAGGTGATTCAGATAGTACTGTGGCTAGTATTCACCAGTGAAGCAGGTGATACTGGCAGAAAATCCCTTACCAGTGACTAGGCTCACTGGTGAGGATAGGAGAGTCAGACAAGCAGGTTTGGCAACGAGAGGACAGATACGGTACAGAGACAAAAAGCTAGATCAGAGTAGTGTTTCAGGCAGAGTCGGCAACTATATCAGATAGGCAAAGGTACAGGATCAGAAAACAGAAGAGTAGTCCGGCTAGCAGAAGGTCATAACAAATAATACAATTCAATTAGTACTTTAAGCTATCAACAGAATCTGGCTAAGTGTGGATCCCCAGCTCCAGCTGGTTCTAGCACACTTTGGGATCTGACTAGGTCTGAGAGCTAACACGTAGCATTTGCAACAGCAGACGCCGAGCAACTGAATGACCTGTCCTATATATACTGCAAGCACTACACAGCGCCGCCCCGTCACTCAGCCAATCCGGAGCATAGCTGGAGTCAGCTGATCGCCTGATCAGCTGACTCCCCTTCTAGTTGCATAAAGGTCCTGTCGCCTGGCGCGCGCGCACGTAGCCCTTAGTCTGTGAGCAATAGAAGGACCAGGCAAAGCACCAGCGTGTAACCGCGCGGCGGAGACCGCTGGCTGCGACGCGGAGATAGCCGCCATGCCGCTTGCTGTTGCGGACGTATCTCCGCTATACATTACAATGAATTTGTTTAGTCTCTTGAGGTCTACGACCGGCCACCAACCACCTTTGCCTTTCTGACAGTGAGGATCTTCAAGAACTGCATCTTGAAGAATTAGTTCCTTGATATACTGCATTAAAGACAGTCTTTTGTCTCTGGATCTTGGCAGATGAGTTTGACAAAACATGTTTGGGGGTCAAGACTTGAACTTCCACCGATGGCCTTTTGCAATGGTCGAGATCACCCATAAATTTGAAACCCTGTCCATCCACACTCGAGCGAAGGCTAAAACCCTAGCTCCAACAGGAGGAGTGTGGGAGGACAGGGACTTAAAGGGACTTTCCCTGACCTTGACGAGAAGTTTGAGCAGATTTCACAGATTTTGAGAGGGTGGACTGTGCACCCTGCCACTTCCTCTGGTATTCTCTTCCTGGTTTATACGTATGAGAATTTCAAAATCTACTCTGATATTGAGGCTTTTGCCCAAATTTCTGCTTTCTAAATTTTCTATCCTGCGGGATGTCTTCAGATTTACCCCCTGTTTTCTTAAAAATGGCATTATCCATTTTTTCTCCAAACAGATGTTTACCATTAAAGGGGATTTTCACCCAATTTTGTCTTGACGAGGGATCTGCATACCACGGTTTAAGCCACAATGCTCTTCTGGCAGTCACCGATTAAAACATAGCGTGAGAAGATGCTCTTACACTATCTATTGCAGCTTCACCCACAAAGCAATTTTAAGGTCTTCCCAAGCCGATATGATCTGTTCTACATCTGCTCCTGACTGAACTGCTTCCTCTATATTATTGGTCCAGATCTTCATGGCTCTTGAAAGAGAAGTTAAAGCTATGGCAGATTTGAAAGCTCCACTAGCTGCTAGATAATTCTTCTTTAATTCACTTTCCATCTTCCTATCTAAGATGTCTTTTGAAACAAGCAGTGTCTTCCATTGGGAGACTAGCCACAAGACTTAGCAAGATTAGCCACAGATGCGTCCACTAACAATGCCAATTGTAGAAAGTCTGCCTCTGATTCCTTTAAGGGATACAACTTTGACCATCTATTAACCAGAGAGGGTTTGTTATCTGCCTTGTTCCACTCTTCTAGAATGATACCGTTAATTTCTTTCATTAATGGAAAGGTTGGACCTGATCTTGATAGGTGGGGAAAATACTTTCCGACTTCTAGCGTTGGATCCTCGCTTTCTTCCCACTGTAAGGCTTCTTTAATAGCAGTGACCAATGGTTCTACCAGGCTAAACTGGAAGTTCGACGGTGCTTCTATTCCTGTATCAGAATCATCAGTTCCATCTGTATAGTGGAAGAATCTCGGGGTAACTGTGAGGATGTAGATGGTATTTGTGCAGTCCGCTCCGGCCCACGTGGCGGTGATTGACAGCGCCGATCACGCAGGCGCAGTACAGAGCGACCTCCAGGTCGCTCTGACGTCATCGCCGGGGACCGGGTCGGAGCTCCGGCAAACGGCTGCGGGCAGAGCTGCGGCGAGGGAGGTCCTGGGAGCTTGGGGCTGGAGGAAGTCCCCGGTAAGTAGCGTTTATTTTATTAAATTTGGCCTGACAACTCCTTTAAGAGGATCAGCACAGGTCCACGGCAGTAACACCAGCTTTCCTGCAGAGCTTTAGGGAAAAGCACCCTTTCCTGACAAAAGTGCTGCTTAACTACCTTAAGACCGCTCCACGCCCATGGGCGTGGCCGCGTGTGACACGGCTGTCCCCTCCTGAGGCTGGGGAGTGATCGGCTGTCATAGGCTGAAGCCTATGACAGCTGATCACCCTGATTGGCTGGCGGGTGGAGGGAGGGAGCAGGGGAATCAAAATAAAAGCCATTTTATTCAAAAATAAATAAATATTTATAAAAAAAATAAAATAAACAACTGAGGAGTGATCAGACCCCCCCCAACAGAGAGCTCTGTTGGTGGGCGGAAAGGGGGTGGGATCACTTGTGTGCTGTGTTGCATGGCCCTGCAGCTTGGCCTTAAATCTGCAGTGGCCAATTAATAAAAAAAAAAAAAGCCTGGTCTTTAGGGGGGTTTAGCACTGTGGTCCTGAAGTGGTTAAATAGGAAAAATGACTGTGAGCATGCTCAGAAACGAGCTGCCCACAGTCAAGATGGCTGCCGGGAGCACTGGTCGAAGGACAGGAGGGAAAAGGAAAGGCTACCAATAAAAGAAGAGGAAAGACGTGTGCGCGTGCCTAATGCTGAGCGGGACAAGCCGACCGCCGCTTACATGCCGCTCCCTGCTGCCCTGCAATCCTTTAGAGACACAAACACGCTGAGCCCAGCATGAAAACAGCAAACGGCTAGCGCTACACCAACCTCCACACCACAAAGAGCAGGAGAGGCAGGAGCTACTACCGGGAAAAGGGAAAGAACAAAATAAAAAAGTAAAGTTGAAGAGAAATTGAGAGCCCAATATGGTGTAGTATGTCAAAATTGATTGGATAAATGAAACAGTGAGATGGTAATACTCACAAACATTAGGCAGGTGAGGAGATTAGACCTGTCCTCACTCAGGATTAAGAAGTCGCTCTCTGTAGATAGGAAGAAAGGGGGTAGATCACCCCTCCACCTGGGGTGGACTCAAATATATTAGTAGGTGAACAGAGGCGCCAGAAGGATAAAAGTACATAACATTTCTAAAAAATTGCTGAGAGGAAGTGGTGGACTCCCCTCCGTTAAAGCAGACACCAAGGACTGTAAATATATAGATATACACATTTATTGAAAATACCCCAAAGATGCAACGCGTTTCGCGGGCACAGCCCACTTCTTCAGGCAATAAGCAGGGGATAAACAACAGCAATTCAGTTATAGCAAGCAGAGCACCTCTGTGAGAGGTGAGAGGTGCTCTGCTTGCTATGACTGAATTGCTGTTGTTTATCCCCTGCTTATTGCCTGAAGAAGTGGGCTGTGCCCGCGAAACGCGTTGCATCTTTGGGGTATTTTCAATAAATGTGTATATCTATATATTTACAGGCCTTGGTGTCTGCTTTAACGGAGGCGAGTCCACCACTTCCTCCCAGCAATTTTTTTAAAATTTTATGTACTTTTATCCTTCTGGCGCCTCTGTTCACCTACTAAAATAAAAAAGTAAGTCCAGCCAAGTTTAGCACACAAAATATCTACGGGAACCAGCAGACCGGGATCTCACAGGAGGATCCTTTAGACCCTATATAGAGACTTCCACAGAGAAAGGGATAAACCCTGGGGGTATGACAGGGGACCTGTAGGGGAAAAATATGATGTTATGATGTCCAAGGCAAGGGGAGGACAAAGAGAAAAGAATGGTGGGGTCTGTGTACTCAAAAACTTTAATAGATATGGTGTCCAATGGGGTTAGGGGGCGGGGCCCAGAACCCATAGTATGCTACCATGGAAGCACCAGGAAAACATTGTATTTATTATTTTCTGGACCAAAGAGTTCACTTCCTGACGTGCGTCAGGGAGTGAATTACCAAAACGCTCAGGAAAAACGCATCGGAAACCGCTAACCACAAAAAAAAAAATCACCCACCCAAGCGCTGGGAATCGGGGAAAAAAACGCCTCATGCGGACATGCGAGCCGAACGCAATGTGAACAAGGCCTCAGGGATTTCCACATCAATGCGCAATAATCCCCCTTCTGGCTGAAAACGAATTGCGAGGAAGTGTATTGACAAAATACGCTTCCACACATACATACGCCGCAATGCAACAGCAAAAACGTTTTAAAATATCTGCGTCGCCATATATTGCGCCGCTCCGCATGCAATCTGAACGGCCCCATGGACTTTCATTGGCCTAGAGTTGGCCGGCTGCCAAATCGACCAATGCAGTGCACCAGTGTGAGAAGCCCCTAAGCAAAAATCATCCAGATTTGCTGCAAAATTAAGTTTGCGAGTTCAGCTTGCTCATCCCTAGTTGAGACTGGGATGGAGTTGAAGGTTGCTGGGGAGGAAATGAGAATGTATAAATTGGTGGACCAAGTATTTTCATTTTAATTTTAGAAGTACATCAATGTTGGATGTGTGTACCATAACAGTTATTGTTAACTGCTAACTCGCTAAAGGATCAAACCAATTGTCTCTAGAGGGAGTGCATCAGCTGGAAAAAGAGGGATGATGCTCTCTGTACAGTGTTCAATCAAAAAGAGCTGGCACATCCAAGGTGAATCTTTATTAGTTCCATGTAAAACACATAGCAAATGTTTCAGCGCCACGTAGAGCCACTTTATCAAGGCACAATTTGCTTAAGGGAAAAAATCTGTCTGTCGCTGTAAACAAGCTCCTGTAGGGTTAATGGGAGAGGACTCCTCTAGACACTCGCGCACAGCGATGTGTACTCAGCGGGTGGCAGCAGTACTGGCTGGTACACACATGCAACTCTGATTGGCCAATCACTGGCCAATTTTAAAACTCCCGTGCACTATGAGGGCCAACACATTTTTAATAGTATGTACTGATTGTGTAGTAGTAGCAGTAGATTTTTGTGTTGCACGTATGATAAATAAACTCCACGGTGGGATAGGAGTGGGTAGAGGGTAGGTGTATCTTGAGCATCAACAATCCGTAATGAGATGGAGGAAGATATTCTATGATTAGGGCAGGAACAGTACAACTAACACAAAATCTTACACATCATTATATTACATCTGTGCAAATACAGTGCAGCATATCACAGGTAACAGCAATCAATATTCTGCACAACATGTGCTCATCATCTCTGCCACATGCAATTACCTAGCAGCACTGCAATGAGTATCAGGTAAGCTGACCTGAGACTACACTGCTCTCTTCCTCTAGCAGATGAGAGATCAGGGAGATGTGCAACTAGTAGTTTAGTAAAGTTAAAACTTTAGAAAAATATTTACCATACTTGGAATGAGATGGAAGATACCCTTTTACTAGGACAGGAACAGTGCAACTAAGAAAACCTCCCCACCAACTAAGAAAGTACAACTGGTTCCCCCTGCCACAGGAAGTGCAACAGTGTATGCTGGAGGGAACTGTGTGTCCTCTCTATAGAATCCCAGGATTACAAATCTGGATCTATTATGATTATATCAATACATGAAGATTGTAAGCTTGCAAGGGCAGGGCTCTCTCCCCCTTCTGTGTCTTGGAATTCATTAGACATTTTATTCATCATGTTACTTTTGTCACTGTCATAACAATTCTGTATTTTGTATCAATTCTGAATTTTGTCACCAATTATGTATTTTTATATTGGTTTATTACATTTGTCTGTATTATTATTTAATCCATGTTCGTTTCTTACTTTGTACAGTGCCAAGGAATATGTTGGCGCTTTATAAATCAATAATAATATAATATGAAACTAGGGTTGCCACCCAGCCGGTATTCGGGCGGCAGGGCCGTTTTTTTCATTAGAAAGCCGGTGCCGGAATATTTTTTTTACCGGCAGGGCATTTGCTCAGGATTTGCCGGTAAAAACAAGAGGAGAAACAGAGCATTGCTATATAAAACCTCCCCAAACTGCTGCCAGCCAATGAGAGCGCTTCCACTGGCTGGGCTGGCCCGCCCCACTCCTGTGCCTACACTAGCTGTTCGTGGCCGAGGTGTAGAAGGAGGAAGTGCAATGTATTCTACACGCAGCAAGCAGAGTGTCTGCCCCTCCTCCTGCTCCACTGCAGTCAGTGCAGTCTTCTGAAACTTTGAAGTCTGAAGCGTCACACAGGTTCTCCATAATTACATTCTATGTTTCTCATGGTCGGCTCAGTTGTCAGTCTGTCACAGTTCTCTTTCAGTGAATTGTTACGAGTGAATAGAGTATATTCCGCTGTACCAGGAGTCCAGGAGAGGCTACCTGTCGTAAAAATTCCTGAGGGACCAGGAGGTGTTAATGACAGGCTGTTACAGCGTCAAACATTTGTGAAGAAGGCTATTACCTAAAGATATGCAGATTAACACTGCAATCAAATGGGGCTTTTGAGCTTGCAAATTGTCTGAAAAGCAGGAGCCCTGCAGCTACTTAACCAATTCTTTTTTTCTGAATGGTAGCTATAGACGATAACAGACATTCCCACCTGTAAGGTGCCATGTCCATTTCCATTGGGGCATGTCACCAGTGCTGCTGCGAAGCTGAATCACTATAGTTATATGGTTACAGGGATTCAGGTGTGTGCTTTGGAGAACTGCTGTCCAGATTGGCAAGCGATCTGGACAGCAAGCTATTGTTTGAATCGGCAGTAGTTTCCCATCTGCACATTCAGACTTAATGGAAACAGTCTTTTTGCTTTTACAGGATAAAGACTCATTCACATCATAGGCACTTTGGTGCACATTTTGGCAGCACATATTATGTGCAACACGCAAGAATGGCAGAAGTGCACAGACCGCACTTCTATGCTGCGCTGTACAGTACAGCAGTGTGATGCGCTATCACACTGCTGCATGCATTTTTCAGGAATCACAGCGCTGATCCCATTCACTGTAATGAATGAGATCAGCAGCGCGCAGATGGCGTGCAATCATATGCATTGCGTCCCAATAGCACGGCCAGTCTGCATCAGTGATGTGACTGAGTCCTTAGGCTACGTTCCCACCTGCTGCCAGATCACAAGCAGTCAGAGGGAGAGGACAGTGTAATGTCCTCTCCAATGGTCCGCTGGGATCTGGCTTTAGCCCAGGGCAGATAAACTCCCCTACAGGCGCAGAATCCTCCAGGACACCGAAGTACGATGAGGGGTGCGGGCACACCCGAGATGCCCATGCACAGAAGCCCGTGACTGCCCAGCAGAACAGAGAGATATAGCGGCAGAACAGAGGGGCCGAGGAGGATGGCGAGGGAGGCCCCAGTGCTCATGGGGCTTGAGGAAGCCCCAGGTAAGTATAAATAGGGGCTAGTGAACCATCTCAGGTTCACTTTAAAGGACAACTGAAGTGAGAGGTCTATGGAGGTGGCCATATTTATTTCATTTTCAGCAATACCGGTTGCCTGGCAGCTCAGCTGATCCTCTGCCTCTAATACTTTTCGATAGAGAGGTTATTGGCATTATTAAGACACTACTGCAGCCAAGCAGACTAGCAGATCCTGCACACAAACTTAGATCCTGCACACAAAAGGCTTCTTAAAGTATCTGCATTAGCAGCATACAGAGCAAGCAGAGGCACACAACATGTTTTGGGCATAGCTCTTCCTCACCTGAGAAAACCTGTCGTGTGCTTCTGCTTGCTCTGTATGCTGCTAATACAGATATTTTAAGAAGCCTTTTGTGTGCAGGATCTAAGTTTGTTCTAGTACATGGTGTTGCAGGAGAGGTGTACCCGCAGGGGGCTTGCACCGGCTTCCAGTTCTAGAGTTAGAGACCAGGGATGCTCAAATCTGACCCAGGAGATAGCCGGATAGTTGCTATCCGGATATCTCCCAGGACGGCTGTGCGGGGGTGTTTGGGGGAGGGGGGGGGGGGGTGGGCGGTTCAAGCGGTCAAGCTTACCTGTCTGACGTCTTCTAGGTATGTCCCTCAGCGCCTCCCACGATGCGCTCCACACTTCCTCCTTCAACCTGGAAGGAGGAAGTGTTTGTACTACTCACGTGACCGCTGCGTGGAGCGCATCGTGGGAGGCGCCGAGGGACCCACCCCGCACAGCCCTCCTGGGAGATATCCGGATAGCAACTATCCGGCTATCTCCCGGGTCGGATTTGAGCATCCCTGTTAGAGACCTGTAATGGTGGTGAAGTGTGGTTGTTCCAGTAAAGC
Organism: Hyperolius riggenbachi; assembly: GCF_040937935.1. Taxonomy (NCBI): domain Eukaryota; kingdom Metazoa; phylum Chordata; class Amphibia; order Anura; family Hyperoliidae; genus Hyperolius; species Hyperolius riggenbachi. The sequence goes on from NC_090654.1 coordinate 131,170,810, forward strand.
GGACCAGCAGTGCTGCCGGGCAACTGGTATTGTTTAAAAGGTAATGAATATGGCAGCCTCCATATCCCTCTCACTTCAGTTGCCCTTTAAGGTTAATGTGTGGTATGTCCTGCTACAGCAGGGGCATAACTGTATAACCAAGGGCTCCTTATCAAACTAATCTTAAGGCCTGATGAAACTTGTCCAAGGAGGCTGCTAACAACCACCTCTGCTAAAAAGCGTGTGTACAGCACGGGCGCCACCAGGCACCAAGCAGCCGCTTGGGGCCTCATGTTTTTAGGGGCCTCGGAGGCTCCGTGACGTCATCAAGACGTCACACTGTTGTCTGCGCCGCGGCGTCTAATAGGCAGCCAGCGCAGCCCAGCTCCAGCCTGCAGAGCAGGGTTACGGGAAGATGGCGTCCAAAGTCCTGTACTGGAGACTATTTGTGTCTCCAGTACAGGGCTTCGGGTGCCATCTTCCCGTGGCCCTGCTATTCAGTTCAGTGCGGGAGACTGCAGGAGGATCGTCCGGGGAGCTGCACGCCAGAGGTCGGCAGTGTGAGGGGACTTCTGTCAGGTGAGTAAATTCTTTTTTTTTTTTGCTGAAATGTGGCCCAAATTGTGTTTGTTTTCTGCTAAAATGTGGCCCAAATTGTGTTTGTTTTCTGCTAAAATGTGGCCCAAATTGCGTTTGTTTTCTGCTAAAATGTGGCCCAAATTGCGTTTGTTTTCTGCTAAAATGTGGCCCAAATTGCGTTTGTTTTCTGCTAAAATGTGGCCAAAATTGCGTTTGTTTTCTGCTAAAATGTGCCCCATATTGCGTTTGTTTTCTGCTAAAATGTGGCCCAAATTGCGTTTATTTTCTGCTGAAATGTGGCCCAAATTGCATTTTTTTTTGCTGAAATGTGGCCCAAATTGTGTTTGTTTTTTGCTGAAATGTGGCCCAAATTGTTTGTTTTTTGCTGAAATGTGGCCCAAATTGTGTTTGTTTTCTGCTGACATGTTGCCCACATTGGCCTGGTGCACACCAAAAACCGCTAGCAGATCCGCAAAATGCTAGCAGATTTTGAAACGCTTTTTCTTATTTTTCTGTAGCGTTTCAGCTAGCATTTTGCGGTTTTGTGAAGCGTTTTTGGTGTAGTAGATTTCATGTATTGTTACAGTAAAGCTGTTACTGAACAGCTACTGTAACAAAAAACGCCTGGCAAACCGCTCTGAAGTGCCGTTTTTCAGAGCGGTTTGCGTTTTTCCTATACTTAACATTGAGGCAGAAACGCCTCCGCAATCCAAAATCTGCAGCAGCCCGGGAGAATGCATTGATTCCTTCCTAGCAAGCAAGCAACGTGTCTGCACAGCCTTTGCCCTGCAATGTCGCCCGAGGAATTGGGTCCCAATAGCCGTTGAGTGACATTGAGTATATGAACGGGACCTTTAGAGCCTTCTTAGCATTTAAGACTCCATCTTGAATGTTTCTGAAAGTACCCCTGAGCCAGGGTAAAATCTATTGAAGGATGCCCATTGTGGGCTATATTACCTTCATAGAAGTGTCCTGGCATTGCTCGTTATCCTCAGGGTTACCCCTATTAATCCACCAACCCCCCACTACTCTAAACTGCCAGGCGTGGGTTTTGATCAGCACAGTAATAGACAATGCTTGTGAATGAGCACTTGCTTTCTCTGTGTTTGCACCATTTGGAACTTACACCAGCGCAGTTCTGATTCGCACTCCATCGTTAGGCGGAGCCTCCTGGATTTCATATTCAACTGAAGGATTCCGTCAAATATGAAGGGGTATGGGGGACCCCAAGGACAATGAGCAGTACCTCAGTTCAGGGGTACTTTAAATTAAGGAACGACCTTTTTAAGGTAAAATAATCTTCTAATTATGAAAAATATGTCACTGCTATAAAAGCCACTATAAACAGCACCCGACTGACTGCAATAAGTAAAAAAAAGTATTGTGATTATTCACTGCAGGACTGAGGCTGTACAAATGCATAACCAGCCTGTAGGCTCGAGATGCGTTTTGTTGCTATGCAGGAGGCCCAGATCCAAACTAAGAATGTCGGGACAAACCACTCCCACTTTTAGGCCACACCCCCAGACCACGCCTACAAGCCAGTATTTTTCCCCCCAAAAGGTGGCAACCCTATATGAAACTGACATTAAAATTATTTTGTGGTATGCCTGTTTTATACATACTTGTACTCATATACTGCGCAGATATATAAACAGAGTGTTTCCAATAGGTGGAGCGCTCCTTATATAATCACCAATAAATATTTAAATCAAAATAGGTCAGTGCTCAGTGACGAACAATGTCCCAATCTTATTGCAAGAAAAAGTTCATTGCATTACACATGTAGGTTTGAGATTGAATCCTGCAGCAGCGCATAGCCTTAGCGGTGCAGTTACCCTCCCCCACATCCCAAGCAGTGGCAACTCGCCCTTAGTTGGTGACCTTCTGAATAGACAAAACTAGTCGAGCGGCGGCGACATGGATGAAATTTGGGTTTATAAGGTGGAACAGCAAGGAAGGAATTGAAGTGTACATCGCTACTTCGCCCACCAGCGGCCCACGAGCAGGGGAGAGCCCGGAAAAACTCTATGCTTTTAATGATCTTGTTTGTAAGTGCGCAATCTTTTTATCAATATATTTTAAATACGGTTTTACGCTATGGAGGATCTTGTCTATATTCTATTTTGAGGTGATGTGGCACAAGAGGACGAGACACATGAAGGATACTGAGGGAGCATCCAGCAAGGCAGGGGGCAGCCAGATGACCCCACATGTGCTGTAGACCTTACCTAACATAAGGTCACCAACTAAAGGTGAGTTGCCACTAGGGATGATCGGAAAGTGCGATTTCCGATTCAGAACGGAATTCCGTAACCATTACATTCCGGCGGTATTTCGCGGAATTCCGCGTTCCAGCAGTACAATTTCAGTAATCTCATTTGAAACTTTTTTTAAACTTCGTAGGCCATGGGACCTAGTGGCTGTTCCACCGGTCATTTTTTTTTTTTGGAGCAACAGAGGTTGTCGTAGGCCATGGGACCTAGAGGTGGTTCCACGGCAGTCATAAAAATGTTTTGTTTGCAGCAGCAGGAGTTGTCGTAGGCCATGGGACCTAGAGGTGGTTCCACGGCAATCATAAAAAATTTTTGTTTGCAGCAGCAGGAGTTGTTGTAGGCCATGGGACCTGGAGGTGGTTCCACGGCAGTCATACAAAATTTTTGTTTGCAGCAGCAGGAGTTGATGTAGGCCATGGGACCTAGAAGGGGTTCCACGGCAGTCATAAAAAAAAAATTTTGTTTGCAGCAGCAGGAGTTGTCGTAGGCCAATTATTGTAGTCATCTTATTATTGTATTGTATCATTAACTTATGAATCAGTGAGAGGGGCTTTGTAATTGTCACTGATTCATGACTCAACAAGAAGGTGAGGTTTACAAAAAATCTAGATAAAGTCGGCGCTGAAGGGGTTCACAAGACCTGACTAAGCTGCACGTTCCTAAGAGGGGATCCCAAAAACCCTCAAAAATGGGTTAGAAATAATTTAAGTTTGAAGGAACACGCGCTAAAAAGCAATTGATACTTTTATTCAAAATCTAAAAATACATGATACGACCATAAATCCAACATCCATCCAGTCCACACACACCAATCTCCCCACAATCTCACCCAGAACCAGTTTCTATCAGACCCAAATATAAAAATAAAAATAAAATAAATCGCAGAGCTGTGTAATCAATTGATTGATCAATCCTATATGGATATCAAAAAAAAAGAGTTCTCTTTTTTCTTTAAATTTTAGGCAGTGCAAGCATCAATTCAGACAGCCGTCCAAGAAATGGAGCGGTGTTTCCAGTCTTCACAAAAAACTTTTAGCTTGGCCAAAGTCTCTGTAACTGTAAATGCTCAATCCAAATAGACTTGGTTTCTCTTTGCGGATATCAATACACAAGGCATGCGATCGATCAAGTTCTGTTTGAAATATATCTGCACAATACGGGCAGGCTTTGCAACAAAATACCTTTATGTAGCACGCTCCTCTCCCGGTCTTACGGGTTGTATACGCCGCCGGGTGCTTCAGAGCTTCTTCCCCGTTCAGCTCCTGGCGTTGGTTGGTCGCATACGTCACTTCCTACTGACAGGTTCAGCGTGACGCTCTCTCTCTCTTCCAATCCGCTAGAAGCTGTTACTTGTGGTGACGTCACCTAAAAGGTATAGGAACTTTGCTTTGTTCAGATGGCCGCTAAGCGCTATCGCGGCCGGCTGAGTTCCTAAACGCTTAAAAAACGGGATATGGTCCTAAAGGATGACCTCTACGCGTTTCAGCTAATTTCCGTTAGCCTTCTTCAGGAGGGTTAATCTCTTTGTGCAAGTTTCTTAACTTATGTAGGTTTACTCATCTGTTGCTACGCCCGTTATGCAAATTGCATTCCTCCCACTCTCTCAATCCGATGATATTCCTATTAACCATTGCCTTGCCTCTATATTGTTTCATACACCATTTGTCCACAAAAATCTGAGAAATATAAATGTATATATACACAGCCCTGCATAAAAAATAATTCATACACAGCCCTGCTTTGTCTCAAAAATTATTTCATATAAACATAATAGAACGCCAAAATAAGAATATATGTATGAATGAATAAAAGTTATTATTACCCATCGTCTCTAGTTACTCATTAAAAAAGGCAAATGTTTCCATTTCACTATTAAGGCCTTTTGGTATCAATGTGTCTAGCTGGAATATCCAGCGGGATTCATTTCTAGACATTTTCCTAATAAAATCACCACCCCTCCAGCTCCTCTTGATCACCTCCAAACCGAAAAAAAGTGTACCCCTTAGACTCCCCCCATGTTTATCTTTATAATGGTTGGAGAGTGGGTGTTTCTCATTTTTCTTAAGGATATTTTTAAAATGTTCACCAATACGCTCCTGCAATGCTCTTTTAGTTCTGCCTACATACCTTTTGTGGCAGGGACACTGAATACAATATATCACCCCTTTAGTGCTGCATGTTATAGGATCTTTAATTTTATACACAACCCCAGTAGTTGTTACAACTTTCATAATTTTTCCAGGATTCTGTGTCGATCTGCAATTATTGCACAACCCACACCTTTTAAAGCCTCGCCCCTTTAAATTTATTTCATTCTCCCCTCTCTTCTCATTAGCAGCTAAAGCAATAGATAAACCAACATTGGGTGCCCTTCTAAAGATCAGCCTTGGCCTAACTGGCAATAGTTCCCCCAAAATCTTATCTTCCTTCAGCACACTCCAATGTTTTCGGACAATTCCAGATATAACACTGGACTGTGCTGTGTATTGCAGAATCATGGAAAAGTCACTACCATCCCATTCTGTTTTTTCTTTGGGGGCTAATAAATCCTCACGTCTTTTACCTGCAACTATCCTCCTAGACTCCTCTATCTGTTCCTTAGGATACCCCTTCTCCAGGAGGCAGCTCCCGAGTTTATGTATAAAATTAAAGATCCTATAACATGCAGCACTAAAGGGGTGATATATTGTATTCAGTGTCCCTGCCACAAAAGGTATGTAGGCAGAACTAAAAGAGCATTGCAGGAGCGTATTGGTGAACATTTTAAAAATATCCTTAAGAAAAATGAGAAACACCCACTCTCCAACCATTATAAAGATAAACATGGGGGGAGTCTAAGGGGTACACTTTTTTCGGTTTGGAGGTGATCAAGAGGAGCTGGAGGGGTGGTGATTTTATTAGGAAAATGTCTAGAAATGAATCCCGCTGGATATTCCAGCTAGACACATTGATACCAAAAGGCCTTAATAGTGAAATGGAAACATTTGCCTTTTTTAATGAGTAACTAGAGACGATGGGTAATAATAACTTTTATTCATTCATACATATATTCTTATTTTGGCGTTCTATTATGTTTATATGAAATAATTTTTGAGACAAAGCAGGGCTGTGTATGAATTATTTTTATGCAGGGCTGTGTATATATACATTTATATTTCTCAGATTTTTGTGGACAAATGTTGTATGAAACAATATAGAGGCAAGGCAATGGTTAATAGGAATATCATCGGATTGAGAGAGTGGGAGGAATGCAATTTGCATAACGGGCGTAGCAACAGATGAGTAAACCTACATAAGTTAAGAAACTTGCACAAAGAGATTAACCCTCCTGAAGAAGGCTAACGGAAATTAGCTGAAACGCGTAGAGGTCATCCTTTAGGACCATATCCCGTTTTTTAAGCGTTTAGGAACTCAGCCGGCCGCGATAGCGCTTAGCGGCCATCTGAACAAAGCAAAGTTCCTATACCTTTTAGGTGACGTCACCACAAGTAACAGCTTCTAGCGGATTGGAAGAGAGAGAGAGCGTCACGCTGAACCTGTCAGTAGGAAGTGACGTATGCGACCAACCAACGCCAGGAGCTGAACGGGGAAGAAGCTCTGAAGCACCCGGCAGCGTATACAACCCGTAAGACCGGTAGAGGAGCGTGCTACATAAAGGTATTTTGTTGCAAAGCCTGCCCGTATTGTGCAGATATATTTCAAACAGAACTTGATCGATCGCATGCCTTGTGTATTGATATCCGCAAAGAGAAACCAAGTCTATTTGGATTGAGCATTTACAGTTACAGAGACTTTGGCCAAGCTAAAAGTTTTTTGTGAAGACTGGAAACACCGCTCCATTTCTTGGACGGCTGTCTGAATTGATGCTTGCACTGCCTAAAATTGAAAGAAAAAAGAGAACTCTTTTTTTTGATATCCATATAGGATTGATCAATCAATTGATTACACAGCTCTGCGATTTTTTTTATTTTTATATTTGGGTCTGATAGAAACTGGTTCTGGGTGAGATTGTGGGGAGATTGGTGTGTGTGGACTGGATGGATGTTGGATTTATGGTCGTATCATGTATTTTTAGATTTTGAATAAAAGTATCAATTGCTTTTTAGCGCGTGTTCCTTCAAACTTAAATTATTTCTAACCCATTTTTGAGGGTTTTTGGGATCCCCTCTTAGGAACATGCAGCTTAGTCAGGTCTTGTGAACCCCTTCAGCGCCGACTTTACCTAGATTTTTTGTAAACCTCACCTTCTTGTTGAGTAATTCCCTTAAAGTATGGCAGCAGGAGGAAGTCTGTGGGAATTTAGGAATAATCAGGGAAGTAGGGTAAGGCAATTTTTTAACAGGGATGATGAGCAGGCAGGTGAGATAGAACCATTTGAGATGATTCACCAAATGAAAGAATTAGAGAAACTGATGATAAGAGAGACAAAAAACGTTTGGGAGGTTGCTTCATTGGAAAAATATTTGCAATGGGAAATAGTTCCAGTGGGGCTGGCCGTGACAAAAACTTTGTCAGAGGATTTGGCAGATGGTGAAACTTTGGAGAAATGGGAGTACATGTTTCATGTGTTCTCTATGGAAACTGTGCAATTCGTGTTGGATGCACGCAAGGCACTGTCATATAAAGTGGGGGGCGATATTAAGGATATCCAGAGGTCTTTAGCTCCATACAAATCCCAGAACGACTATCGAAGCTTGGAGGAAAGTATACAATCTAGGCTGGAATCATTAGAAAAAGAAATAATTAATAAGAAAATTAAGAAGTTCACAAGGGATGCAGTGCCTATTAGGGAGGAACTACCGAGAATAATGGTAGAAGAGAGCCAGGGGGTAGATAACACACAGAGTGAAATAGGAATTTTGGAGACAATAGATGAGATTGGGGAAGATACAGAATTGATCACCCAAAGGTACTCATTTTTACAAGAGTACTTAGGTATTAGCGATGAAGAAAACCTAGAGGAAGTAGAGGTGGAGAGAGGAGGGGGCCAGATGGGGACACAACACTCGATGGAATGGGATAATGATGGACAATTACAGCAGCCACGAGAGAATAGAAACAATAGCAGTAATAGATCATTTGAGAATCTTGATAGAAATAAAGTCCCTGAGCGAAAGACCCCAGGCCCCACTATAGCAAATGTTCCAACTTATAATAGATTTGCACCTTTGTCAGAAGACCCAGGTACTAATATAAAACCGCTAGAACGGAATAGAACCCCAAATGGACCCCTATTGAAGAAACAGAATGGATTTAGAAGGAGTAATAGCAGACAAAGATTAACACCCGGATTCATACAGCATAACCCAAACACCCCAAGTCAGATAAATAACAAAAATTATGTTAAAAGGAAAAGTAATAACAATATTGTAGTTGAACCCCCACGAAATTCCATTAGCCAATATTTTTTACGCACTCCCAGGCCCACCAACGCAAAAGGGGGTGCAGGGGGGGGAGGGGGAAATGTAAAACAAAAGAGAAGACAGTAATAGTTGATGAGAATGGAGAACAAGACATGGAGGGGATCTTTAATATCAGTAATCGTAAACTGACCAATGAAGAGATTAGCCTCTTGAAAAAGGGTCTCAAATTTGCACCATGCAATAAAATGAGTCAGTTTGACACATATGTCGATATAAAGAAATTTATGCGAAAAATGTGTTTGAAAAAGTTTTTTTTGAAAAGGCCTGCCCAGGAGGAAACCCAACAGGGGACCTTTAAACATACTACTCTAAAAAAAACCTCTTCCTTTTTGCCGTTAAGCGAATATAGTGATGCGATGACGGCATTTGAAAACCTAATTGAAAAAGACCTCAGGCGCATTAAAACCAAGAGGCTCTATAATGATAATTTAACGAATGGAGAACGGAGCGCCTTGAAAAAATTGCGTGACGACCCAATAATCACTATACGACCAGCGGATAAAGGGGGGGGGAGTTGTAGTTCAGGACACTAGTGCTTATTGTAATGAAGCAAGTAGGCTGTTGGGGGACCAAGGAACTTACTGCTCCTTGGAGAACGATCCGACATTTGGATATGTGAGGGAGCTTAGAGCCTTACTAGATAAAGGTCTGGAATTAGAAATTTTATCCAAGAAAGAGTATGAGTATTTGGATGTCAAACACCCAAGAAAACCACTGTTTTACCATTTGCCAAAGATCCATAAATGTAAGGAGGCCCCCCCGGGCAGACCTATTGTGTCCGGAGTGGGGTCCCTAACCTCCAATCTATCCAGATATGTGGACTCCTTTTTACAGAAATATACTAAGGAGACACAAGCATATCTGGAGGATACTAAACATATCCTGAACATTTTGGAGGACTTGGAATGGGAGGAGGGGTGGCTGTTATGCACTCTAGATGTGACTTCATTATATACAGTTATTAATCACCAAAGGGGTCTAGAAGCGGTGGAGTCCTTCCTAAAAGGGGATGACTCCATGAACCCATTGCAGACGGAATTTATCTTAAAAGCAATTAAATTTATTTTGGAACACAATTATTTCCAGTTTGGGGGTGATTGGTATCTGCAGGTCAGCGGAACGGCGATGGGGACCCGGTTCGCACCGGCCTATGCAAATTTGTTTATGTCCTATTGGGAGGACCACCATATATATGGAGAGGGTGGCCCCGGTGCGAACCGGGTCCTATGGCGTCGTTTTATAGACGACGTCCTGCTGATCTGGAGGGGTGACCAAAACTCATTGGAACAGTTTATTGATAAAGCTAACGATAATGATTGGAATATTAAATTCACTGCTAATATTAGTGACCAAAGAGTTAATTTTCTGGATTTAGAGATTTATATTGATTCAGGAATCTTGAAAACTAAGACGTTCCAGAAAACAGTGGATGTCAATAGTTATATTCTCTATACAAGTTGTCACTTGCCAAGATGGCTGGATGGGATACCCAGGGGGCAGTTCACGAGGCTTCGACGCAACTGTACAGAGATTGCTGAGTATAATGAAGAATCTGAAAAACTCGGGAGCTGCCTCCTGGAGAAGGGGTATCCTAAGGAACAGATAGAGGAGTCTAGGAGGATAGTTATTATTATTATTTAGTATTTATATAGCGCCGACATATTACGCAGCGCTGTACAATGTATATATATATATATCTTGTAACTGTCCCTCAAAGGAGCTCACAATCTAATCCCTACCATTGCCATATGTCTATATTATGTAGTGTAAGTACTGTAGTCTAGGGCCAATTTTTGTTAGGGGGATCCAATTAACTTATCCGTATGTTTTTGGAATGTGGGAGGAAACCGGAGTGCCCGGAGGAAACCCACGCAGACACGGAGAGAACATACAAACTCTTTGCAGATAGTGCCCTGGCTGGGATTCGAACCAGGGACCCAGCGCTGCAAGGCGAGAGAGCTAACCACTACGCCACCGTGCTGCCCGTGTTGCAGGTAAAAGACGTGAGGATTTATTAGCCCCCAAAGAAAAAACAGAATGGGATGGTAGTGACTTTTCCATGATTCTGCAATACACAGCACAGTCCAGTGTTATATCTGGAATTGTCCGAAAACATTGGAGTGTGCTGAAGGAAGATAAGATTTTGGGGGAACTATTGCCAGTTAGGCCAAGGCTGATCTTTAGAAGGGCACCCAATGTTGGTTTATCTATTGCTTTAGCTGCGAATGAGAAGAGAGGGGAGAATGAAATAAATTTAAAGGGGCGAGGCTTTAAAAGGTGTGGGTTGTGCAATAATTGCAGATCGACAAGGAATCCTGGAAAAATTACGAAAGTTGTAACAACTACTGGGGTTGTGTATAAAATTAAAGATCCTATAACATGCAGCACTAAAGGGGTGATATATTGTATTCAGTGTCCCTGCCACAAAAGGTATGTAGGCAGAACTAAAAGAGCATTGCAGGAGCGTATTGGTGAACATTTTAAAAATATCCTTAAGAAAAATGAGAAACACCCACTCTCCAACCATTATAAAGATAAACATGGGGGGAGTCTGAAGGGTTCACTTTTTTCGGTTTGGAGGTGATCAAGAGGAGCTGGAGGGGTGGTGATTTTATTAGGAAAATGTCTAGAAATGAATCCCGCTGGATATTCCAGCTAGACACATTGATACCAAAAGGCCTTAATAGTGAAATGGAAACATTTGCCTTTTTTAATGAGTAACTAGAGACGATGGGTAATAATAACTTGTATTCATTCATACATATATTCTTATTTTGGCGTTCTATTATGTTTATATGAAATAATTTTTGAGACAAAGCAGGGCTGTGTATGAATTATTTTTTATGCAGGGCTGTGTACATTTATATTTCTCAGATTTTTGTGGACAAATGTTGTATGAAACAATATAGAGGCGAGGCAATGGTTAATAGGAATATCATTGGATTGAGAGAGTGGGAGGAATGCAATTTGCATAACGGGCGTAGCAACAGATGAGTAAACCTACATAAGTTAAGAAACTTGCACAAAGAGATTAACCCTCCTGAAGAAGGCTAACGGAAATTAGCTGAAACGCGTAGAGGTCATCCTTTAGGACCATATCCCGTTTTTTAAGCGTTTAGGAACTCAGCCGGCCGCGATAGCGCTTAGCGGCCATCTGAACAAAGCAAAGTTCCTATACCTTTTAGGTGACGTCACCACAAGTAACAGCTTCTAGCGGATTGGAAGAGAGAGCGAGCGTCACGCTGAACCTGTCAGTAGGAAGTGACGTATGCGACCAACCAACGCCAGGAGCTGAACGGGGAAGAAGCTCTGAAGCACCCGGCGGCGTATACAACCCGTAAGACCGGTAGAGGAGCGTGCTACATAAAGGTATTTTGTTGCAAAGCCTGCCCGTATTGTGCAGATATATTTCAAACAGAACTTGATCGATCGCATGCCTTGTGTATTGATATCCGCAAAGAGAAACCAAGTCTATTTGGATTGAGCATTTACAGTTACAGAGACTTTGGCCAAGCTAAAAGTTTTTTGTGAAGACTGGAAACACCGCTCCATTTCTTGGACGGCTGTCTGAATTGATGCTTGCACTGCCTAAAATTGAAAGAAAAAAGAGAACTCTTTTTTTTTTATATCCATATAGGATTGATCAATCAATTGATTACACAGCTCTGAGATTTATTTTATTTTTATTTTTATATTTGGGTCTGATAGAAACTGGTTCTGGGTGAGATTGTGGGGAGATTGGTGTGTGTGGACTGGATGGATGTTGGATTTATGGTCGTATCATGTATTTTTAGATTTTGAATAAAAGTATCAATTGCTTTTTAGCGCGTGTTCCTTCAAACTTAAATTGATTCATGACTCGTTCATTTTTATGAACGTTAGTATGTCCACATTGTCTGTGGACAGACGGGTCCGTTGGTCGGTGACCACCCAACCTGCAGTGCTAAATACTCGCTCAGAAACAACACTAGCAGCAGGGCATGCAAGAACCTCCAATGCATACTGAGCGAGTTCAGGCCAGGGGCTTGATTCACAAAAGAGTGCTAACTGTTAGCACGGCCGATTTCGCACGAATTTTCGCATTGCGCGCGATCGCGAATTTTCACGGTAAAATTCGCGTTTGCGCGCGAAAACGTTATTGTTTCGCGTGAAAATTCGCGCGAAAACGGCCGTGCTAACAGTTAGCACCCTTTTGTGAATCAAGCCCCAGGTATCCAGTTGTTTTGTCCATTACTCCATGGGGTCATCATTACTCTCCATATCATCTAGAGCACTGGCCAACCCCAAGTAATCATTCACCATACGGGCCAGCCGCTGGCGGTGACCACTTTGTCCGCTGGTGGTGCTGCTGCTAGAAGGAGTATCTGGCATTGGCTGATAAAATTCCTTCAGCATACTCAGCAGGTTCACAGATTGGCTATTGGTGCTGCTGCTGGGAGTGGGACCACCAGACCTTTGCTGAGTGTGATGAGGCTTGGTAGCTTGGGCCCGGGTATAAGTGTTCCCAATATAGGTAGCCAGGTAAAGGGGCCCCAGTATAGGTTAGCCAGCTATAGATGTCCCAGTATAGGTTAGTCAGCTGTAGGTGCCCCAGTATAGGTTAGCCAGCCATAAGTGCCCAAGTATAGGTTAGGCAAGTATAGGTGCCCCAGGATAGGTTAGCCAGGTATAAGCATCCCAGTATAGGTCAGCCAGGTATAGGTGCCCCAATATATGTTAGCCAGATAAAGGTGCCCTAGTATGGGTTAGCAAGCCATAGGTGACCCAGTATTTAGCTAGCCATATGTGCCCCAGTGTAGGTTAGCCAGTCATAGGTGCCCCAGGATATGTTTATTTATTTATTTATTGTATTTATAAAGCGCCAAGATATTACGCATCGCAGGTATAGGTGCCCCAGTATAGGTTAGGCAGGTATAGGTTATGTGAAGGAGGGGGGAGCAATGGGACACTGGCACTCAGCCATGGGGACAGGGGCCTGACTCCTCCCTCCCTCTTCTCACCTCGACTACTGCAATGCCCTTCTGTCTGGTCTCCCTATGACCCGAATAGCCCCACTGCAGTCCATCATGAATGCGGCAGCCAGAATTATCCACTCCTCCCATCGCTCCACCAGGGCAGCTCCCCTCCGTGAATCCCTCCACTGGCTTCCTATCCAGTCCAGAATCAGATTCAAGATATTGTGTCTGATCTACAAATCTGTCCACAAAACCTGTCCAACCTACATTTCTGATCTTACTCAGAGATACACACCAAGCCGCTCACTCCGCTCCTCCAATGAACTTCGCCTGACCAGTCCCATGCACGCCTCCAGGACTTCTCAAGAGCCGCTCCAACACTATGGAACTCCCTACCTCCATCCATTAGGGCAGCCCCCTCCTTCAACACCTTCAAGAAGGCCCTCAAAACTCACCTTTTCACTCTGGCCTACTACCCCTCACAATTGCTCTAAACCCACAGCTGAACTCTGGTCCCCTACCTCCCGTGTCCCTACTTCTCCCTCTAGATTGTAAGCCTTCGGGCAGGGTCCTCCTCCTTTTGTGTCCTACCTGATCATGCACCTCCATTACTGTAAACCCATGCTATGCATTTGAGTGAACATAACTTGCCTAATCTCCAAGCTCCCATCCAAAGACTGACTAAGCATTACCTTGTACTCATACTGTGCTGTGTGATCTGGTTTTCTTGTATTCCTGTATTGTCATATTGCTGTATGTCACCCCTAAATATTGTCTGTAACCTAAATTAATGTCCAGCGCTGCGTAATATGTTGGCGCTTTATAAATACAATAAATAATAATATTAATAATAATAAATAATAATAATACCCCTTGACATTCTCCCCTCTCCATTGCAGAAATTTCCGGTGCAGTGGCAAGGGGGGGTCTTAGTAAAAACTCACCTTCAGAGCTCCATACGATGATCATGTGCCACGGAGGAGGGGACCCGAGGAGAAGGAGGAGTCAGGCCCCCCTTCACCCGCAGTTGAGTCCGCTGCTTCCCCCCTCCTACACTGTGCCTGGGCGGACACCCCCGCCTTGCCCACCCCTAGAAACAGGGGTCTGGATAGGCACAGAAGCTTTGAAGAGACACACATGGTGAGACTGTTCCGTAATTCATTGTGAACAACCCATGAACTAATTCCTTGACTGAGGCCTGTAACACACTATATGCTTGGCCAATCACTAACCAATTTTACCACCTCCGTGTAGTATGAAGGTTAACAGATACTAAATATTATAAGCATATTGTGTAGGGAAACCCTCATACTACATAGTGGTGGTAAAATTGGTCAATGATTTGTCAATCATAATTGAAAGTGTGTACCAGACTAGGCTACAGAGGGCTTCACTTGGCCAGCAATTTGCCCTGCATATTCACACTTTTCAAACCAGTCTGAGCTTTACACACACTAGTTGCAAGAAGCTCAGTTTTGAAAGTTTGTTTCCCTGTATAAATATGGAATGCTCTGTATGGTGTGCGTTGCCTGGGGTTGCCCTGTTAGACATAGCTCCCAACTGTCCCTCTTTGGGAACCTAATCCCTCTGTCCCTCTTTCTTCCTTATTTGTCCCTCTTTCAGGGAAGATCTGTGTAAGGGCCCTTTTCCACTAGAGCGATTGTGATTGCTGAATCGCAAAATCGCAAATCGCTAGTGATTTTTAAATCGCTAGAGTTGTTACTTTATCATAGAAATCACGAGAAGTATTTTCCACTATAGTGTTTCGATTTGGAAATCGCTAACCGCAAATCGCAATCGCTTGCTGGAGCGATTTTTACAATGATAATGCAATGCAAATGAAAATCACAAATCGCAATCGCATAACAGAATTAATGAACAATCGCAATCGCTGGCGTTTGTGATTTGTGATTGCGATTGCTAGTGGAAAAGGGCCCTAAATATATGTATTTTCTACTGAAAAATGTGTTTCATTTACATAGCTATAGTATAAGCGAGGAAATCCCTGCCAGCATCCAGATGATATTTAGCCTTAGCATTGTCTTCTGATCTAAAGGATGGTTAAGTCCATTCCTGGTTGAGGCGGAACTTATGTGCCTGTTTGGATAGAAATTAGTGAACTGGGTGTAAAATATATTGATAAAGATTATGTAAAGCTCAACAAATGCGGCTCGAAAACTCTTCTGCTGGATATAATGTCCACTTTTGTCAAATTTTAAAGTTACATTCCACTTTTATTTTTTTTTAAAAGCAAGTACTTCAGTTAAGCTCTATATGTGTTAAAGAGAACCCGAGGTGGGTTTGAAGAATATTATCTGCATACAGAGGCTGGATCTGCCTATACAGCCCAGCCTCTGTTGCTATTCCAAACCCCCCTAAGGTCCCCCTGCACTCTGCAATTCCTCATAAATCACAGCCACGCTGCTGACAAACAGCTTGTCAGAGCTGGCTGTGTTTATCTCTATAGTGTCAGTCTGCTGCTCTCCCCGCCTCCTGCAGAACTCCAGTCCCCGCCTGCATCCCTTCCCTCCCTGCTGATTGGAGGGAAGGGACGGGGGCAGGGACCGGAGCTATGCAGGAGGCGGGGGAGCAGCTGAGACTGACACTACAGATGTAAACACAGCCTCACAGCATAGCTGTGATTTATGAGGGATTGCAGAGTGCAGGGGGACCTTAGGGGGGTTTGGGATAGCAACAGAGGCTGGGCTGTATAGGCAGATCCAGCCTCTGTATGCAGATAACATTCTTTAAACACACCTGGGGTTCTCTTTAAGGTACACTAATTAACATTATTTCATCTTTCTTACCTTAGTATTTTGTAATTAGAAACAGTAATACCACTGCATTCTTACCAGAAATTGAGATGGGAGTGTCAGATCCTGCTGCCAATCACAAAATTAGTCCAAGTACTGAAAATTTCCTACACTTTGAAGCTGATTGCTCATACACGAAAAAAAAACAATTCAAGGCTGTCTATATTTCAAAGAGAACAGATGCTATGCCATCATTTCAGAGATGTACAATTTGACCTTACAGTCAGCTCTGAAAAATTGAAATGGAAAGATCATTTTAATAACATTAATTTTCAAAAATATGTTTGTGGCACTGACATATTTATAGCAATTGACTAATGAAGGAAGATTGTTCTGTTTAAAGATGAATTGCAGATGGAGTATGGCTCTTTGGACTCAAATGTAGAAGTTCTAATTCAGGAATCTGGAGAGGGGTGGTCCAGATGAACCCTGGACCAGAAAGTCACAAAATTAGTCAATAGTGCAATATGTAAAAACACCAGAAAATTAAGCAAATGTGTATAACATTCGCTCACAAATTTCTAGTTGCATGAACCTGCAACCCCCTATAGGGCATACCTTGGAATTCCTGCCTCTGCTGGGGCTTGCAAGAGTCCTCAAGGTTGCGCTCCCAGTGATTAGGTATGTGCTAAAGACAGAGACTACACTTGAAGGTAACCTGTAACAAAATAAAAACCGCCCCTGGGGGTACTTACCTCGGGAGGGGGAAGCCTCTGGATCCTAATGAGGCTTCCCCATCCTCTTCACTCTCTGGGATCCAGTGCTGCCAGCCCCCAAAAATCAGCCAACAAGCATGTTGGCTATGGTGCAGGCACAGTAGCCGTTGAAATATTTACCTGGAAGGCACGCAAGTAGAAAAAAGTATTGGCACTATAGCAAATACCGGAGGGTTGCAACTCTACCATCCAGGGGCGGCTAGCTTACCAATCCACCATGCCTTGCTTGCTCAGACATAAAGGGTTCAATATCAGCATATTAAGGAAAAGACAGGAGTCGGCACTGCAAGCAATTTGGTTTATTCCACGGCTTAAGTGCAACAGCAAAATTGTGACAGTGCAAGCTTGTGCAGCAGTTCAAAAAATAGGTGCAGATACCGGTTCTGGTGGGCAGTCAGTGGGTGGTGGGTGCAAGGCACAACTGTCTGACGGCCGCTTCGTGCTAGTGGCGCTTCTATGAAGGAATTGGCAGAAATGCATGTGCCATATTTATGCTGTTAGAGGGCCTAACAATCCCAGCCGTTGTTGGCATAGGTGTGGAGTTCGTGATTCTTGGTTGAGTCCCCTTCAATGGACAAGTTATTAAAAAACATTTTTCTGGTAGGACAAATGTCTTTTTTTCAACCAAACTATGTAACAAATATTCTAATTAATACATCTGTACATATAATAGCTTACGCAGATGATATCAACATAATGGGCAGAAAAATGGCAATGGTAAGAGAAACCTATATCGATCTAAATAATCAGGCCAAGGAGGTACGCCTGATAATAAACACTGATAAGACAAAATTTCTACGACAGTCAAGAAAGAGAGGACCACCACAGAACTGTAATAGAACGCGAAAAAGCCGCTGCGTGTACTGACAGCAAGGCGGCTGATTCCGCGTCCAGCGCGGCGGTTTGCACGTGGCAGCGTGCGTCTAGTGTGGCTGGGTCTGTTAGTTCACACAGATTGAGGAATACGCACGCGCGTGCTAAGAGGCAGAACCTTTATGACAACCTGTAACGAATGTGGAATCGTCTCCGTGGTCAGCGCACCAGACGTGCGCTGACACGGCGGATTTCCTCCACAAGCGTATAAATTTGCAGGAACCCAGCAGTGGGTGCAATGCACCTGCAGAGGGAAATTCCTGTCGGCAGGTGGAGCTGTGGAGTGCAGAGGAACAGCTCCTCTGCCCTACCACACACGCCAGACAGGAATTGTACGAAGGGAAGAACCGTAATCGCAAGAGAAGCGATTGAGAGTGAGCACAGAGACAGATTGTGGATGTGTGCATAAAACTAGTCGCCAACCCGCGACTGTGCACACACCACAGCAGATACGAAGCAGGAACGCGATCGCGAGAGGTGCGATCGCCAGACGTGACACAAGCTCACAGCAAGGCGGAGCACGAGAGTAGCAAAGGCACAGCAAATCATACAATGAGGAGATACGGAAAATAACAACCGCTAACTAACCGCGAACACCGCACTCATTCGCAACTGTGCACGCAGTTATGTGCGGTCTCCACGTGATAAGCACAATAGAGACAAGCACGCCTAACTAACCATCGACAGACAAACATGAAACAGAGGACGCGAACGCTTGCTTAACGGTTACCTCACCGAGCCTCCAGCAAGCGTCCGTAGCAGACAAGACAGACACATGAAAACAGGGACAAGCGAGAGATAGGATCCACAGCACTAACGAGAAGCGAGTGCGATCCAGGTACAGAGTAGCAGAACAGAAGGATCCACAGCACTAGCGAAAAGTGGCTAGCGCGATCCCATGAGACAGAACAGAAGGATCCACAGCGCTAGCGAAAAGTGACTAGCGCGATCCCAGGAGACAGAACAGAAGGATCCACAGCGCTAGCGAAAAGTGGCTAGCGCGATCCCAGGAGACAGAACAGAAGGATCCACAGCGCTAGCGAAAAGTGGCTAGCGCGATCACAGGAGACAGAACAGAAGATATAGCTGGTAGCAACCGCTGCACCAACTATACTCCAAGAACAGAGATCAGAACCGTTTCCTGTCAACCACCGCTGGGACAGGTCAACAGGATCAGAACAAACAAACAGATAAACAATCCTAACTGCACTAGGGAATCTGCCTATCACAGTTTCCAGGAATTACTCTAAGCTGATCTTCAAACCAAGAGCATGGCTGACACTCTCCAGAGTGTTTCACAGGAAGACTCCTTATGACCAGCCAAGCATTGTGGGAAAGACATAGTACTTATAGTACACGCTTCCAATGAATGTGGCCAGGCAATTTGCATGACAACGTATGCAAATTCCTCTGCAAGCACAAGCTGCAAAACTGACAGAAGCTCTTCTTTCCAAAGTCCTGCAGCATGCAAACCCACACAATGGTCAAAAAGCTGCCTGCCTGCACAGGCAGCTGAGCAAATCATCACAGTACCCCCCCCCCCCCCTCCAGGGTCGAATTCCAGACGACCCTCAAAAGTGCTATTAGCAACAGACTCAAACTGAAGACTCATGAAGGTCGGGACAGCCCGACAAGGTCCAATTCCAGAGTCAGTCCACCCAAAACCGACCTCATCGGAAGCAGAAGCCACCGAAACATGCCCATCAATACTACAAGTCTCAGTGTAACACCCATCAGGACTGTAAATGCCAGAGAAGGAGCCATCGACACCCTCCAGACAATACCCACCACCTTCCAAGGAGCGTCCGAAAATACCAAATCTGCCACAAAACCTGTTCGAAGTGTCTCTTTCAAAACAAAAGCCGCTGTTGATCGTATTCAGGGTACCAAGCAAAACTTCTCTCGGAATCTCCCAGAACGCCTTGAAGCTCCGCAGAGATTCCAAGAAGCCAGAACGCTCACCAGGATCACATGGAGAGCTACCAAGCACCCCCATGGAACCTATGACAGTTCCAGATTCAGAATTAGCAGGACACCCATCAAGATCAGGACTTTCAGGGACCACTTCTGGGCATGCAAGCAGGCAGGCTAAATCAGAACATGTCTCCACCGAGGAAGCATCTGAGTACGCTGGTAACCGAGGCACACTTGGGCTTTCTGGATCACAGAGCACACTGGGGTACACCAGCACAGGAGAAACCTCAGGACATGTCGGGGAACTGCCAACCTCAGAGTCCGAGACGAGAAAACCAAAACCAGGACCGGGCATAGAATCATCACGAGTAGTGGTCACAAGCACTGGACTTTCAAACGAAGGTTTAGACTCAAATTCAGAAATTTCTGTGACTGCAATATTATCATTGATTATACATGCGTGAGGCTCCACCAGAGCTGCAAAGGTAGTCAGCACAACATCAATGCCTACTGAAGTGGACAACACCTCAGAAGGACTTGGGGGGCAGGAGACGTCTCCTACAAGTTCTGCACCCTTTGGGAGGAACTCGGAGATCTCCAGGAGGTCAGACAGGACCTCAGGAACATCCTTTTTCAAGTTTCCTAAGAAGGATTCTGAACTATCCATGTTACAGGGCAAAGCTTGAACTTTATTTTGTGAACCGGGCAGATGTCCCAGGGAAGGTTCCACCATAAACTGAGACTGAATTTCATCATCAGGACAGGGACACACAGAAATATCTAGTGAAACTAACTCTGGCCTTCTGAGTTTCGTTTCACTGCAGGGAAATTCCTCCATAGCAGTCAAACCAGACTGCAATTCCAAAATAGCAGAGAAACAGGTAACAATGGTTGCAATACCTAGACGAGCCTCTAGGGACACTGCAGGAGATTTTAAACAAGGTAATATTGACTAATCCAGATTACTGGGTGGAGAGTCAGTACTCACTTCAGAATCAGACTCGCAAATGTCAATGCGAGTGGACATAATGTCTTTATTCATGATACAGGGCAGGCTCAGAGACATCCTCTCTGGACAGAGCAAAGGTGCTTCAGTATCAGGTTCACAAAACCAAAGTGCTGTCTCACTCTTAGACTCGGCTAACGATGTCGAATCCGAGGAGACAGAACGCAAAATTTGCAAATCCACAATCGCTTTAGGTTGCGAAACCGAACACTCCAAAGACAGGGATTCTGAGGTCTCCAGGCTGGATTGCTGGATCTCAGAAACGCCAGCTGACAATGTACCTTTACAAACGTCACCTGAATGACGTACACGTAGTTCATTCAGAATCATTTTCCACATACAAATCAGCGGACTCACAAAGTCAAATTCACACCCCTTTTTTTCTCTTAAGGCAGAAGCATAACTTATACATGCTCTCAAGACAGATTCACTTCTGGCAATGTAGTACTCACAAAACGACTCTGAATCGTTCTCCAATTCATACACCAACACTTCGAGCTGTTTTTTCTGGAACGGGGGCTCCCATTCACACCTGACTAGGTCTGAGCATTCATACTGAACAATGTTAGGGGAAGTTGTGAAAACAACATGAGAAATCATATTAATTTTACTCTTGAAACTGCATAGTTTGGGAATTTTCCCAATAGCAAGATCATAAATGGAGGATCTTAAAGTAGTACTGAGAGAAGAAGATCTGTTTTTACATGACAAGGGATCCCACAAATCATTGACAAAACTGACACACTCACGCCGTTCACAATCGGCAGGAACATCTGAGAAACAGGCATCAGATCGCACAGATTTAACCTCTAAACAAACGGGAGAAACTCCATCAGAATTCACGCAGGTGTCCACAGTCGAGGCACACCCATTCATTTCAGGTCGCACAGTGTCCAAACTCACTTGCTTTACCCCAGAAAGACAGGAATAATCATGTGACAATGGTGTCTCTTTATTGGAAATAATTGGTTGGTGTGTGTGCAATTCGTCCAAAATAGTCTGCCACACATAAATCACCAGATCCACATCACACTCATCACATTCATCAGAATCAATCAAAAGGTACATAGAGTCGAGACAATCATTCAGGTCATCCGCGCTCTTTGCGATATAAAAATCGCAAAAGGCTTTCCAATCGAAATCAAACTCTTCCAACAAGGCCCCAATTTCCCATGAGGCAAAGGGCGGTTCAAACAACCCAGTATCTAGGTAATCTCCATATGTGTTGGGGTCAGGAACGAGGACAGACTTTTTAACTGCTTTAATGTAGTGTGCGATCCTACCTATAATAGGATCCACATATGCTTTTGCCTCAGGAAATGACATCTGAAACAAATCGAAGGTTCCCTCTGCCCTGGGAATTTTGGTTTGGCTGGTCATACTGTAACAAATGTGGAATCGTCTCCGTGGTCAGCGCACCAGATGTGCGCTGACACGGCGGATTTCCTCCACAAACGTATAAATTTGCAGGAACCCAGCAGTGGGTGCAATGCACCTGCAGAGGGAAATTCCTGTCGGCAGGTGGAGCTGTGGAGTGCAGAGGAACAGCTCCTCTGCCCTACCACACACGCCAGACAGGAATTGTATGAAGGGAAGAACCGTAATCGCAAGAGAAGCGATTGAGAGTGAGCACAGAGACAGATTGTGGATGTGTGCATAAAACTAGTCGCCAACCCGCGACTGTGCACACACCACAGCAGATACGAAGCAGGAACGCGATCGCGAGAGGTGCGATCGCCAGACGTGACACAAGCTTACAGCAAGGCGGAGCACGAGAGTAGCAAAGGCACAGCAAATCATACAATGAGGAGATACGGAAAATAACAAACGCTAACTAACCGCGAACACCGCACTCATTCGCAACAGTGCACGCGGTTATGCGCGGTCTCCACGTGATAAGCACAATAGAGACAGGCACGCCTAACTAACCATCGACAGACAAACATGAAACAGAGGACGCGAACGCTTGCTTAACGGTTACCTCACCGAGCCTCCAGCAAGCGTCCGTAGCAGACAAGACAGACACATGAAAACAGGGACAAGCAAGAGATAGGATCCACAGCACTAACGAGAAGCGAGTGCGATCCAGGTACAGAGTAGCAGAACAGAAGGATCCACAGCACTAGCGAAAAGTGGCTAGCGCGATCCCAGGAGACAGAACAGAAGGATCCACAGCGCTAGCGAAAAGTGACTAGCGTGATCCCAGGAGACAGAACAGAAGGATCCACAGCGCTAGCGAAAAGTGGCTAGCGCGATCCCAGGAGACAGAACAGAAGGATCCACAGCTCTAGCGAAAAGTGGCTAGCGCGATCCCAGGAGACAGAACAGAAGAGATAGCTGGTAGCAACCGCTGCACCAACTATACTCCAAGAACACAGATCAGAACCGTTTCCTGTCGACCACCGCTGGGACAGGACAACAGCATCAGAACAAACAAACAGATAAACAATCCTAACTGCACTAGGGAATCTGCCAATTGTTATAAACTGTTCTTATCACCTTGCTTCGACACCATCGTCTCACAGACTGTGAGATCACTTGACTCTCCACACAGCAAACAGGAGATAGACTTCCTCAGGCTTTTTCAATGTTCACGTTATTTATTCAGGAAACAGGAATACAGATAGATACATTCATCATATCCTAGCCATGCCAATCTTCATGTTGCGTTACAAGCTCATGAGTAGACTCCCTCTTGAAGTCAATCAGGTACCTTCTTCCTAACTACGTTACACTAAACTACATATGTACAGCATACATTATATCAGATTACAGAAAGGACGAACATGCTTAGGTCCCAGTCGGCCTTGCGAGCTAGTGCAGAAGGAAGAAGCAGAAGTGAGTTCTCCATTGCTCGCTCCAGATTTAATACCGGTTAGGAAAGAGTTAAATATGACATCATCTTCGCCACCCCCTAGCTAAGTCTATTGGTGGACTCATTTGTGGTGTCATCATACACACCTACTCGATTAATAATCGATGAGGCACTTGACCCAGATGCGGGAATGTGAATGTTTAGTAAATATGGCCAATGTTTACTGTTCCTGTCCTGTAAGTGGAGGTCAGAGTAAACCGATGGCCTTCTCTTAGGAACATGTTCTCAGTATCTGCGTGTATCTTCTGCTACACGCAGACCCTGAGATGCCTCTGTCTATTTTAAAGGCATACACTGCGGACAAGCCTTTTACATAAAACTCAGGCCAAGTAACTGAGGCCTACTTAAATTATAACAATCCCCCCTAAAACGGCTTGACCCGCAGATCCCAGCGTCTGAACCTCCCAGTACCTGGTTTCTTTCTTGTATGTTTCACTTTTCGATGTTCGTGCTCACACAACTTCTCTGCTCTAGGCGATTACCCCTGGAAGAGAGAGAGCAAGACCTCTTGGTCTTCCTGTAACCAGGCTCTCTGGGGAGGCCCTACTTCTAAGTCCCTCAATACCACATGCTCAGCATTTGCGTCACTTGCGTATCACTCACAAACTTGCATGACCACAGAAAAGTGAAACTCGTTTGGTTGTTACAAAACAGAGCAGTGCCAGGTGCCTTCTAAAAGAGCGCCTTTATACAATCAGCTCCTAGGTACTACTAAACCTATACCCGTAACCCTGTATATCCTTTAATTTAAACTATTGGTTCCGGAGATTGTTTATGAGGCACCAATCTCTGGACCAGGTTAATTTATTTTACGTAATTTTAACCCGCAACCTCACCTGGATAATGATGCCTAAAGTTGTCATCCCCATCCAGACGACCAGTGGGTGTAGAAAGAACTTTGGAACTGCAGATGCCCCGTCCGAGTATCCCTGGAACATCACCGGAACCTTTGTCCACCAGGGCAGACTGGAACTCACCTGCTCATTTTTGTGTTCTACCTCGTTAAGATCACCTGTATCATGGTGAAATCTTACCTCTAACTTAGTGTACTGTTTGTTTAACCTTTGTAACAAAATGTGGTCGTCTTGGATCAAACCCTGTTCCCCTTCGTCCCATGTCGTGTTCTCTTTCAGGACGGGAACTACTCGTGAAACTTTGACCTTTAGAGTTCTCTTAACAATTTGAGAAACAACGTCATCCAGCCTGGATGACAGGATCCATATGGGATCTCCACTCACACAATATGTTCCCCTTGGAAAATCCCCCTTATCAGAACAATTATGAGAATATACCTTGAATGTATCATTAGACCTTATGTTAAAAAACCAAACCCTTCCTTCAGCCACCGGAACTATTGGTTTGGCTTCAGGGTGGATCTTTTGAATGGTAGCCTCGCACTCTGCGTTATTGAGCCTGCAGGCATCTTCACTAAATTTGACTTGCCCCGGCCAACGCAGGTACTTCTGCAAGAATTGCCCGCATGAGGACAACTCTACTTGCTTCACCTCCCCGTCTAGCACCAAAAAAGGTTGACCTCTCAGGTCCTGGTGTAAGACACGGGTTGAGGTGGGAACTAAGGAAGTAGCGGTGCCTAAAGGAATGTTGCACCGTTTCCATTTGTTCACCCAAACATCTCGAAGCTGCCATGCAAAAGATCCTTCTCCAGAAAAATTAATATACCTCCCCTTGTCCAATCTCTCGCTGACAAAATATGTCCCCAGCTGTCCTGATTGGACCTCTTCCCCCCTTATGTCCTGAGGCACAATATGTACCTGAGGTCGGGAAGACTGTACTCTCTGCAATCTTTCGATTAAGAGTACCTCTTCACTTACCCAACTATCATGAGGATAAGCTGCTGCATATGGACTGTGTAATATCGTCCCCTGTTGTGACCCGTGTGGTGTGAATGGGGTTCCCTGTGTGGGCTTTCCCTCCCCCGGGACCGCTCTCCCCACCCTCTTTGTCACCTGGAAATGTGGCTTGATCTCGATTTTTACTTCTTGTTTCGAGAACCACCCACCCTTGGCTTTCCAGCCTTTACGTGTGTATAGTTGTTTCAGAGGCACTCTCTGTTGGTAGCTCCAGAGTGTGATGTTGTCCCCTGCGTATCTCTGGTAAGAGAATTGACGCCTCCTGCTTGTTCCTCTCCAATCTGGAACCATCTCACTCTGCATAACCAAGACAAGGTACCCCTGAATCACACACTCCACCTTTTGCATGTACCCATTATACTGCAATGTACCTTTTAACAAACCTTTGGATCGGTGCATTGATTCTGGGAGTGTGGCATTCAATAGCAGATTTACACTGCCATTAAATTCCCACTGCCCGCACACTTGACCCTTCAGACCTTTCACCCACATTGTGCCATGAAATTTGCTTTCTCCTGGCACAAGTGCTCTTTTCCTCCGTCCCTGCATGGTCCATCTGTGCCAAGCGGAGGGAGGTGTGAAAGGATCAGTACCTTTGTCACCCAACATTAACATGCTTGGGCCTTGCATTCTCATTAACCCCTTATTATACATGAGAATGTCCTCTCTTCGTTCTCCTAGGACGGAATGGCAACCTAGGATCACCATCAGCATGGTACACTTCATTATAAAAGCACCACCCTGGGAAAGAAAAACATTAGCACTTTGCATTATGCTTTGCTCCGACAATTTTGTTAGTCTCTTTCCGATTTCAGGAATCTCGTGGTTTAGTCTCTTTCCAATTTCAGGAATCTCGTGTTTTAGTCTCTTTCCGATTTCAGGAATCTCGTGTTTTAGTCTCTTTCCGATTTCAGGAATCTCGTGTTCCTCCAAGCTTAGATTGGCATCTGGAACCTTTCGCTTATCCGACTGACATCTCCATCTTTGCTGCCAGCACTGCAGCTGTCTCAATTCCATATTGCCAAACACCTGAAATCGAAATACAAACAAATCAATTCTTATTAATGATTTGGGATTCGCCCTGCGGCTTGTACTCTTTACACTTTAAATTGATCAATATATATCGTAATTGATCTCGTTGCTTTATGGTTCTCCTGAACTCTGTTTACTCTTATTGGTAGATTGGAGTTAAACTTCACCCCCCTACCTCAGTACTATCCTCAGTACTTACCTGTTTAAAATATGCTCCCGCGGACTTCACCTATGGAAGCTCGCTTCACCTTTGGAAGCTCTCACCACATTGCAGCTCACTCCACATCCCCCCCCTATCTGTCCATGCGCGGCCGTCGCATGCACAGATTACGGATGCCACACCTGTTGCTGCTTTGCAGGTGAGCCTGCAATGCTCTTCCTCATTATCGCATTTACTTATCTAGAACTTCATCGCGATACCAGCTCTGCTAGAAGTTCTGTGTGTTGTACCCTCTGATCAATGTTTGCCGTGCCACCACCTAAACTACCAAAAAAAACTGGCTGCCTCCCTGTAGGAAGGAGCACTTTGCACTTAAACTACACAGGGTGCAGGGCTAAGCATACCAGCGTCACATGCCTGTATGCAGATCCCTGAATGCCCACATGGAAGGTAGTCACATGGCAAACAGCGTACTGATACACTGTCACTCTGTAAACGGCAATGCTATCATCTGTATAATTGCCCCATGAACTGTTGTCAGTCCTTGTTCTTTGTGTTACAATTGATAGGAGCTGGAAAAAACATATTTGACCAATCAGTGGACGAAAAAAAACGCACACAAAACAGCTCCAGCCCAGCATAGACCTCTCAGTCCAGCTCTGGCCCTATTCACGACAAAACCGGAAAAAAACGTTACCGCTCTGCAGAAGCGGCGACGGAAACCCGAATTGGTCAACTCCCTTTTTTCCAACTCCGGCACCCCCTTTGATGCGCTGTCCCCCTTTCCTTCTATTGGGAACTCATGCTGCACCACCCATTAAGGTGCCTCACTTACAGGAATAATCCCATAAGCAACACAGTACAGACCCATTTCCGATCTGTACTGCTCCGTGTGTCCCTGCACCGAGCTGGGAAACACTTCCTATTCTGGCATTCCTGTCCATGGACTCTGGGAAAAACTCTGGGGAAATACGTTGAAACCCGAGACACACAGTAGCATGTCTCTGTATCTCTCCCCCCCTCCCTTTCAGCTGCTCTGCCCGGAGCCGCGAGCACAGCCTGACGTGACGTGGATCCCCCAGCCCCTCCTCCCCCCTGCCATGACGTGTGGGGGCCATGACTCACGGGGGCGGGCTCTCTCCACTGCCGCCATTTTGAGTCCTGGACTGCCAGCCAAGATGGCTGCTCCCATAGCAGCCTCTCGTTCCTATAGACCTAGGAGAGAGAGCAAACTCAAATAGAACATACATTTTTTTATGCATCGTTACACACAGCATCTATCCACAATGCACAAAAATCAGCCTCAGCATTCCTTCACGTCTCAGCTGTAATCCGAACTGCAATCAGACATACGGATCCCCAGAGACGTAGGAATCTTTCTCACTCTATCACAGACATAACTAAGAACCGCCCGAGCGAGCTATACGACTCCAAACCACTGTAACTGTTTTAACTGTTAACATCCCAGCTAGAACTTCAACACAATACAGACATTGAAAAAACATGTTAGCAGCAGCACCGACTGGAAATGCGAGA
Organism: Hyperolius riggenbachi; assembly: GCF_040937935.1. Taxonomy (NCBI): domain Eukaryota; kingdom Metazoa; phylum Chordata; class Amphibia; order Anura; family Hyperoliidae; genus Hyperolius; species Hyperolius riggenbachi. The sequence goes on from NC_090654.1 coordinate 131,198,818, forward strand.
AACGTGCAGAACATCTCACAAACAGAAAGACACTCGCTTTCCTCTTCTCTCCCTCTATCCCCTCTCTCCACAACTCATCTGCAGCTTATCTCAGCCATAACTCAGAACTATTACAGCGCTATTACTGAGACGAACAACAGACGAGCTGGCTAAACAACATAACAGATACCGACATTTAAAGCCTTTGAAGCAGCTCTGACTGGGACGAGATAAGCCTACTTATCTCTCTACGCTTTCCATTATGGACAGAGAGGGAAAAAAACACCCTGATTGGGCTCGGGAAAAAACGCCAGCTCACCGAAGAAAAACTTACTTCTCTCCTGTCTACTCTGCTACCTCTCTCCCCTGTCCACCACTAACCCTGCTGGTTTCCCTCTGCCGCGGGGGACCCCCCTTCCCCCTGCTCTATCTGGACATTCTTCCCAGCCTCTGTAGAGACATGGAGAGAAGAGAAGAGAGGAAAAAAACTGCTTTCCAGCACAAACATGCTTGAGACAAATGCAGAGATAACCACTCCGTAAATATACAACACAGGAAGCTTGAAACTGAAGAGAAAAAAAAAACCAAGCACATAAACCAGACTCCCCCCTCCCACCATGCATGGGAGAGATGAGAAGCCCGCAGCCACCATGCTGCAATTAACACAGAACGTACACATTAACACATTAACCTCTCCTTGTTATAATACCCAAATACAACACAGATAAGGCCATACAACAACGTAAACAAACTTGCCTGAGCAGCAGATTCTTCGCAATTCACCAGCATTCCGCAACTTTTCCCACGAAACCTCTGTGGACACCGGAACGTCAGTGGGGGGCATCCACCTTCCCCCACAGCGGATCAATCTCCAGCGGCAGTTGCGAGCAGCCGTAGCCTCGGAGAGTTCCTTCTGACCCAGGTTTTTAGGCTTGTAACCGTGTGCACATGCAGTTACAGTGTAACGTCCAAGAGTTTCGCCGCTGATTTTTCGAATTGCTGTAGTGTGCTTGGCTCCCGCACACTTCCCACACCACTTATCAGTATCAGCTTGATAAGCTTTACCGTCTGCATCCGTCTATTCCGCTTGTCTTGCTGTGGAATATCTTGAAAACTTCTTTTTCGGCCCCGGCCCGTCTGCCTGTTCTGCTAAACAGGGAAGGGTTTAACGGCACCACTGTTATAAACTGTTCTTATCACCTTGCTTCGACACCATCGTCTCACAGACTGTGAGATCACTTGACTCTCCACACAGCAAACAGGAGATAGACTTCCTCAGGCTTTTTCAATGTTCACGTTATTTATTCAGGAAACAGGAATACAGATAGATACATTCATCATATCCTAGCCATGCCAATCTTCATGTTGCGTTACAAGCTCATGAGTAGACTCCCTCTTGAAGTCAATCAGGTACCTTCTTCCTAACTACGTTACACTAAACTACATATGTACAGCATACATTATATCAGATTACAGAAAGGACGAACATGCTTAGGTCCCAGTCGGCCTTGCGAGCTAGTGCAGAAGGAAGAAGCAGAAGTGAGTTCTCCATTGCTCGCTCCAGATTTAATACCTATTAGGAAAGAGTTAAATATGACATCATCTTCGCCACCCCCTAGATAAGTCTATTGGTGGACTCACTTGTGGTGTCATCATACACACCTACTCGATTAATAATCGATGAGGCACTTGACCCAGATGCGGGAATGTGAATGTTTAGTAAATATGGCCAATGTTTACTGTTCCTGTCCTGTAAGTGGAGGTCAGAGTAAACCGATGGCCTTCTCTTAGGAACATGTTCTCAGTATCTGCGTGTATCTTCTGCTACACGCAGACCCTGAGATGCCTCTGTCTATTTTAAAGGCATACACTGCGGACAAGCCTTTTACATAAAACTCAGGCCAAGTAACTGAGGCCTACTTAAATTATAACACCTATCACAGTTTCCAGGAATTACTCTAAGCTGATCTTCAAACCAAGAGCATGGCTGACACTCTCCAGAGTGTTTCACAGGAAGACTCCTTATGACCAACCAAGCATTGTGGGAAAGACATAGTACTTATAGTACATGCCTCCAATGAATGTGGCCAGGCAATTTGCATGACAACGTATGCAAATTCCTCTGCAAGCACAAGCTGCAAAACTGACAGAAGCTCTTCTTTCCAAAGTCCTGCAGCATGCAAACCCACACAATGGTCAAAAAGCTGCCTGCCTGCACAGGCAGCTGAGCAAATCATCACATAACCAAGGAGGGATCAGCTGACCAGGTTGGTCAGCTGACCTCAGAGCAAGTGACTATTGGTTGATCATTGATGGGTGGCGCCGGAGAGTGCCGCTCTATATATAGTAACTGCTGGTCAGTCTCAAGTTGTCTGCCGTTGCGAACACTTACGTGAAAGCACTCAGACCTTAGTCAGATCCTACAGTGTGTTAGAACCAGGAGGACCTGGGAATTCACACTGAGCCAGATTACTTCTGTGTATCATTGTGTTATACGTCAGACTAGTTCCAGGGTGTCGAGACCACGGACCTCACACCCACGATTAGGGACTCTGTGTTATCATTGTGTTATACTTCAGACTAGTTCCAGGGTGTCGAGACCACGGACCTCACACCCAAGATTAGGAACTCTGTGTTATCATTGTGTTATTCTTCAGACTAGTTCCAGGGTGTCGAGACCACGGACCTCACACCCAAGAATAGGGATACTGTGTTCCATCATATTATACTCCAGACTAGTTCCAGGGTGTTGAGACCACGGACCTCACACCCAAGACTAGGCATTGTTTTGATATCTGTTATGACCTATTCCATTTCTGACTATCCCTCTGCTTCTGATTCTGTACCTACGCATATCTGATTATCTGTTGCCAACCTTGCCTGTCTTTGGATACCGAATCAGCCTTCTGTCTCTGTACCTTGTCTGTCCGTGTGTTGCCGACCCGGCTTGCCCGACCTTGAGAGCTATCTCTCCCCATTAAGAGATAGTCTCCAGACCTGCCAGTGATATCCACCTTCAGGTGTCACTCACTCACAGGTCCTTCCTACTTTCAAAAAAGTGTTCCTTGCGCTTTCAACTCCAGGAAGCCTTGACCAATCACATCCAATAAGTCTCTAGTCCACACCAAGCAAACACAGTTTATGCTGCTCCAAGTTAGGGAGTGTGCAAAAAGTATCTAAAAAAGAAGGAGCGCTCTAAGTGCGTTACCCAGGATGAGACTTTTATTGCGCTTAAAAGTGGTTACTTACAGAAATGGAGATTAAAAACGCTTATCAGCGGGTGGGCTACCCGCTACACCCCTCAGCGGCAAGGCTGCACGCGCTGTGGCCAGCAGCAGCGTGTCCGATGTACCAGAAAGCTCGTCTTGCGAGGCGGTGGGCAGGGCCTAGAATCGTGGTGCGTGTGACGTCATGACTCGTTTCGGCGCGCTGCGCCTTCATCAGATCGATGAGGGGTGTAGCGGGTAGCCCACCCGCTGATAAGCCTTCCTACTTTCAGCCTGGGGCTCCACCCCTTTGGAGGTCTCAGGCTGCTGGAAAGCTTTCGCACTTCCCAGAGGGCGGTATGGATCATACTGCCAAAGACCACCTGCTCCTCAGGTGGTCCAACTCAAAGTCATTACTGTTGCACCCAAACACTCACACTATATAGGTGTCCAGAGGTTAGTTATACTTGGATTATCGGTGATTCTGCAGATCATCAATAATCAGGTATATATCTGTATTCTTGGTGATACTGCAGATCACCAATAATCAGATTCTCTCTGTGTGCTGACACCGGTCGTTACAGAACGGCAGACCAAAACCAAAGGGACGCACTGTATAGCCATGTTGAAGTCCTGACCACCGCGGTAAACAATCTTTCCGGGGTAATTCTGAACCAACAGACCCAGATCAGCCAGTTATTTGGGGCTATTCAGGAACTTCAATTAGCTATGAATTCAGTGCGATCTCCTCTAGTCAAGGATATTCGTATGTCCATACCTGAAAAGTTTTCTGGCCATAGATCTGACTTTCGAAATTTCAGAGATCGGGTACTATCTTATTTTGAATTGAGGCCTACCTTGTCAGGAACTGAAGCTCAAAGGGTAACATTTATAAAGACCCTGCTGTCGGGTGATTCCCAAACATGGGCATATAGCCTACATGCTGAGCATGAGGCAATATCATCCGTTCAGGATTTTTTTAAGGCCATGGCCATTATATACGATGACTCGGATATTTCGTCTACTGCTGAGAGGAAGCTCAATATGCTCAGACAGGGTCGTAAGTCGGTAGAGGTTTACGCCGCTGAGTTTAGGAAGTGGGCTGTCTCGGCTAGATGAGGAACATATGCTCTATTAGACTGTTTTTTGGCAGGATTGTCAGATGCAATTCATGTCGTAATGATAGGACATCCTGAGCCCAAATCTGTAGATGAGGCAATTTCTTTGGCCGTGCAGATAGATCGCCGTTTGCGCTACCAGAAACAGATTCGTGGTAGGAATGCCATAAGGTCTGTCTCAGACGACTCTTCTCGATCTTCGTCACCCTCTGACGAGCCGATGCAAATCGGATATTCAGGGCTGAGTCAGGTGAAGAAGAGTCACAAAAAGCCAAGACAACGCGATCTATATCTTGCTAAGGGGCCAGGAGATTGCTTCCGCCTGGGGTTGGTCAACACCATAGGCGAGCAGTCTTTACCTCTAGGCAATGATCGTCTGCTCCTTCCCTGCTCTATTACATGGGAGGGTCAGACTAGTTCTGCAGATGCTGTTGTAGACTCCAGTTCTGTAGCAAATCTCATTGACTACGATTTCGCAAAAAAATTGGGGATACCCTTGTTCCCACTAGACCGGCAGATTCTGGTCACTGCAGTGGATGACTCTCCGTTGCAGAGTGGTCAATCTCTTTCCCAAACTCCCTTATTGTCATGTTGTCTAGGGGCATTGCATAAAGAGAAATTACAGTTCCCGGTCCTGTCAATGGTAAACTCTACCGTTTTTCTTGGTATGCCCTGGTTACAACTCCACTCTCCGCAGATTGACTGGGCTTCAGGACAGCTACTGAAATGGTCAGCTCATTGTCATCGGCATTGTTTGGGGAGAGTGGAGGTTGGTACTACCACGACACAGGTCGGGAGAGTGGCAGTGCAGTGTGCGGATTTTTCTGACAGGTTCTGTCCCTCACAGTCACCTCTTACGCACACACCAGGTAGTAAATATTCTAAACCAGATGCTCTATACAGGGGTTTTGAGCCTAAGACCATTCTACCTCAGATAAAACGGGCAGATGAGAGACGATCTGAAGAGTGGAAGTTTTCTCCCGGGGATTAGGTCTGGGTGTCCACACGACATTGGGCTCTGAAACAACTGTCACCCAAACTGGGCCTTAGATTCATTGGTCCTTTTCCAGTGATCAGAAAGATTAATAATGCCACTTATGATATTGATCTCCCTACCAGCATACGAGGGGTAAGATCATTCCATGTGTCTTTGCTCAAGCCGGCAGTATACGTGGATTCCGCCCCCTCCCCCCCTATGTTCATTGATGATCAACCTGAGTATGAGATAGAAAAGATTCTGGATTCCCGGCTTGTGCAGAACTCCGTGCAGTATCTGGTTCACTGGAAGGGATATGGCATAGAGGAGAGAACTTGGGTGCCAGACTGTCGTATGCAAGCGGAGGAATTGAAGAAAGAATTCCATGACTTGCACCCTGGAAAGCCTGGTGGGAAGTGTCCGGAGTCCACTCCTCAGGGGGGAGGGGGGTACTGTAATAGAACGCGGAAAAGCCGCCGCGTGTACTGACAGCAAGGCGGCTGATTCCGCATCCAGCGCGGCTGTTTGCTCGCGGCAGCGTGCGTCTGGTGTGGCTGGGTCTGTTAGTTCACACAGATTGAGGAATATGTGCGTGCTCACTGAGAGGCAGAACCTTTATGACAACCAAGGAGGGATCAGCTGACCAGGTTGGTCAGCTGACCTCAGAGCAAGTGACTATTGGTTGATCATTGATGGGTGGCGCCTGAGAGCGCTGCTCTATATATAGTCACTGCTGGTCAGTCTCAAGTTGTCTGCCGTTGCGAACACTTACGTGAAAGCACTCAGACCTTAGTCAGATCCTACAGTGTGTTAGAATCAGGAGGACCTGGGAATTCACACTGAGCCAGATTACTTCTGTTTATTATTGTGTTATACTTCAGACTAGTTCCAGGGTGTCGAGACCACGGACCTCACACCCAAGATTAGGAACTCTGTGTTATCATTGTGTTATTCTTCAGACTAGTTCCAGGGTGTCGAGACCACGGACCTCACACCCAAGAATAGCGATACTGTGTTCCATCATATTATACTCCAGACTAGTTCCAGGGTGTTGAGACCACGGACCTCACACCCAAGACTAGGCATTGTTTTGATATCTGTTATGACCTATTGCATTTCTGACTATCCCTCTGCTTCTGATTCTGTTCCTACGCATATCTGATTATCTGTTGCCAACCCTGCCTGCCTTTGGATACCGAATCAGCCTTCTGTCTCTGTACCTTGTCTGTCCGTGTGTTGCCGACCAGGCTTGCCCGACCTTGAGAGCTATCTCTCCCCATTAAGAGATAGTCTCCAGACCTGCCAGTGATATCCACCTTCAGGTGTCACTCACTCACAGGTCCTTCCTACTTTCAGCCTGGGGCTCCACCCCTTTGGAGGTCTCAGGCTGCTGAAAAGCTTTCGCACTTCCCAGAGGGCGGTATGGATCATACTGCAAAAGACCACCTGCTCCTCGGGTGGTCCAACTCAAAGTCATTACTGTTGCACCCAAACACTCACACTATATAGGTGTCCAGAGGTTAGTTATACTTGGATTATCGGTGATTCTGCAGATCATCAATAATCAGGTATATATCTGTTATCTTGGTGATACTGCAGATCACCAATAATCAGATTCTCTCTGTGTGCTGACACCGATCGTTACAAGAACATAATAATACAGTGGGTTGCAAAAGTATTCGGTCCCCTTTAAAGAGACTCTGAAGCGAGAATAAATCTCGCTTTAGAGCTCATAGTTAGCAGGGGCATGTGTGCCCCTGCTGAACCGCCGCTATCGCGCCGCTAAACGGGGGTCCCTTCACCCCCAAACCCCCCACTGCAACACTTGGTTGCAGACTTAGTCGCTCCTGGAGGCAGGGCTAACGGCTGCAGCCCTGCCTCCAGTCGCGTCTATCAGCGGCGCATCGCCGCCTCTCCCCCGCCCCTCTCAGTGAAGGAAGACTGAGAGGGGCGGGGGAGAGGCGGAGATACGCGCTGACAGACGCGCGTGGGGCAGGGCTGCGGCGGTTAGCCCTGCCCCAACCAGGAAGCGCTCCCCCGCTGCACCGAGGGGATTTGGGGGTGAAGGGACCCCCGTTTAGCGGCGCGATAGCGGCGGTTTAGCAGGGGCACACATGCCCCTGCTATCTATGAGGTCTGAAGCGAGATTTATTCTCGCTTCAGACTCTCTTTAAGTTCTCCACATTTTGTCATATTACTACTACAAACTTGAATCAATTTTGTTGGAATTCCACATGAAAGACCAACACAAAGTGGTGTACACATGAGAAGTGGAATGAAAATCATACAGGATTCCAACATTTTTTTTACAAATAAATAACTGCAAAGTGGTGTGTGCGTAATTATTCGGCTCCCTTTGATCTGAGTGCAGTCAGTTGCCTATAGACATTGCCTAATGAGTGCTAATGACTAAATACATTGCACCTGTGTGTAATCTAATGTCAGTACAAATACAGCTGCTCTGTGAGGGCCTCAGAGGTTGTCTAAGAGAATATTGGGAGCAACAACACTGTGAAGTCCAAAGAACACACAAGACAGGTCAGGGATCAAGTTATTGAGATATGTAAAGCAGGCTTAGGCTACAAAAAGATTTCCAAAGCCTTGAACATCCCACGGAGCACTGTTCAAGCGATCATTTAGAAATGGAAGGAGTATGGCACAACTGTACACCTACCCAGACAAGGCCATCCACCTAAACTCACAGGCCGAACAAGGAGAGCGCTGATCAGAAATGCAGTCAAGAGGCCCATGGTGACTCTGGACGAGCTGCAGAGATCTACAGCTGAGGTGGGAGACTCTGTCCATAGGACAACTATTAGTCATGCACTGTACAAAGTTGGCCTTTATGGAAGAATGGCAAGAAGAAAGGCATTGTTAACAGAAAGCATAAGAAGTCCCGTTTGCAGTTTGCCACAAGCCATGTGGGGGACACAACAACCATGTGGAAGAAGGTGCTCTGGTCAGATGAGACCAAAATGGAACTTTTTGGCCAAAATGCAAAACGCTATGTGTGGCAGAAAACTAACACTGCACATAACTCTGAACGCACCATCCCCACTGTCAATATGGTGGTGGCAGCATCATGCTTGGGGGGTGCATCTCGTCAGCAGGGACACAGAAGCTGGTCAGAATTGATGGGAAGATGGATGGAGCCAAATACAGGGCAAACTTGGAAGAAAACCTCTTGGAGACTGCAAAAGACTTGAGACTGGGGCGGAGGTTCACCTTCCAGCAGGACAATGACCCTAAACATAAAGCCAGGGCAACAATGGAATGGTTTATTTATTTTGCCAGGGAGGCTGCAATGTGGTTTTCTTTTAATTAAAAAAAAATATTTCATGCAGCCAACTGAAAGTTGGCTGCATGAAAGCCCACTAGAGGGCGCTCCTGATGCGTACTTTCGATCGCCTCCGGCAATTAAAAGTAACAAGATAGGCCGCAATGAGCGGCCTATCTTGTTTCGCTTTCCTCGTCGCCATGGCGACAAGCGGAGTGACGTCATGGACGTCAGTCGACGTCCTGACGTCAGAGCCGCCCGATCAAGCCCCTAGCGCCGGCCGGAACTGTTTGTTCCGGCTGCGCTGGGCTCGGGCGGCTGGGGGGACCCTCTTTCGCCGCTGCACGCGGCGGATCGCCGCGGAGCGGCGGCGATCTGGCAGCACATGCGGCTGGCAAAGTGCCAGCTGCGTGTGCTGCTTTTTTCAGAACCGAAATCGGCCCAGCAGGGCCTGAGCGGCGACCTCCGGCGGCATACCCCGAGCTCAGCTCGGGATTACCGCCAAGGAGGTTAAAACAAAACATATCTATGTGTTAGAATGGCCCAGTCAAAGTCCAGATCTAAATCCAATCGAGAATCTGTGGCAAGATCTGAAAACTGCTGTTCACAAACGCTGTCCATCTAATCTGACTGAGCTGGAGCTGTTTTGCAAAGAAGAATGAGCAAGGATTTCAGTCTCTAGATGTGCAAATTTGGTAGAGACATACCCTAAAAGACTGGCAGCTGTAATTGCAGCAAAAGGTGGTTCTACAAAGTCCTGACTCAGGGGGCCGAATAATTACGCACAGCCCACTTTGCAGTTATTTATTTGTAAAAAATGTTTGGAATGATGTATGATTTTCAATCCACTTCTCACATGTACACCACTTTGTATTGGTCTTTCACGTGGACTTCCAAAAAAATTGATGCACGTTTGTGGCAGTAATGTGACAAAATGTGGAAAACTTCAAGGGGGCCGAATACTTTTGTAACCCACTGTAGGTGACGATAATCTAGAATCTGTAACACATTTTAAATATCTGGGAGTCAACATAGACAGCAATAGAAGTGAAACAGCAGAAATCCAGAAAAGAATAACTCAACAGAGCATACTTTGCCCTATCATACATCTTTCACTCACGGGATATCCAAAGGAACAACAAAATTCGGGTATACAAGACCATAATCAGGCCTATACTTACCTACAGGTGTGAAACATGGATACTTACTCAAAAGTCTATTGCCCCACCCATGAGAATGGTGTAAGGAGAATTAAATACAACTATGAGCTACAGTATATAAACTATGAAAAAATCTCCCACTATCAGACCATATTAGGAAGCAACAGTTGAGATGGGTAGGACATGTGGTTAGAATGGATGACCATAGGATCCCAAAAATAATCTTTACAAGGAGCATGGATGGACGAAGATCAACTGGAAGATCTAGAAAGAGATGGGCAGATGAAGTTGAGAAAGATGCCAAAGAACTGCTTAAGATACGCAACTGGAAACAGGCAGCAATAGACAGAAATGGATGGGGCAGAAAACTGAAGGTGGCCAAGGCTTAAATTGGGCTGTAGCGCCTTCGGAGGAGGAGGATGTAACAATGTTGTTGTCATTGAACTTATCCAGTAGGTTCCTTGAGAGGACATGCATCTGGGTATTCAGTTGGCCTGGAATGTATACCAGTTTCAGGTCTAGCATGCTCTTTTCCACACATATGATTGGAGAAGGACGCTCTACCCTTAAAGGAGTCATCAGGGCAAATATAGTAAAATGAGTGGTACTTACCGGGGGCTTCCTCCAGCCCCAAGCTCTCAGGACCTCCCTCTCCGCAGCTCTGCCCGCAGCCATTCGCCGGAGCTCCGACCCGGTCCCCGGCGATGACGTCAGAGCGACCTGGAGGTCGCTCTGTACTTCGCCTGCGAGATCGGCGCTGTCAATCACCGCCACGTGGGCCGGAGCAGACTGCGCAGGCGTAGTAGTTCTGCGCCTGCGCAGTCCACTCCGGCCCACGTGGCGGTGATTGACAGCGCTGATCGCTCAGGCCCAGTACAGAGCGCTCTGACGTCATCGCCAGGGACCGGGTCGGAGCTCCGGAGAACGGCTGCAGGCAGAGTTGCGGCGAGGGAGGTCTTGTGAGCTTGGGGCTGGAGGAAGCCCCCGGTAAGTACCACTCATTTTACTATATTTGGCCTGATGACTCCTTTAACATTTTGCTACAAATGCCTCTCTGCTTTTGTATATAGGCTATAGACATCCTGTTGTTCATATGTAAGGAAATTGAATGAACTATTATCAGATGAGAAAATGCTTGAGTAGATATAAACATTGTGCTAAGGTCTAGAATATTAGACACTGCAGTGACATCTCCCTGAACTGTAAGGTGGCCCAATTCCCAGCTATATAAAAACATAGCAGTTAAAAAGTGAATGAAAATTATATTCAGCAAATTCAAAAAATGTTTTTATTCAAAGTGCATATTCTTTGCACTTTGAATAAAAACATTATTTTTATTAAAAATAAAAATAAAAAAATTGCATTTTTTAATATAATTTTTTTATTCATTTTTTAACTGCTATGTTTTTATATTCTGTATTTCTGTATGTATACATTATTTCAGCATATGCCATATTCATTATATTTCCATAAAGCTAATATGATTAACCCTAAGAATATTGAATTAACTGTACCAATTAATAGTTTTGACTGCAGATTGTTATACATATTTTCAATCATTATCCAAAGCTTTTTTACCCCAATCTTTTAACCACACAGCACCTCATTAAGATTCGGTGGTTTGCGTTCGCGGTGAACCGCGAACTACATGCGAGTTCGAACCGCCCCCTATACTACATCATTAGGGTCAACTTTGACCCTCTACATCACTGTCAGCAGACACAGGGTAGCCAATCAGGCTACACTCCCTCCTGGAGCCACCCCCCCTCCCCCTTATAAAAGGCAGGCAGTGTCAGCCTTTTTCACTCACTCGTGTGGCTGCAGTAATTAGAGAAGGGAGAGAACCTGCTGTATAGACATAGGGAAAGCTTAGTTAGGCTCTTGTGTAAGGCTTGTTAGCTTGCTCCTTGCTGATACTTATTGCTAAAAAGCACTCCTCATCCTCAACTGCTCTTTTGAGAGCTAATGTTGTTCTTGTGATCTAATTTTTTTTGTGTATGTATGTCCCACAGACACTTGTGTTGCATATACAGCCCCGACAGTCAGTCGGGGCTGTATATGCAACACATATACTGTGTGCCACTGCCAGGCCCCGCACATTCAGTGACTACCTGTGTGTGTGACAGCTGCACATTTGTAATACCAATCCCTGCATACCTGTTCAGTAGTGCACCTACCTACGTGACCGCAAGCAGTGTTATATTATATACCAGTCAGTCGCTGCACCTGTTCACGGTACCTGTGTGTGTGACAGATGCACATTTGTAATACCAATCACTGCATACCTACCTGTTCAGTGCACCTACCTACATGAGCGCACGCAGTGTTATATACCACCAGTCACTGCACCTGTTCACGGTACCTGTGTGTGTGACAGCTGCATATTGTATTGATAGCAGTCACTGCATACCTGTTCACTGCACCTGTGTGACTGCACATTGTATTAGTTAAGTCAGTGCATACCTTTCACTTCATCCCCTCCAATATGGGCAAAACAGGCAGAGGCAGAGATAGGCCACCCGGCAGGTCTGTTCGAGGTCGTGCTGTCATGATTTTGGACCAAAGTACAGTGTTCAGAAGGTGCGTGCCATCAACCCTCAAGATTGTCAGGACGTAGTTGACTATTTAACACAGAACACCTCATCTTCCTCAGCTTCCACACAGAAGCGTGACATATCTTCCTCCTCCTGCTCTGATTCTGGCACCTCACTTAACACTCAGTCGGCCACCACCACCAAAGTGCCATCACCCCAGGGCTCAGTGGTGTGGACATTTTTTTGTGTGTCTGCCTCAGATGAGAGCAATGCCATCTGTACTCTCTGCCACCAAAAATTGAGCCGTGGAAAGACCAAGACCTGCGTAGGGACAACTTCCTTACGAAGGCACATGATGACAAAGCACAAACTGCAATGGGATGACCCCCTGAGGAAAAGCAGCAGACAAAAACAAAGCCACACACCGCAGTGGAAGATACCAGGCCGCAATTATTTCTCAAAAAAGGTGATACCCAAACTGTACCGTGATGTTGAAAGGCATGTGGTGTCATCTCTGGCACACAGCGTTGGGTCAAGGGTCCATCTAACCATGGGGTCTGCAAAGCACGGTCAGGCCTGCCCGAAGACTAAGTCAGTCCCTACACACAGCATCTCTGCCTGCATGCCGTGTGACTGCCTGCCTCAAGACTAAGTCGGTCCCCACACAGCATCTCTGCCTGCAGGCCGCTTGACTGCCTTCTCCGCCACCACCAACAGGGTCCAGGACTCCAGGCGGATTCTTACAATTTTCATTCACATTTCAATTGTAATATAATATTATGCAAATAAATTCTTTTAACATATGTCATATTCATCATAGTTATGCAAAGCTGGTATGATTAACCCCAAAAATACTGAATTGACTACACCTGTGAATAGATTTGATTTGAAGTTATGCATATGTATACTTTTTATATAATAATTCTTAGAATATGTATACAATTTATTATAGGCACCTGCTTTTTTCAATGACCTGAGGAAGCGGCCAAGCAGCCGTGAAATGCATTGTCAATTTTATGTGCTTGAATAAAGGACCATTTTTTAATAATCTGGTCCAAATTCTTCAAGAGAGGTAAGGTAAGGAACCATTGACATAAGCCAACTATCAATGCTAATGTCTGAGAACCTATAAACCAAGGCCAGACTAAAAGATTCATAGTTATTATCTGGAAATTTGGCTGGACACACAGATAAGAGACCAACAGCCAGAGAACAGGGCTAGTGTTGCCATTTTCAGCACTGCCCTGCATGTCTTACCTGGCAGACCTATACTTTTTAATAGTGAAGTAGTGTAGTGCGCAGCCTCCTTCCCTCCCTCACATCTGTCAATTTAGAGCACACACCACCTAGCGTTAATCTTTATGTAGTGCTGTAACCAGCAAGATTTGGGAGAAGAGCATTACAAATCCATCATCTGATCTAACAAATCAAATGTTTCTCTATGAGTGGTGCTAAATACAAATAACTCTTTGACTTTAAACCCCAGTTGTATCTTTAACTCCCAATTACACATTTTTAACCAACCCTCCTGCCTCCCCTAACTAATCTAATGCTGCAACATCCATCCTCGACACTCACTTCTGAGAGTCTTTAAGTTTGGGGTGAGGCCACCCACACCATTTGTTCATGGAGCCCAAGGTACTCCAAGCTGCCTCAGTTCCAATTGGCAGTGCCCTAACTCCTCCCCCCCCCCACACGCGCACACTAACCCACCCCCCACGCCTGTGACACCCACACATAGTACAAATAGATCCTTGTTGTTGTTTTTTTATTTCACCAATGAATATTAAAAATGATATAGCCTTGCCTATGATTGATGATGATTAGGGTACTGATCATTTAGTTTTTAGTGATTTTAGCTTGACAGAAAATAATGTCAGAGTTCATTAAAAAAAATTAGCCTAAAAATGAGAATTAGAATTAGAGTCATTTCTGACAGCCCAGTGACACCTGGAACACCAGGCTAAACTTAAAACAAACCTGATGTGGAAATAAACTGATGAGCTAAACAACAGTACCTATGTAACGATTGGTGTCAGCAAGAATTGGATTCTGATTATTAGGTGATCTGCAGTATCACCTATAATGCAGATATATACCTGATTATATGATGATCTGCAGAATCATCAATAATACAGGTATACCAACAGCTAATGCGATAGCAAAGTATAGTGCTTGGTGCAACAGTAGTACTGACAGGTTTAGCTATGCCACACTGGTGGGCACTATCAGTACAAAACCCCTCACCAGAGACTAGGGCCCTCTGGTGAGAGTAGAGTGGTCAGACTAAACGAGTTGGCAACAGGCTGGCAGATACGGTACAAAGTCAGAAGGCAAAGGCAGGAAGGTATTAACAGGCAGAGTCGGCAACAAGATCAGATGGGCAAAAGTACAGAATCACTGAGAGTAAGAATAGTCAGAGAGAGCAAGAGTCATACACAGATAATCAAACAAACAAACAAACAAACACAGAACATTTATATCGCGCTTTTCTCCTGGCGGACTCAAAGCGCCAATACAATATTCAGTTATAATTATGGCTATCTGGGATGCTCATTCGGATTCCGCGGAAATGCAATTTCCGAAATTCCGATCGGAAATTGCATTTTCACATCAGAATGCGGAAATCGGTAATGCAAGTGCTGTAGGCGGATTTCCGCCGGAAATCACGGAAATTTCCGCCGGAAATTGCGGAAATGCCACCCGACTTTAACATCAATTTTCTCAAAAACTATATGGTCTTTTTGAAAACTTTTTTTTTGCATCTAGTTCACAAGATTCAGTTTAGTAAACCCTGAAAATGTGGTGTTTCTAGGACTTATGGGGGCTTTGCTATTTACCGCTAAAGTCGGCGGATTTTTACTGTAATGTAAAATGCAGAAAATCTGCATCTGCCTATTTTCTGCATTTTACATTACAGTAAAAATCCGCCGATTTTAGCGGTTAATAGCAAAGCCCCCATAAGTCCTAAAAACACCAAATTTTCAGGGCTTATTAAACAGAATCTTCTGAACAAGAAAGAAAAAAAGTTTTCAAAAAGACCTTATAGTTTTTGAGAAAATCGATGTTAAAGTCGGGCGGAATTTCCGTGATCTCCATTGGAATGCGGAAATTGGTAGCGGAAAGCGGAATCGTTAACTGGTAATGGCGGAATGCGGATTTACCGCGGAATCGGAAATTGACATTTCCAACCATCCCTAATGGCTATCAAACAATCATATTACTGTGTGAAATCCCCGGTTTCCTCCCGGATCAAAGCACACCGGATCTAACTAAGGTCTGAGCGCTAACACGAAGTATTTGCAACAGCAGAAAAGTTGCGAGTGATTCAGGGAAGCTTAAGAAGCAGAGGAGACCCCCTCCGGCACGCCCCCTCTCATCAACCAATGAGGAGCGGAGAGTTTCTCCTCTGACGTCAGCCGACCGGCCGGTCAGCTGACGCGCCTCCTCCCCACATAAAGGTCTCGTCTACGCGCGCGTGCACGCAACAATGCAACCCTATGTGCTGCTGACAAACCCGTCCTCGGCGTGCTAGACGCCCGAGGACCGGATAGATCGTTAGGCAGAGAAATGGAGACGGCTGCGGTGTTATTGCTGTTAACCGCAGCCGTCTCTTCCGTGTTTGTTACAGTAGCCCCCCCCTCGAGGCGTGGACTCATGACACGTCCTGCATGGCTTCTCAAGATGCAACTCATGACACTTTTTCCTAAGTTCCTCAGCATGCATGCGACAACTCGGCACCCAAGACCTCTCCTCAGGCGCATACCCCTTCCAATGAACAAGGTACTGTACCGAGTTACGCACCCGACGAGAATCCAAAATCTCTTCAATCTCATACCCAGGTTCACCATCAATCACCACGGGGGGGACTGGAGGAATCCACATGCACAGCTGGCTTCAACAGAGACACATGGAATGTTTTTACACCTTTCATACTGGGTGGCAGAGAAATGACATAAGAGACATTATTAAATTATTAACCTTTTTAGAAACAGGGTATGAGCCTATAATCCTGGGGCCCAGCTTTGCTGAAGGCTGTTTCAGGGCCAGATGCCGGGTTGAAACCCACACCATATCTCCTGGCACGAATTCCCATTCCACTGACCGCTTTTTATCTGCCTGCTTTTTCTGGGTCTGAAAGGCCTTTTCCAAATTCCTTTTAACCATAATCCAAATCTCCTTTAATGCTCGCTGCCAATCCTCCAGTGCAGCAAAAAGAGAAGAAACCACTGACAATGCAGAAAATTTTGGGGATCTCCCCGTTACCACCTGAAAGGGAGAAAAGCCTGAAGAAGAACTTTTCAAGAACTTTTCAAGAATTTTGCCCATTCCAATTGCGCATCAGCCACATAGCATCTAAGGAACTGCTCTAAGTACTGGTTAACCCTTTCAGTTTGGCCGTTGGTCTGTGGATGGTAGCCGGAGGAAAATGACAGGTCCATCCCCAGATGATGACAAAAGGCTCTCCAGAATCTGGACACAAACTGAACTCCCCTATCTGACACCACATTCTCCGGGATGCCATGCAACCAGAAAATGTGCTGAATGAAGAGATCCGCCAATTCTTGGGCAGAGGGGAATCCGTCCAGAGGAATGAAATGAGCAATCTTGCTGAACCTGTCGACTACCACCCAGATGACTGTTTTTCCCTCGGACCTGGGGAGCTCCCCCACAAAGTCCATGGACAAATGGGTCCATGGCTCCTTAGGCACTGGCAACGATTGCAGAGTGCCCACAGGAGCCTGACGGGACGGCTTGTTTCTAGCACAGATGGAACAATCCTTCACAAACTCTTTACAATCAAGAGTTAAAGATGGCCACCAGACACATCTGGAAAGCAAATCCTGTGTCCGAGCAGCCCCGGGATGCCTTGCGTTCTTATGTGCATGAAACAACTGCAAGATCTGCAGGCGAAAGGGAAGTGGTACAAATAGAACCCCCTCAGGTTTCCCCTCGGGAACATCTTGTTGATAGGGGCCTAAAGTGGTGGACCAATCTTCCCACGTCTCAGTGGCCGCGAAGACCACCTTCTCTGGAAGAATGCTCCCAGGGGCCGGTGACTGAACCGTCTCAGGCTCAAAACATCTAGACAGGGCATCTACTTTAAAATTTTTACTACCTGGCTTATAAGTAATCACGAACCTGAATCTTGAGAAAAATAGGGACCAGCGAGCCTGTCGGGGACTAAGTCTCTTAGCCCCTTCTATATATTCCAAATTCTTATGATCAGTATAGACGGTGATCATATGTTCTGCCCCCTCAAGCCAATGGCGCCATTCCTCAAATGCAAGTTTAATGGCCAGAAGCTCCCTGTTTCCAATATCGTAATTTTTCTCAGCGGGGGAGAACTTACGTGAGAAAAATGCACAGGGGTGCAACCTGCCTTGATATCCAGAGTGTTGTGACAGTACAGTACCGACCCCAACCTTTGATGCATCCACCTCCACAATAAAGGGAAGAGTGATATCCACATGCCGCAAGATAGGGGCGGAACAAAACAGCTGCTTTAATGATGAAAAAGCAGAGTGTGCTTCTGCTGACCAGTTGTAAGTATCCACCCCTTTCTTGGTGAGCTTGGTGAGGGGTGCTACTACAGAAGAGAATCCTTTAATAAATCTTCTATTATAGTTGGCAAAGCCTATGAATCTCTGGAGTGCTTTCAACCCAACGGGTTGTGGCCACTCCAGAACGGCAGAGACTTTTCCTGGGTCCATGGAAAGACCAGAGGTAGAAATGATATACCACAAAAATGGAACTTCAGACACCTCAAAAATAGTGTTGGGCGAACATCTAGATGTTCGGGTTCGGGCCGAACAGGCCGAACATGGCCGCGATGTTCGGGTGTTCGACCCGAACTCCGAACATAATGGAAGTCAATGGGGACCCGAACTTTTGTGCTTTGTAAAGCCTCCTTACATGCTACATACCCCAAATTTACAGGGTATGTGCACCTTGGGAGTGGGTACAAGAGGAAAAAAAAATTTGCAAAAAGAGCTTATAGTTTTTGAGAAAATCGATTTTAAAGTTTCAAAGGGAAAACTGTCTTTTAAATGCGGGAAATGTCTGTTTTCTTTGCACAGGTAACATGCTTTTTGTCGGCATGCAGTCATAAATGTAATACATATAAGAGGTTCCAGGGAAAGGGACCGGTAACACTAACCCAGCAGCAGCACACGTGATGGAACAGGAGGAGGGTGGCGCAGGAGGAGAAGGCCACGCTTTGAGACACAACAACCCAGGCCTTGCATGAGGACAAGAAGCGTGCGGATAGCAATTTGCATTTTGTCGCCATGCAGTCATAAATGTAATACAGATGAGAGGTTCAATAAACAGGGACCGGAAACGCTAACCCATCACAGATGTTCATTGTTCATGTTACTTGGTTGGGGTCCGGGAGTATTGCGTAGTCGTTTCCAATCCAGGATTGATTCATTTTAATTTGAGTCAGACGGTCTGCATTTTCTGTGGAGAGGCGGATACGCCGCCGATCTGTGACGATGCCTCCGGCAGCACTGAAACAGCGTTCTGACATAACGCTGGCTGCCGGGCAAGCCAGCACCTCTATTGCGTACATTGCCAGTTTGTGCCAGGTGTCTAGCTTCGATACCCAATAGTTGAAGGGTGCAGATGGATTGTTCAACACAGCTACGCCATCTGACATGTAGTCCTTGACCATCTTCTCCAGGCGATCGGTGTTGGAGGTGGATCTGCACGCTTGCTGTTCTGTGTGCTGCTGCATGGGTGTCAGAAAATTTTCCCACTCCAAGGACACTGCCGATACCATTCCCTTTTGGGCACTAGCTGCGGCTTGTGTTGTTTGCTGCCCTCCTGGTCGTCCTGGGTTTGCGGAAGTCAGTCTGTCGGCGTACAAATGGCTAGAGGAGGGGGAGGATGTCAATCTCCTCTCTAAAGTCTCCACAAGGGCCTGCTGGTATTCTTCCATTTTGACCTGTCTGGCTCTTTCTTCAAGCAGTTTTGGAACATTGTGTTTGTACCGTGGATCCAGAAGGGTATAAACCCAGTAATTGGTGTTGTCCAGAATGCGCACAATGCGTGGGTCGCGTTCAATGCAGTCCTAGGCCGAAGAGGTCATAGCCTAGGGTCACAAAACCTGTTTATTTGGGCAATTTCAATGGTGGCGAGTCTGACGTACATAAATCGCAGCAATGGCCGTTAGCAACGTCTGAATCTCACGAAATGTCTCATGCAGGTAGAAGACATATTGTTAGACTTGGGCTCCAAAGATGGGTTCCCTACATCTCTGCAAACCAGAGTTACAGGGCTCCAAATTTGGTAAAATCCCCCATAGGCTTTCATTGGGCCTCCTATTTACAGTTCCAAAATCTCACATCTTTTCAAAGGGCAATTACTCAGCAGTGGCAACTTTTCTAGCATTGTAGGGACCCTTAGGGGGAACATGACTGGTGAGTTTCGGGCCCCTAGGCCAAAGAGGTCATAGCCTAGGGTCACAAAAACCTGTTTATTTGGGCTATTTCAATGGTAGTGATGGTGACGTACATAAATCGCAGCAATGGCCGTTAGCAAAGTCTGAATCTCACGAAATGTCTCATGCAGGTAGAAGACATATTGTTAGACTTGGATTCCAAAGATGGGGTCCCTATATCTCTGCAAACCAGAGTTACAGGGGTCCAAAATTGGTAAAATCCCCCAATCGGATTTCATTGCCTCCCTATTTCACTTTCCAAAATCTCACATCTTTTCAAAGGGCAATGGCTCAGCAGTACCAAATTTTCTAGCATTGTAGGGACCCTCAGGGGGAACATGACTGGTGAGTTTCGGGCCCCTAGGGCGAAGAGGTCATAGCCTAGGGTCCCAAAAACCTGTTTATTTGGGCTATTTCAATGGTAGTGATGGTGGCGTACATAAATCGCAGCAATGGCCGTTAGCAAAGTCTGAATCTCACGAAATGTCTCATGCAGGTAGAAGACATATTGTTAGACTTGGATTCCAAAGATGGGGTCCCTACATCTCTGCAAACCAGAGTTACAGGGGTCCAAAATTGGTAAAATCCCCCATAGGATTTCATTGCCTCCCTATTTCACTTTCCAAAATCTCACATCTTTTCAAAGGGCAATGGCTCAGCAGTACCAAATTTTCTAGCATTGTAGGGACCCTTAGGGGGATCATGACTGGTGAGTTTTGCCACTGCTGAGCCATTGCCCTTTGAAATGGTGTGAGATTTTGGAACGGTAAATAGGAGGCCCAATGAAAGCCTATGGGGGATTTTACCAATTTTGGAGCCCTGTAACTCTGGTTTGCAGAGATGTAGGGACCCCATCTTTGGAATCCAAGTCTAACAATATGTCTTCTACCTGCATGAGACATTTCGTGAGATTCAGACTTTGCTAACGGCCATTGCTGCGATTTATGTACGTCACCATCACTACCATTGAAATAGCCCAAATAAACAGGTTTTTGTGACCCTAGGCTATGACCTCTTCGGCCTAGGGGCCCGAAACTCACCAATCATGTTCCCCCTAAGGGTCCCTACAATGCTAGAAAATTTGGTACTGCTGAGCCATTGCCCTTTGAAAAGATGTGAGATTTTGGAAAGTGAAATAGGAAGGCAATGAAATCCTATGGGGGATTTTACCAATTTTGGACCCCTGTAACTCTGGTTTGCAGAGATGTAGGGACCCCATCTTTGGAATCCAAGTCTAACAATATGTCTTCTACCTGCATGAGACATTTCGTGAGATTCAGACTTTGCTAACGGCCATTGCTGCGATTTATGTACGTCACCATCACTACCATTGAAATAGCCCAAATAAACAGGTTTTTGTGACCCTAGGCTATGACCTCTTCGGCCTAGGGGCCCGAAACTCACCAGTCATGTTCCCCCTAAGGGTCCCTACAATGCTAGAAAATTTGGTACTGCTGAGCCATTGCCCTTTGAAAAGATGTGAGATTTTGGAAAGTGAAATAGGGAGGCAATGAAATCCTATGGGGGATTTTACCAATTTTGGACCCCTGTAACTCTGGTTTGCAGAGATGTAGGGACCCCATCTTTGGAATCCAAGTCTAACAATATGTCTTCTACCTGCATGAGACATTTCGTGAGATTCAGACTTTGCTAACGGCCATTGCTGCGATTTATGTACGCCACCATCACTACCATTGAAATAGCCCAAATAAACAGGTTTTTGTGACCCTAGGCTATGACCTCTTCGGCCTAGGGGCCCGAAACTCACCAGTCATGTTCCCCCTAAGGGTCCCTACAATGCTAGAAAATTTGGTACTGCTGAGCCATTGCCCTTTAAAAAGATGTGAGATTTTGGAAAGTGAAATAGGGAGGCAATGAAATCCTATGGGGGATTTTACCAATTTTGGACCCCTGTAACTCTGGTTTGCAGAGATGTAGGGACCCCATCTTTGGAATCCAAGTCTAACAATATGTCTTCTACCTGCATGAGACATTTCGTGAGATTCAGACTTTGCTAACGGCCATTGCTGCGATTTATGTACGTCACCATCACTACCATTGAAATAGCCCAAATAAACAGGTTTTTGTGACCCAAGGCTATGACCTCTTTGGCCTAGGGGCCCGAAACTCACCAGTCATGTTCCCCCTAAGGGTCCCTACAATGCTAGAAAATTTGGTACTGCTGAGCCATTGCCCTTTAAAAAGATGTGAGATTTTGGAAAGTGAAATAGGGAGGCAATGAAATCCTATGGGGGATTTTACCAATTTTGGACCCCTGTAACTCTGGTTTGCAGAGATGTAGGGACCCCATCTTTGGAATCCAAGTCTAACAATATGTCTTCTACCTGCATGAGACATTTCGTGAGATTCAGACTTTGCTAACGGCCATTGCTGCGATTTATGTACGTCACCATCACTACCATTGAAATAGCCCAAATAAACAGGTTTTTGTGACCCTAGGCTATGACCTCTTTGGCCTAGGGGCCCGAAACTCACCAGTCATGTTCCCCCTAAGGGTCCCTACAATGCTAGAAAATTTGCCACTGCTGAGTAATTGCCCTTTGAAGAAATGTGAGATTTTGGAACTGTAAATAGGAGGCCCAATGAAAGCCTATGGGGGATTTTACCAAATTTGGAGCCCTGTAACTCTGGTTTGCAGAGATGTAGGGAACCCATCTTTGGAGCCCAAGTCTAACAATATGTCTTCTACCTGCATGAGACATTTCGTGAGATTCAGACGTTGCTAACGGCCATTGCTGCGATTTATGTACGTCAGACTCGCCACCATTGAAATTGCCCAAATAAACAGGTTTTGTGACCCTAGGCTATGACCTCTTCGGCCTAGGACTGCATTGAACGCGACCCACGCATTGTGCGCATTCTGGACAACACCAATTACTGGGTTTATACCCTTCTGGATCCACGGTACAAACACAATGTTCCAAAACTGCTTGAAGAAAGAGCCAGACAGGTCAAAATGGAAGAATACCAGCAGGCCCTTGTGGAGACTTTAGAGAGGAGATTGACATCCTCCCCCTCCTCTAGCCAGTTGTACGCCGACAGACTGACTTCCGCAAACCCAGGACGACCAGGAGGGCAGCAAACAACACAAGCCGCAGCTAGTGCCCAAAAGGGAATGGTATCGGCAGTGTCCTTGGAGTGGGAAAATTTTCTGACACCCATGCAGCAGCACACAGAACAGCAAGCGTGCAGATCCACCTCCAACACCGATCGCCTGGAGAAGATGGTCAAGGACTACATGTCAGATGGCGTAGCTGTGTTGAACAATCCATCTGCACCCTTCAACTATTGGGTATCGAAGCTAGACACCTGGCACAAACTGGCAATGTACGCAATAGAGGTGCTGGCTTGCCCGGCAGCCAGCGTTATGTCGGAACGCTGTTTCAGTGCTGCCGGAGGCATCGTCACAGATCGGCGGCGTATCCGCCTCTCCACAGAAAATGCAGACCGTCTGACTCAAATTAAAATGAATCAATCCTGGATTGGAAACGACTACGCAACACTCCCGGACCCCAACCAAGTAACATGAACAATGAACATCTGTGATGGGTTAGCGTTTCCGGTCCCTGTTTATTGAACCTCTCATCTGTATTACATTTATGACTGCATGGCGACAAAATGCAAATTGCTATCCGCACGCTTCTTGTCCTCATGCAAGGCCTGGGTTGTTGTGTCTCAAAGCGTGGCCTTCTCCTCCTGCGCCACCCTCCTCCTGTTCCATCACGTGTGCTGCTGTTGGGTTAGCGTTACCGGTCCCTTTTCCTGGAACCTCTTATATGTATTACATTTATGACTGCATGCCGACAAAAAGCATGTTACCTGTGCAAAGAAAACAGACATTTCCCGCATTTAAAAGACAGTTTTCCCTTTGAAACTTTAAAATCGATTTTCTCAAAAACTATAAGCTCTTTTTGCTAATTTTTTTTTCCTCTTGTACCCACTCCCAAGGTGCACATACCCTGTAAATTTGGGGTATGTAGCATATAAGGAGGCTTTACAAAGCACGAAAGTTCGGGTCCCCATTGACTTCCATTATGTTCGGAGTTCGGCCATGTTCGGCCCGAACCCGAACATCTAGATGTTCGCCCAACACTACACGTGACCCGTTCGGCCAATCACAGCGCTAGCCGAACGTTCGGGTAACGTTCGGCCATGCGCTCTTAGTTCGGCCATATGGCCGAACAGTTTGGCTGAACACCATCAGGTGTTCGGCCGAACCCGAACATCACCCGAACAGGGTGATGTTCTGCAGAACCCG
Source organism: Hyperolius riggenbachi (assembly GCF_040937935.1). Classification (NCBI taxonomy): domain Eukaryota; kingdom Metazoa; phylum Chordata; class Amphibia; order Anura; family Hyperoliidae; genus Hyperolius; species Hyperolius riggenbachi. Next base: position 131,222,791 of record NC_090654.1, read on the forward strand.
AACAGTGGCGAACACTGTTCGCCCAACACTACTCAAAAAGACATTTATCTAACTTAGCATACAGGGAATGCTGCCGAATTTTTTCCAACACAAACTTTACATGTTCCCTATGTTTAGTCAGATTAGGTGAGAAGATCAGTATACCATCCAAATATACCAGGACGAACTTTCCCAAGACTTCTCTGAACACCTCATTGATCAACTCCTGGAAAACGGCAGGGGCGTTACACAACCCGAAGGGCATGACAAGGTACTCGTAGTGGCCGTCGGGCATGTTAAACGCCGTCTTCCATTCATCCCCCTCCCTTATGCGTACCAGGTTGTATGCTTCTCTCAAACCGAGTTTAGAGAAGATACTTGCATTAGTCACCTGGGAGAATAAATTGTCAATCAGAGGGAGTGAGTAACGATTTTTTACGGTAATCTTGTTCAATCCCCGATAATCAGTACACGGCCGAAGGCCACCATCCTTTTTCTGAACAAAAAAGAACCCTGCTCCGGCCGGAGACCTAGAAGGACGGATAAACCCTTTGGCCAGGTTTTCCTTAATGTAATCCTGCATAGCAAGTTTTTTAGGACCAGAAAGGTTATACAAGTGACCCCTAGGGGTCATACAACCTGACCGTAACTCAATGAGGCAATCACAACTTCGGTGTGGGGGAAGTTTGTCTGCGGACTTGGGACAAAACACATCCGCAAACTCTGCATACTGCCTAGGCACCCCCTCCACCTGAACCTTGGTGGCGCAAACAGCAACTTTCTCCATACAATGATGATGACAAAAGGAGGACCAGCTTAACAACTGGCCGGAACTCCAGTCAATCTGAGGAGAATGCTTTTGCAACCACGGCATCCCAAGGATCACAGTGGAGGTTGCCATTTGAAGCACAAAAAACTGTAACTTTTCTTTATGTAATACCCCTACATGACACAGCAGTACAGGGGTCTGAAAAAGAGGCTGTTTACACTGCAGGGGAGAATCATTCACAGCTGTTACCAAGATCTGTCTGTCTAATGGGATTAAGGGAATCCCCAATTTCTTAACGAAGTCATAGTCTATAAAATTGGCTGCAGAGCCTGAATGGACCGAACTTGACCCTTCCAGGTGATAGAGCAGGGGAGGAGCAAGTGATTATCTGTTAGAGGTAATGCTGGTTCGCCTAGGGTAGTACCTCTAACTACACCTAGGCATCAGCGTTTCCCGACTTCTTAGGGTAGTTCTGCACTACATGACCCTTTTCTGCACAGTATAAACAGAGTCTCTCTGACCATCTGCGGTTTTTCTCTACCTCTGACAATTTGAAATGTCCGATTTGCATCGGTTCATCCGAAGGAGGAGAAAATGATGGATAGACTTTAGTAACAGATCTCACAGGGTATTTCCCACGAGTCTGCCTCTGATAACAAATGCGGCGATCAATCTTTACCGCCAATGCAATCGCTTCATCGACAGTTTTAGGCTCAGGATGAGCTAACATCACATCAGAGACCAGGTCAGATAATCCCGTTAAAAAACGAATAAAGCGAACTGTCCCCATCTAGCCGATACAGCCCACCTTCTAAATTCTGCGGCATAAGTTTCCACCGTATTACGTCCCTGTCTGAGGGACTTTAACTTCCTTTCAGCAGTGACTGCTATATCAGGATCATCATATATGATAGCCATAGTCTTTAAAAACTCCTGAACTAAAGATAGTGCCTCATGATCACTGGGAAGACTGTATGCCCATGTCTGTGAATCCCCTGATAATAAGGTTTTAATAAGGGTCACCCTCTGACTCTCTGTCCCTGATGAAATAGGTCTCATCTCAAAGTAAGAGAGGCAACGATTTCTGAAATTCTGAAAGTCAGATTTGTGCCCTGAAAACTTTTCAGGGAGAGGCATTCTTAGATCAACCACAGGAGGGGACTGCACTGGTGCAGTTGCTGACTGGAGAGTTTGCACAGCTCCAGACAGCTGGGTGATCTGCGTCTGTTGGGTATTGACTAGCACGGTTAAATTGTTTACCGCTGTGGTCAAGGCCCCAACTTGGCCGCACAGTGCATCCATAGACATTTTGGTCTGCTGTTCTGTAACGATTGGTGTCAGCAAGAACTGGATTCTGATTATTAGGTGATCTGCAGTATCACCTATAATGCAGATATATACCTGATTATATGATGATCTGCAGAATCACCAATAATACAAGTATACCAACAGCTAATGCGATAGCAAAGTATAGTGCTTGGTGCAACAGTAGTACTGACAGGTTTAGCTATGCCACACCAGAGGAGCTGGTGGGCACTATCAGTACAAAACCCCTCACCAGAGACTAGGGCCCTCTGGTGAGAGTAGAGTGGTCAGACTAAACGAGTTGGCAACAGGCTGGCAGATACGGTACAAAGTCAGAAGGCAAAGGCAGAAAGGTATTAACAGGCAGAGTCGGCAACAAGATCAGATGGGCAGAAGTACAGAATCACTGAGAGTAAGAATAGTCAGAGCGAGCAAGAGTCATACACAGATAATACAATATTCAGTTATAATTATGGCTATCAAACAATCCTATCACTGTGTGAAATCCCCTTTCTATACAGGGGTGCTGGCTAGCTACCAACCTATACACTGAACAGAGGGGCTACCTATACAATAACCATTTTAGCCTTTTGGACGTTACTGTCACATCCAAAAGGCTGCTGCTGCACTGCTGTGTGCTCCCGTGCGCTCCCGTGCCACTGTCTATTAGCCTGAAGACATAGTTCCCATTCATCAATCTAAGTCCCCGGTAGAAAGACCGGCAGCTTCTTATGAGAAGCCGCGGTCTTTTTGAACAAAAAGGCTCTAGCAGGACGTTTTTATAAGTCTGGTTGTCATTAAGTGGTTTAATGGTGTAATAACCGGGACAAATGAGCAAGTAAAATGTGTGGGTTTTAATTATTGTAGCATGTATTATTTTAAAGCTATAATGGCCGAAAACTAAGAAATAATGAATTTGTTCCATTTTTTTCCTTAATATTCCTGTTAAAATGCATTTAGAAAAAAATTATTCTTAGCAAAATGTAACACCCAAAGAAAGCCTAATTGGTGGCAAAAAAAAAATAAGATATAGATCAATTCATTGTGATAATTAGTGATAAAGTTATTGGGGAATGAATGGGAGCTGAAAATTGCTCGGATGCATAAGGTGAAAAAGGTGACTGAAGGCTGAAGTGGTTAAATGGGGGCTTCTTATACACTAAACGGGTGCTGACTATCTATATACTTAACAGGAGGCTACCTATACACTAAACAGGGGGACTACCTATACACTAAATAGGGGAGCTGGCTACCTATACACTAAACAGGGGGACTACCTACACACTAAACAGGGGGTATGGCTACCTATACACTAAACAGGGGGTCTGACTACCTATGCACTGCACATGGGGGGAGGGGCAGTTGTTACTTATACCACAGAGGACAGTTGGCTACCTGTACTACAGAGTGGGGTTGGCTGCCTATACACTATATTACAGGGGGTATTACCTATAATGTAGAGGGGGGAAAGGGGGTGATCTGGCTACCTATACTGTGGGAGAGATTGACTCCCTAAACTGCTTATGGGGGGGCTACCTATATGATGAGGGGTGTATAGGCTACCTATACTGCTCTGGAGATAAAGTGTGTGCAAGTTGGGGGGGGGGTTGTAGGTTGAGATGCTGTTGATCAGAGGGCGTCTGCCGTCTGGGGACAGTGGGCCTTGAACAAATCCGTCCCTGATTACAAATCGGCCTTTATGCTGTAATACACCACTGTGAACGTAGCCTAGGTTACACTGCTGCTAAGTTCATGTACATTTGGCCCCAGCCATGACCACGCCAACTTGCTCTAAATAGATATGCCTATTTTTTGCCTCCTGAGACCCTAGCAATGGCCCTGATACTAAGCATGCATGAGTACATTCCACATAGTAGTCCTGGAGCATGCTTGTGTATATGTGCTTCTAGCAGAAGATACAGGGTGAGAAGAGAGGAGCCCTATAGACCTCCACATGATATGCGAGTAAAGGTAGGCTTTGAGGAATGACAGTAAGGCTGCTCAGGTCCAACTCTACTATAGAGATGGCCCGAACGGTTTGCATGCAAACTTGTTTGAGTGAACATTGCGGGTTCGCGTTCGCATCGAATCGTGAACTTTATGCGAGTTCGACTCGCCTCCTATACTACATCATTGGGCTAAACTTTGACCCTCTACATCGCAGTCAGCAGACACATAGCAGCCAATCAGGCTGCACTCCCTCCTGGAGCCCCCCCCCCCTCTTTATATAAGGCAGCAGCGTCGGCCATTTTCTCACTCTGTCTGCTGCTTGTTTTAGTGAGAGAAGGGAGAGACATTGGAGAGAGAGGGAAAGCGATAGTTAGGAGGTCTGTTAGCTTGCTCCTTGCTGATATTTGTTGCTGAGAAGCACCACCAAAACAGCTCTTTTGAGAGCTAATGTTCTTGTGATGTGTTTTTTTTTTTGTGTGTGTGTGGCCCACTGACACTGCATATACAGCCCTGCCTGTCGCAGCTGGTTCTTGCTAATTGCTATACTGTGCCAGGCCCAGCACATTCAGTGCATCCATTTTCACTGCACCTGTGTGACCGCACGCTGTTTTATATAGCAGTCTCTGCATACATTTCACTGCACCTGTGTGACCGCACGCTGTTTTGTATAGCAGTCACTGCATCTGTGTGACCGCACGCTGTTTTATATACCAGTCACTGCATACCTTTCACTGCATATGTGTGTCCGCACGCTATTTTATATAGCAGTCACTGCATACATTTCACTGCATCTGTGTGACCGCACGCTGTTTTATATAGCAGTCACTGCATACCTTTCACTGCACCTGTGTGACTGCACATTGTATTAGCCAAGTCAGTGCATACCTTTCACTTCATCCCCCCCAATATGGACAAAACAACAGGCAGAGGCAGGCCACCCGACAAGTCTGTTCGAGGTTGTGCTGTCGTGATTTTGTGCGGCCCTCCACCAAAGTACAGTGTTTAGAAGAAGGCACGTGCCATCAACCCCCAATATTGTCAGGACGTAGTTGACTATTTAACACAGAACTCCTCATCTTCCTCAGCTTCTGCACGGAAGCATGACATATCTTCCTCCTCCTGCTCTGATTCTGGCACCCCACTGGCTGCACCGTGGCTGCAACAACAAAACAAAAGACATGCACATGTGTCAATTTCCCTTCGTGATTGTTACCTTCCCGCGGTAAAGGGGCTTGCGTATTACAATAAAGCAATGACCGGCTATATGGGTGTGTTGGGGGCACACCTGACCCAAGATAATAAGGTCATTGCTTCATTGCGGACAGACCAAATTCGATCAGCTGGACACTCAGTCACTGTTGTTCTGTTATTGAGCTACCTCAGCCTGATGATATGGGCTTGAAAACCGCCATCGCCTGCACTATCGCCATGGTGCTCACCAGTCCAGCATGGCCATCACTACACAAACTGCTGTTAGCAGTACACTAATTACACTCACTGATCCATATATACAGTACACACGCACGATGTTTTCAAGCACTTTAGGCCTCCAATTTAGGAATGCAGATGTGAATGGGATTTCTGCCCTTTAGGGCCCTTTAGGGATTATAACCCTGCTGTGTGTCAAATCTGTACTTTTGCCGTGTATCCCACTCTGCCATGCCCCCTTCCAGGTGTTAGACCCCTTGAAACATCTTTTCCATCACTTTTGTGGCCAGAATGAGTGTTTGTAGTTTTGAAAGTTTGCCTGCCCATTGAAGTCTATAGAGGTTCGCAAAGTTCGCAGGCTCGCGAACTTTTGCGGAAGTTCGCGTTCGAGGTTGACGAACCTAAAATCGGAGGTACTCTACTCTACTACACTCTTCAAGGGGGTAAGTACTCGTTTAAGCGACAAAAAGGGACTTATGAATTCTATTTTACTTGACTTTCAAAATACTTGCCATTTCTGATAAAATCTCATTTTGATGAGGACCATCTCACAGCCTGTTTTTCAGTCATCATGCAACCGCCATTTTCCTTCTACTGTCAATATTCATCTGTACATCTAATTTTTTATACATATCTCTGTCCGTCTCTACCACTGTACCACCTCTCTGCCACTAGTAAAATATGACGTCCCGATAAGGAATGTCATCTTATGAGATAAAATAAGGTGATTTTTTTTTCTCTTCTCCACTGAAAGAGCCCATTACATTATCCAGAAGAATTTCTCAGCCACTGTTGTTGTAGCGGTAGAAGCTGTCACTGACAAGGTGGGCGGACTGAACTGTGCGACACCAGGCTGAAGATGAGCCTGCAAAGAGAGCAGCCGCCCACGTCCCTGTAACTAGCGCAGCATATTCCTTCCTTAGTATGTTAAATTCTCTCCTCGTTTACGACAGGATTTGCAGTAGGCTGTACGAGCCAAATGTCTCTTTTTTTTGTCATTAAAAGAAGTTAAAATAACTCAGCTTACATCTGCACTTATCAGGATGGGAATTACCCAGAACCCTTTGCTGTGCAGAACAGATGAGGCAGATGTCCCTGCTTATTAGTGTTACTGTTTTTTGCATAAATTTACCTCAGAAATAAAGGTTTTGATGTAAGTGTACCTCAGAAATAGCCTTTTTGGCATATGTTATTTCATGAATACAGATTCCAGTATTCATTTACCACAGATGCTAAGATTTTATTGTAAACCTTATAAGTGAAGCCCTGAATTCAGTTCAGAAATAAAACAGCATACTATTTACCTTTGGTAAAGATTTTAACATTCATTTTCCTCATAAAAAAGATTCTGATGTATGTTTACCTCAGATAACATAGCTTTGCTTGTTCATTATCATACTCAGTAGCATTGAAAGAGTTAAAATAATTGGCCAGTCTTGACTAGATTAGTGCTCGGGGGCCTTGCAGTTGCCCAGCACCATCTCTCTCGCCAAGGGAGGATGCACAGTGACAGGAGCCCCATCCATCAGCTCCGTTTGAGGTAGCATTCCCCATTAACCGTTGCACTCAGAATGCTGGTACATGCTGTGCCTCTTGCCACCATACCAGGAAGCTAGTGGACTGTGTGTGGCATGGTGCCATGCCAGCAGATGGGCGTTAATGTAGGCAGTCAAGAGGCATTATGCGTGCGGATGAGATGCATGAGATGCGGGCAGGGTTCCCAGTCATAAATGTCCCAGCAGCTGTTGGTCTTGTCATCTCTACCTTCTGCAAGGTTCTCTCCACACGTCCGCCGAGGAACGCTTCTCGGTAGCGATTGCACTGGAAAAGAACAATGTGGCAAAATACGTCTTCTTACTGCTGAGCTAGTCCCATCAAATCTTGCTCACATCTGCTAATCATGTTTAATGCAGTCACCATCCCCAGATAAAAAGAATGCATTATAAATGAGACTGCATGTATTACAGAGGTAAGGGTTTCACTTTATTGAATCTCAGAAGGCCTGGCTAGAGGTGCTGAAACTCACACAGGCTATGCTGGGTCAGGAACACTGATGGTCAGTGAGGTGCTAATGATTCCAGATAATCATTTAATGCAAATTCTATGCTTCTTGGAACTTGGGAAATCAAAATCAACAGGGAGAGTGTTTGATTGGCCCAATCCAAGCTGCATGCAATTTGTAAGAAATCTGCATGCAGGCTGGAAATATTAGCAATGCATTGACCATCTCTGCTCAGAAGACTACACTGCTGTTCATCCATTTGCAGGCATCCAGTCAAAAGCGGCGCCGGGGAAAAAATGGCGCATGGTTAGGAACGATAACGTTCTTAAAACGGTATTTCTCGTTTTTAAACTTAAAACGTAATTTGTTTAAAACGCTATTTACCGTCTTAAGGGGGATACACTGTGTGGGTGAGGAGAGCGCCCTCACCTTCTTCTTTTTGCCCACCTACAGCAGGACTGATCTTCTTCACCATCTCGCTGGCTCTGTCCCCTCGTGGCCCGGCAGCTGTGCATCATCAAACAGCATGCTGGGGGAGGGGCCGGAGAGCCGTGCGGGACATTGCCAGCTCGGAGGGTGGTGGGTGGAGGAGGCGGCCCAGAGAGTCCTGGAGGGAGGAGGAAGCTATCGGAGGGCGGCTCCTAGGGTGGAGGAGGCGGCAGCCCAGCTGATCAAGTAGCCTGGAGAGGAGGCGGATCGGAGGGCAGAGGAGGCGGATCGGAGGTTGGAGGAGAAGGGAGCATTCGGCCACTGACCAGAGTGCTGCGGCCGGGACGTTACCTGGGATAACAGCCAGCCTGGGACATGGGACCCCAAATGCGGGACGCGTCCCGGCCATGACGCAGAAGTGGTCAGACTGATTAAAGTTTAAAAATGCTAAACATCGTTCTAACAACCGGACTTAAACTTTAAGACGAGAAATAACGTTCTATGCACATTTACTGCGGGCTGCTCCGCGGCGCCAGAAAGTTTCTGTTTACAACGGTAAATATCGTTGACTGTCGTTCTTAATGTGCGCCAGAAAGTTACCTAGCGGCTGTGCGCCATTTTTTCCTGCTCCCATTTGCAGAGCTGTAACACAGAATGTACCGGGACTACTCCCCAATTATCTCTAAATGATGGACTCTGTAGGACTTGAAAACAAAAAAAGGAGAGAAAAAAGACTAGGAGCCACTGATATGGAATAGGAGTATGGAAAGATAATGGGAAAATAACAAAGTGAAAAATGACTCATGGTTGTAGCCTCTCTGATAGATAACCATTCACAAGGCAATAGTGGAACACTGAGGGCTGGTTCGTGCTTTTCAGTGCTTTTCTAATTGCTGGCGATCAGCAAAGCGCTGCTGCTTATGTATCCCTACGGGATCATTCTCACTGCAGCATTTGTGATTTGCATAAATCGCAAACATGCTGCATGCAGCGCTTTGGGGGCGATTACGATAGGATTCTTGTTCTGTTGAAGGGGAATCAAACCACAAATTGCAGCAAAATCTCGCCGAAAAATTGTGATTCAGACACATTTGGATATCAGTCTTCACTCTCTAAAGGTAAGGAGCAGAAGGCAGGGTCGGACAGGGCCGGCGGGAGCTCGGGTTTTTCCCCGATGGGCCTTTTAATTGCAGTGACACCAAGTGACGTAAGTGGCCCCGGGGACCCCGAGCACTATGGTTGGGAACAGGAGGGGGCACAGGAAGGTGGAGCAGCGAGGGGCATAGAGCGGCAGGGAGGGGGGGTAGTCTCCCCCCCTCCCTCACCTGCCCCCCCCCCCCCCTCTTCCACAGGAAGCACAGTGAGAGCATGATTGGACACCAGAGAAGACCATAGCAGATGCACGCAGAGCTGTAACCAGGAAGTAGTAAGTTGTTCCAAGCTTGCTGCTGCTGTGATACATTAATTTTGCTCTGGACTGGAGGGGGAAGTGTGGAAGGGGGGCCCCGGGTGAGGGAGGGGGGAGACAACCCCCCCTCCCCACCTCTCTATGCCCATCACTGCTCCTCCTTCCTGCTCTGTGCCCCCTGTAGACCTGGCTAACTAAATTGGGGACACCTATAGAGCTGTCTACCTATACTGAGGACGCCTATAGACCTGCCTACCTATACTGAGGACCAGGGGAGCTTCTAGGCATAGGCAGTACAGGCCATTGCCTGGAGTGCCATTGGTCCTGGGGGCGCCATGTTGCTGGATTAAGCCATGCCCCTGAATGAAGCCATGCCCCCTGGGCGAAGCCACGCCCCCACAGGTGTTCTATTACTTGCTTCTAATGCATCTGCTTAGCGTAAGTTGTAGGTAGCTGCCACTGTGTCCCTGTGAGCCTTGTACATCCTCCCCCCCCCATGCCTCCTGCCACTTTTGTGCCTCCTTCTGTCTCCTTGTGCCTCCTTCAGTCCCTTGCGCCATGTCTGACCCCCTGTTTGTCCTTCTGTCTCCCTTTATGCCTCCTGTCTCCCTTTGTGCCTCCTTCTTTCTCCCTGTGCCACCTCTGCCTCCTTATGTCACCCTGTTCTTCCTTATGTCCCCTTGTGCCTTTCTTTGTCCCCCTGTACTACCTCTGCCCCCTCTGCCACAGGTTTTCTTGCCTAGAGTGACAAAATGGCTAGAGGCGCCCCTGCTGAGGACACCTGTAGACCTGGCTACCTATACTGAGGACAACTATAGACCTGGCTAACTAAACTGGGGACAGCTATAGACCTGGCTGGCTACCATACCTGGGGACCCTCCTCAGCCAGCACTGACTACCTAATGCTGATGTATATAGGCACATGGCTACTGAATTCTGTTTTCTGAGGATCATGGCTACTTAATTTATGTATGCAGGGCCCATTTGGCTACTAAATTATTTTATTTTGATGTACCTGGCTATTTATTGTAAGGCACTTACATTGTAAGGCACTTGGCTACTTAAATATTTTATCTGGAGGTGTGTGACTACTTAATATTTAGCATGGCTTGTAACTACTTGATTATTTTATCTAAAGTTTATCTGGTCAGACCCACTCTCTGTGAATAACACCACTACTTATTTTGTATATTTTTGGGTCTTCTCATGACCCATCATGACCACGCCCATGTTCCAGTGCATGGCCACACCTGTTTTTTTTTGCATGTATCCACCTCCCTATCATGGACTGTCCTCAGTCAGAACCCTATCATGGACTGTCCTCAGAAGAGCTCACAATCTATTCCCTATCATAGGTCTATTGTCCTGCGCAGAATTTTTAGAGTACATGCATATGTGAGCCCAAAAGGTGGTGGTGGGGGAGGGGGCTGGGCAGGGGGGCCTAAGGCTGAAACTTTCCTGGTGGGCCCTTAGTGTCCCAGTCTGACCCTGGCAGAAGGAGTTCTAAGGTAATAACCCAACCGGTCACTAAGGTGGGTTAACTGAATGCTAGTAGGAGGAACCAACTGGAGCATTAAAGTTTAAAACCAGATTGAAAGTAGTGAACACCCCAATGTAAAGGCCAAAAAGCATGTATTTATTGGGTACACAAAAAGCACAGAGAACACTTTTCTCAGGATTAACCCGCTTTCTCAAATACACTGTTAAGTGACAAGCAGTATAAGAGCAGAGCGCTAGAGATGGCCCGAACGGTTTGCCGGCGAACTTCAGTGGTTCGCGTTTGCGGAGAACCGCAAACTTTTCCAGAAGTTTGATTCGCTGACCCATAAAGCATCATGAGGGTCAACTTTGACCCTCTACATCACAGTCAGCAGGAACATTGTAGCCAATCAGGCTACACTCCCTCCTGGAGCTTCCCCCCCCCCCCCTTATAAAAGGCAGGCAGCTTCAGGCTTTTCACTCATTCGTGTGCCTGCAGTAATTAGAAGGGAGAGCTGCTGCAGACTCTCATAGGGAAAGCTTAGTTAGGCTCTTGTAGGCTTGTTAGCTTGCTCCTTGCTGATTCTTATTGCTAAAAAAGCACCCCTCAACAGCTCTTTTGAGAGCTAATCTTGTTCTTGTGATCAATTTTTTTTTGTGTGGCCCACTTGCATTATATACAGCCCTGTCAGTCAGTCGCAGCTGGTCTTTGACCCCTTGGTGGTATAATTACTACTGTGCCAGGTGCAGATTTGTAATACCCATCACTGCATATACCTACCTGTTGTTCACTTCAGTGCACCCCCCTACCTACGTGAGCGTAAGCAGTGTCACTGTGCCTGTCCGATACCTGTCTGTGTGACAGGTGCACATTGTAATACCCATCACTGCATATACCTACCTGTTGTTCACTTCAGTGCACCCACCTACCTACGTGAGCGCACGCAATGTCACTGTGCCTGTCCGGTACCTGTCTGTGTGTGACAGGTACACATTATAATACCCATCACTACATATACCTACCTGTTGTTCACAATGCACCCACCTACCTACATGAGCGCCCGCAGTGTCACTGTGCCTGTCCGGTACCTGTGGCCAGAGCTGTCCCAATTTGCCAACTTCTGTCTTGCCCTGACTCAAGCGTCCTGTCAGAAAGGACCTTCAGTGCAGCTGGAGGCATTGTCACTGAGAAGAGAAGTCACAAAAGTGTTCAGTACCTCACCTTTATCAAAATGAATGAGGCATGGATCCCAGAGGGCTACTGCCCGCCCAAAGACTAAGTCAGTGCCCACACAGCACCCCTGCCCGCAGGCCGCTTGACTGCCTTCTCCGTCACCACCAACAGAGTCCAGGACTCCACGTGGATTCCTGAATTTTTAAGGCTGCTACTTTTTTTGGTGCGTGTACATGCCTACCTAATTTTTCTGGCTGCACTGCAGCTGCAACAACAAGACAAAAGGCATGTACATGTGCCAATTCCACTTCGTGATCATTACCTTGCCGCGGTGCAGGGGCTTGCGTATTACAATGAAGCAATGACCGACGGCGATATGAGTGTCTTGGAGGGGGGGGGGGGTCATTGCTTTATTGTGGACAGACCAAATTTGATCAGCTGGACAGTCGCTGTTGTTCTATCATTGAGCTACCACAGCCCGGTGACCATATGGGCTTGAAAACTGCCACGGCCTGCACTCTCGCCATGGTGCGCACCAGTCCAGCACGGTCATCACTACACAAACAGCTGTTTGCGGTGCGTTACACAGTGAGTTTCGTGTGTCAGTGTGAAGCAGTACTCTAATTACACTCCCTAATTGATGTATACACATGCAAGATGTTTTAAAGCACTTTAGGCCTGCAATTTAGCATTCAATGTGGTTTTTGCCCTTAAAACGCTGCTTTGCATCAAATCCAGATTTTTCCCTCCGGACTTTTGGCATCTATTCCACTCATCCATGCAAAAACTCAGATGTTAGACCCCTTGAAACATCCTTTCCATCACTTTTGTGGCCAGCATAAGTGTTTCTAGTTTTCAAAGTTCGCCTCCCCATTGAAGTCTATTGCGGTTCGCGAAAGTTCGCGCAAACTGAACTAAAACATTATCTTCTGAAGTTAAACTTTAAAGGAACACTATAGCAAAAAAAAAATAAGCAGTTAAAATTTGAGCGAACTGACAGGTTTTAGTCTGGTCCATCTCCTCATGGGGGATTCTCAGTGTTTTCTTTGCTTTCAAAAGCATTTCCTGAACGGCAGTTTAACTGCCAAAAGATACCAGCTAGCCTCCCTACTCACTTGAACACTATTTTTGCAGTTAGACTTAATAACTTCCATTCAGTAAAAGGTTTTGAAAGCAAAGAAAACCCTGAGAATCCCCCTTGAGGTGATGGACTAGTCCCAAACCTGTTGGTTCTGTCTGATTTTAACTGCTTACTTTTTGCACTGTAGTGGTCCTTTAATGCTTTTATGCCTAGTTCTTGTAATGATCCGCTCAGCTGGATGCACTGGCAGACAGCTGTTTGACCATTCCTCTAGTCTGTGGGCTGCAGGTCTCTGCAAGAGAGACCTGTCTTTCCATTACAAGTTTCTGGTCTGTTCTGCTGCTGAGGAATTTGCATACACTCGTTATGCAAATCCCCTACCTGCCTCTTTTGATGACTGGCAGTATAAAGAGCTATGTTTCCCAGAATCCTTTGCTGGTCATAAGGATTTAGTCCTGTGTAACACTCTTGGAGTGTCAGCCTTGCTCTTTGTTTGAAGATTAGCCTAGAGTAATTCCTGGGACTGCACTAGGCAGTTTGCATATCTGTTTTGTTTGTCTGTTGTGATTGTCCTGTCCCAGCGGTGGCCGACAGGAAATCGTTCTGTGTGTCTGGGTGCTAACCGGAACAGCAGTTGTTACTGGTAGCCCCTTCTGATCTGTCTTGCCTGGATCGCACTCGCCTTGCGCTAGTGCTGTGGGTCCTTCTGTCCTGTCTTTCTGGATCGCACTAGCCTTTTGCGCTAGTGCTGTGGATCCTATCTCTCACTTATTCCTGTTTTCGTGTATCTGTCTTGTCTGCTACGAACGCTTGCTGGAGGCTCGGTGAGGTAACCGTTAAGCAAGCGCTCGCGTCCTCTGTTTCATGTTTGTCTGTCGGTGGTTAGTTAGGCATGCTTGTCTCTGTTGTGCTTATCACGCGGAGACCGCGCATAAACGCGTGCACTGTTGCGAATGAGTACGGTGTTCGCGTTTAGGTAGCGTTTGTTATTTTCCTTATCTTCTCATTGTATGATTTGCTGTGCCTTTGCTACTCTCGTGCTCTGCCTTGCTGTAGCCTTGTGTCACCTTTGGCAATCGCCTCTCTCGCGATTGCGTTCCTTCTTCATATCTGCTGTTGTGTATGCACCGTCGCGGGTTGGCGACTAGTTTGGTGCACACACATACAATCTGTCCCTGTGCTCATTCCCTTTCGCAATCGCTTCTCTTATGATTGCGTTCTCATTTGGTTTCCTTTGTTGTGTGTCCGCCGTCGCAGGTTGGCGGCTAGATTGGTGGACATACATACATTCCTCATCTGTGCTTATTAAGTCTTGTGTCGCTGTTAGCAATCGCCATCTCCGGCGATTGCCTTCTCTCCTGTTCTTCATGGTTGTGTATGCACTGTCGCGGGTTGGCGACTAGATTAGTGCACACACACACCCTCTGTTGCTTTGCTCTCTCTCCTTCAGGGCTATCTTGCCCTGCGTTTCTTCCCTTCGTGCAATTCCTGTCTTGCGTCTGTGGCAGGGCAGAGGAGCTGTTCCTCTGCACTCCACAGCTCCAGGGTTCCCTCAAATTACACGCTTGTGGAGGATTTCCGCAGTGTCAGCGCACGTCTTGTGCGCTGATCACGGAGAGAATTCCACAATCGTTACAGTATGACCAGCCGAACCGAAATTCCCAGTGTAGAGGGAATTTCCGATTTGTACGATTTGGTCAAATATGGGACCTGTGTCTTTAAGAGGTTTAAGATACTGGACTCTGAAACCAGAGATGAGTTTATATCACAATGTTCCAGATTCTTGGCAAATCCTGAATTTCAGGCCACTAATATTTCCACTTGGAGTGGTCAGATTGCTTACAATCTTTTCCAAGGGGATCTGTTCGTGTGGGCTGATGAGTATGCCAGACACGAGAATCTGAGCCATAATCCTCGCAGATTTCTGGCTCACGTGTTTTCTCGTAAGCTTGGAACTTGCATGCCAAGTTATTTCTATGAGTTTTTTCCTGCAGTGCATGATGCTGATCAGATTAGGTTATGCAACATTTCTGTGTCATTACCATATGTTAATGAGTTGGTGCTTGCAGGCCAATCTACTGATTTGGCTTGTCAGCCAAAAGATGCGTTGCCCCTAGCAACCACAAATAAAGAGGTTATTTCTGTCAAGTCTGAAATGTGCAAAACCATTCAGTATGATAATGATGTTTACCATGATGTTGCTCAGTCTCTGGGTTTTTTGCCCAAATCCAAAGCTTATGTGGATCCTATTATAGGTAGGATCGCACACTATATTAAAGCAGTTAAAAAATCTGTTCTTGTTCCTGAACTCCACCCATATGGAGATTATCTGGATACTGGCCTGTTTGAACCTTCATTTGCCTCATGGGACATTGGGGCCTTGATGGAGGAATTTGATTTTGATTGGAAAGCCTTTTGCGATTTTTACATCGCAAAAAGCGAAGATGTCTTGAATGATTGTCTCGATTCTATGTACCTTTTGATTGATTCCGATGAATGTGACGAGGGTGATGTGGATCTGGTGATTTATGTATGGCAGACGATTTTGGATGAGTTGCACACACACCAATTAATTGATTCCAATAAAGAGACATCGTTGTCGGACGATTGTTCCTGCCTTTCTGGGGTAAAGCATGTGAGTTGTGACATTGTGCGATCTGAAATGAGTGGGTGTGCCACTGTGGTTGACACTCGTTATGCAAATCCCCTACCTGCCTCTTTTGATGACTGGCAGTATAAAGAGCTATGTATCCCAGAGTCCTTTGCTGGTCATAAGGATTTAGTCCTGTGCAACACTCTAGGAGTGTCAGCCTTGCTCTTTGTTTGAAGATTAGCCTAGAGTAATTCCTGGGACTGCACTAGGCAGTTTCTCTAGTGCAGTTAGGATTGCATATCTGTTTTGTTTGTCTGTTGTGATTGTCCTGTCCCAGCGGTGGTCGACAGGAAATCGTTCTGTGTGTCTGGGTGCTAACCAGAACAGCGGTTGTTACTGGTAGCCCCTTCTGATCTGTCTTGCCTGGATCGCACTCGCCTTGCGCTAGTGCTGTGGATCCTTCTGTCCTGTCTTCCTGGATCGCACTAGCCTCTTGCGCTAGTGCTGTGGATCCTATCTCTCACTTATTCCTGTTTTCGTGTATCTGTCTTGTCTGCTACGAACGCTTGCTGGAGGCTCGGTGAGGTAACCGTTAAGCAAGCGCTCGCGTCCTCTGTTTCATGTTTGTCTGTCGGTGGTTAGTTAGGTGTACTTGTCTCTGTTGTGCTTATCACGCGGAGACCGCGCATAAACGCGTGCACTGTTGCGAATGAGTGCGGTGTTCGCGTTTAGCTAGCATTTGTTATTTTCCTTATCTTCTCATTGTATGATTTGCTGTGCCTTTGCTACTCTCGTGCTCTGCCTTGCTGTAGCCTTGTGTCACCTCTGGCAATCGCCTCTCTCGCGATTGCGTTCCTTCTTCATATCTGCTGTTGTGTATGCACCGTTGTGGGTTGGTGACTAGTTTGGTGCACACACATACAATCTGTCCTTGTGCTCATTCCCTTTCGCAATTGCTTCTCTTGTGATTGCATTCTCATTTGGTTTCCTTTGTTGTGTGTCCGCCGTCGCAGGTTGGCAGCTAGATTGGTGGACATACATACATTCCTCATCTGTGCTTATTCAGTCTTGTGTCGCTGTTAGCAATCGCCATCTCTGGCGATTGCCTTCTCTCCTGTTCTTCATGGTTGTGTATGCACTGTCGCGAGTTAGCGACTAGATTGGTGCACACACATACCCTCTGTCGCTTTGCTCTCTCTCCTTCAGGGCTATCTTGCCCTGCGTTTCTTCCCTTTGTGCAATTCCTGTCTTGCGTCTGTGGCAGGGCAGAGGAGCTGTTCCTCTGCACTCCACAGCTTCTCCTGCCGACAGGAATTTCCCTCTACAGGTGCATTGCACCTTTTGCTGTGTTCCCTCAAATTACACGCTTGTGGAGGATTTCCGCAGTGTCAGCGCACGTCTTGTGCGCTGATCACGGAGAGAATTCCACAATCGTTACAGTTCTCTTGTTTTACAGACTGCAGAGAGAAAAGGGTAGTGACGGATGGAGCATGTCTTGGAGTTCAAAACCTGCAGACAGTAACCTCATTGACAACAAGCATTTTTTTCAGATAGAAGAAGAAATAGGGGAATGTAGTTCACTTGTCCAATCTAATAATAATAATTTGATTACTCTGCATGTACCCCTAAAACTGCCCTTAGCCAAATGTCCAAGCTACAGTAAAGGTGGCCCTGAGACTGCCCTTAGCCAAATGTCCAAGCTACAGTAAAGGTGGCCATACACTGGTTGATTTGCCATCAGATCGACCAACAGATAGATCCCTCTCTAAACGAATCTGATCAGAGAGGGATCGTATGGCTGCCTTTACTGCAAACAGATTGTGAATCAATTTCACTATGAAACCAATTCACAATCTGTGGAGCTGCCGCTGCTGCCCCACACAGTAGAGGGCACTCTACTGTTTAAACTTCCTGTCCGGACAGGAAGAAGTGAAGCCTGCCGGAGCCCAGCGCGGAGGGAACAGCGGTGACACATGCCGGCGGAGCAGGTAATGTATTGCCGCTAGCGTCGGTCGTCGGACATTTGAACACCGCTATCGACGCACTCGCCGGCGATCGAGCACAATCTTCCGCACGGACGGATCGATGGGAACAATCGATTTCGGACGGAAATCGATCGTTCGCTCAGCGTTTGTGCAACGATTTCACAGCAGATTCGATCACAGTGATCGAATCTGCTGTATATCGGCATGAAAATCGTTTAGTGTATGGGCCCCTTAAGAACAGTTTGTAGTCTTTCCTTGTGCCACATTCAGGGGAAAAGAGGAAGACAGAAGCTAAAGTCTCCATCATCCTCAGCTGCTGAAGGAGTGTAATTTGCTGAAAAACAAAGCATTGCGTAGTTTATAATAGGTGAATTATTTACTGGTGACCCTGGCTGAATGCTCACCGCCAGGATAAATTATTAAACACCCGACCTGTTAGAAATATGCCATAAATAAGTAATTTGGTGCCATCTTTAAGGAGTGCAGTAAATTACGGGCTGGTGTTCCCGGCTAAATGCTCTCCTGGGTAAATTACTCCTCGCCCCAATGACTTATGAATGAAGACTGGGTGAGCACATCAGGGAGGAGGATAGACTGCCGTCTTGGTAGGACTGCCATGTCCTTTTAAACCACTGACGTATCACCCTATTTGACATTATGCAGAACATACATGTGGCAGGCTGGGTAAAAAGTGAGACGATTGCAGCAAGTTATGTTGCCAAATATACCTTCTAATGCGTTGTACTGTAAGGACATACTGTACATACAGAAATCTTTGGCCATTAAAGTGACAGCCCACTTTCACTTAGGGAAAAGCAATGGTCTCCGGTTCAGATCAGCTGTGAGAATTTTAGGAAATATTAACTTAACATTCTTTTCTTTTCTTTTGCTGTTCACACTGACGTAAGTTATTACAGTGATTACCCGGGCTAGCAAAAAAGGGCGCACAGGGATAGTAGAGAAAAAGGGCGCCGCCATAGACTGCAATGCAAAATATCGGCTATTCGGCGCCCGACAGGAAAAAAGGGCGCCCGAGAAATAGCGTTTTACATGGATCGTGTTAACAAAAGGCTCCGTTTACAGGATAAAGTTTATAACAAATATCGTTTACAAGTTTGTTTTGACTTTGTATTATACTTATTTTTTCGTTTGTAAATTTCGCTTATATGAGTTTTAACTAGTTTTTTCGTTTTAAAATTACGCTTACAAACCTATTACAACTAAAATTTCGTTTACACTTCTTTTTGCATTTAAAATTCGTTTTCATATGTATAATGCTTAAATAACGTTTCTCAGCCTGATTGTATTAGAAATACATCGCTTTTGGTATTAACTTTGTTTGAACATTTATAATGCGTTGATTATAGTTACTAAAATATCGCTTTAAATATTACTGTTATTTTAAGATTTCTAATGCATAAGTGATTTTAAGGTTATCTATTGTATTGTATGTGTATATATATATTATATATACCTTTTTCTACTTCTAATATTATTAATGTATACGTGATTTTAAGGCTACCTATTCCATGACAAATATATAAATTATTTTATTCATGTTATTTGGAGTGAAGTATTTTAAGGATTAAATATATTATTGTTTATATGTGTTTAGCGTGTTTGTGCAGTGGGGATGGTTAGGTTTAGGCATTACTAGGGGGTCTAGGGGTTAGGGATAGGTACAGGGAGGGTTAGGTATAGTTACAGTGCAATATACACACCAACAGAGGGGTGGTTAGTTTTAGGCACCACCAGCAGTGTTGCCAACCTTTCAAAAAAAATGTTACTGACAAAGATCTAAAAATTTACTGACAAAGGAATTTTTTTACTGACACAAACCCGTGCGCCACGCCAAAAAAATGGGCGTGGCCATGTAATAGAACATGGGCGTGATCATGGGTGAAGCCATATATACATGAACTTAGCAGTGGTGTAAGTGGGCATGTTAAGCAAAAAGTTTGCTGTAGCCCCCCTTTCCTACAAAAAATGATGCCCACAAGAAACACTCGCCAGGAGCATTGTGCGCTCGCGTGGTTCCCAATAGAATTCTACTGCGCCGTGTGCACACGCAGAACGCTCCTGGTGATGGGAGCACAATCAAGGAGGCCCACAAATGCCAAGACTGGGCATGTGCAGTAGCTGCAACTAGAGCTCAAGTCGCAGCGCTTTTAGAGCAGGCAACAAGTAAGCGACCCAGGGGACAATGAGGGACCTGAAAGACTACAGTGTGCTGGAAGAAGCCCCAGGTAAGTAAAACATCACCTTTTTGATGCCAATTCCGTGGTACTTTAATGCAGATTACATTTCTTTCCACTATCTGAACCTGTGGCTTCTTCCTGGCCCCTGTAATCTGGTCTGGTCTATTCTCCAGCAGTCAGCTCTGGAAAAGGACTACTGCACATGCGCAGCCCAGGCCGTGCACCTCCTTGTTTGCTTTTGTGGCTATTCTGTGCCTTAGTAGTTACAAGCTTTAACTAACTTTGCAGGTGCAGTACACAGCTCACCACAGGAATGTGACCAAGGAGACACATGGCTAGGGCCACGCATGTACTGTAGTACCCGACTACTGGTGCTGACAGTGGTTATTGACAGAACGGCTCGGGAGAACACAGAGAGGCTTACAGGAGGAAACCCCAGGTGTCACGGACGGTTGCGGGGACGCAGGCGCGTCCTGGCACCGCCCGTGAAGTAAAGAACGATCGCACTCGATTCCTGCATCGATTGCGCTTCAGACAGTATCCCTCAGCTAAGACAGATTCCCCAGCTGTGCCTAAGCTACAGTGACAGCCTGGGGGGAAGCTGTTAATTAGCTGGGACATATTCCCTGTGGAAGGCACAATTTCCCTTTTGGCTCTGGGAACCAGGTGACACTTAGCTGATCTCATGGAGATGTTAATTAACAAACCAGGAGTCTTTTCAGAGCCAAGGAAGCTAATCCCAGCAGGGGGCAGACTTAGCGGAACCATTCAGCCAGGATAGGGAAACATAGAGTTATGATCTTTATGCATGTTTTAGAAGTACCATACATCGGAGAAATGTGAAAGTTATATCATTCTGCTGGTCCGGAGCTTGTGAGTGTTTTGATATTAAATTTGGGCCCCTAGCCTAACCAGAACGCTGGGAATTCCACCGTTTTGTAACCGGGCATGCAAACATGCCCAAGTTTGATATCATATTAATCGGTAGGTTCTGGGGATCGAGAATATGTAATTATTATCTGTGTGCCGGCCGCGCAGGTCGGCCTAGGGAACCTGTCAGGATTATGAGTTTGCTAAAGCCCTGCCCAGGTGTGATTACCATAGTCCGGCCTAGGGGGCCGACTCTGGAAGCCCGCCTCTGAGCTCATCTCCATTAAAAGTGAATGAGCTGCCTGAGAAGATCTTCCTCCTTTTACCATCTTCATGACAATCTGCTGCCAGCCAGAGGACATAGGGCTGGTGGCCATTTTGCTGACCCATCTGAACAAAGAACTCTAAGAACTTGAAACCGTTTTGCTTGAACTTGATTGGAAACCAGAACTCTGATTTTTCCCACAAACAGGACATCTTTCCAGGAACTAAGTATTTTTCTCCCTTCTTTTATTTTTCATACTGGCTATTACTGTTTCAATAATTGTTGATTTTCATAATTGTCTGTATATATTAATTATTTATATTGCGTGAATAAACGACTTTCCCCAAGTCATTCACTGTTTCGCTACCCTGCTTATCAGCACACACAGAAATGATCCCGGGTCTCTGAAGATACGCTACTGTTTGTTTGTTGTTGGCTAGACAGAATATCGTGTGTTTAACCGTTTTATTCGCAGGATTAGTCAGTCAGTTAGTGGGCCCCACGGTCCCATAGTAACCGCGGTGGTGGCAGTTTACTCTGAACCAGTAGGTGACGTTGTAATCACCCGTGTCTCACAGGCTCCCTTCTGAGTTGTCTGCGGCTAATTCTTAACGGTTCCTGCGCATTGACTGCGACCAGAGTTCGCACGATCTGTGCGCTGGCACCGTTTAGAAGGCTAAGTGCGGTCAGCCACTGAGGGCTCCTGTGACAGTGTTAGGCAGCGGTTGGATCTGTGTTGTGCTGAAAGTATCTGCGATAGCGCTAGCGCTATCGAGAAACGAACTAATTCGTTGGTGTAGCTGGAAGGCAATATATTTTTTATATATACAGAGAGACTGTGTAGCCAGTACCCCTTCCCCAAAGTTTTATTTTATTTGGCATGGAAATGTCCGGGAACTACCAGAACATGTGCCTAGCAGACCTGGAAAATCTTTGCGAAGAGAGGGGCATTGGCATCCTCCGCAAGACAAAACGGGACCTGATAGCAGACTTGTCCAGATGGGATGCCCAGCAACTGCGGGAGCCGGGAGTGTCCGCTGAGGTGGATACCAGCCCATCTGACAATCAAGGGGAACCAGAGGCTGAAGATCTTAGGCGTACAGAGGTTGAGCATCCTGCGGGCCCTGTTGCAACAGTTACGCCAGAGACTGTCAGTATGGACCCCAATCCCAGAGTTTCTGACATTACTCGCCCGGAACTGGCCAGTACTGGACTGTCCATGGGTGCTGACCCGGTAATGCAGCAGGCATTACAAAAGCTGATGGAGACGGACCTGGACAAGTACATGCAGTACATGGAAGCACGAGAGGAACGGGAGCGCCAATCTGCAGAACGCCACGCGGAGAGGGATGCCGCAGAGGCGCGGGAGAGACGACAGCATGAGCTCAACATGGCAAAAGTGCAACAGGCCAGCCGGAGTTCACCGCCCAGCCTCCCTGCTGAAGGAGCTGCAGCACCCGTAAGTGCAAAATTTAAATTTGCTAATATTGAAAAAGACACTGACATTGACTTGTTTTTGCGGTCTTTTGAAAAAGCATGCCGTCAGTATCGTCTGTCCCAAGACCAGTGGGCCAGACATCTGACACCGTTGCTGCGCTACAAAGCGCTTGATGCCTTCGCAGAATTGCCTGCGGAGAAGGATAATGATTATGCTGCTATAAAAGACGCTATCATTACTAAGTACCAGCTGACGCCAGAAGCCTATCGGAAAAAGTTCAGGGCCTGGCAGAAAAAGTCTTCTGATTCGTACCGAGATGTGGTCAGCAGCTTGCTCACCACACTCCGCCAGTGGACACTAGGCCTCACCAAAGGGTCTTATGATGTCCTGGAGGACTTGATAGTCCTGGAACAATTTCTGAACATTTGCCCTGCTGATGTACGACAGTTTGTGTTAGAACGCAGGCCGGCTTCAGCCACTGTCGCTGCAGACCTTGCTGAGACTTTTGCAACTACCCGGGTGGCTGATACACGCAGAACTGTCCCATCCAGCTGGAGAGGAGGTCAGCCCAATACCTCGGCAGACCCTCCTGCCCCTGTGAGCCGTCCGCCACAGAGGCCACCCAGCGCAGCTGCTGCACCCAGGCACGCAGCGCCTGGAGAGGTCACCTGTCACTACTGCCGCCAGCCCGGACACATGAAATTCGACTGTCCGGAGCGGAGACAGACACCACCAGCACCTGGATCATCTGCATCACCTGCACCTCACCCACAGCAGAGGCAACCCGCCAGCGAACCACAGCCTGGATCATCAGATTTTGTCCTGTTTGCCCGCGGAAAGGAAATCCGCGACCGAACCGACCAGCAGCAACTTGTTAGAGTGAACGGCAAAGTTGTCACCGGATTTCGAGACACCGGAGCTGACATCACGTTAGTTCACTCACATCTTGTGCCAAAGGAGAGCATCAGCTCCAGCCGATCCCTTGCCCTTACTGGAGTAGAGGGCACCCTTTTCCACATAGCCCACGCAAGAGTGAAGCTGGATTGGGGAGTGGGAGGGGTCCACGAAAGGGTTGTTGGGGTTATGAAGGATCTCTCAGTCCCTGTGTTGCTGGGGACTGATTTGGGCAAGCTTGTGTCCTACTATGAACCTGCCACGACCGCCTTGTCGCTCACGGAAGGAGACGGACTCTCCACCCACCACCAGGTACTTTATACACTTGGGGGAGCACCAGGGGGAGGTGGGTTGAATGTGCCCAGTTCAAGGGTACCAGGTTCAATAGTGCCTGCTTCAAAGGCACCTGAGTTTGATGTACAGGCTGTCTGTTGTGATGATGCTGCAACTGTACCTGAGTTTCTTGTACAACCTGTCTGTAATGAAAAAATGTCTATACCTGTCAATGTCATTACTGCATGCAATGATGATTTGAGTAATGCCCGTCTGTGCCATTCTGACAGTGTACCTGTGCTAGCAGTACCGCGCAGCTGCACTGCTCAGAACCCGAGCTCAGAACAGGTGGAGGGGGTTCCGGCCTCCTCCCCCTCCTCTGACCGCAGGGATGAGACCTTTCAGCCGCTGGCCTCGTGTGACATGAGCCAGTTGGCTGAAACTGACAGCGCCGTATTCTCAGCCGCACTACAAAGTGACCCAAGCCTGGAGGTGCTCAGGAAGCAAGCCGCTGAGCCCCTCGCAGACGGGGCCGCTTTCAAGGTGTACTGGGAAGGTGGGAGACTGTACAGTGAGTCTGTACAGCCCCCTACAGGTAGATCCCACGCGAATACCAAGTGGCTTGTGGTCCCGAGTGCGTTCAGGGGACATGTGCTGAAATCCGCACATGGTAATCCTCTGACAGGGCACTCGGGTGTCCGCAAGACACTCGCCGGTATTCGGAACCAGTTTTATTGGCCCCGGATGAACAGGGATGTAGCAAACTACTGCAGGGCATGTGCCGTCTGTCAGGAGCTGGGAAGGTCCAGGGATTCCCGCGGGGTTCCCTTAGGTCCAAAGCCACTTAGCAGGGGAACCCTGCGTGGGCTGGCTGTTGACCTAACCAACCCACTGCCCGTTGTCAGCAGTCCCGGCAGACACCACGTCCGACTGCAGTGGCGCAAACGCCCTGTCCAGAACGGTCCATGTTGGGTCAACCCTGAGGGTAGCAGACCGCGACCGGTCCAGGGGAACCGAGCCACAGGCTCCAATAGGTTTTCCCGCCGTACCGGCAACTCGAGGCCCGTCAGCCAGGTTAGCGGCGCCGCCACACATCTTGCGGATGAGTGGCTGAGCCGCGGACAAGGGGGAGGGCTGTCACGGACGGTTGCGGGGACGCAGGCGCGTCCTGGCACCGCCCGTGAAGTAAAGAACGATCGCACTCGATTCCTGCATCGATTGCGCTTCAGACAGTATCCCTCAGCTAAGACAGATTCCCCAGCTGTTCCTAAGCTACAGTGACAGCCTGGGGGGAAGCTGTTAATTAGCTGGGACATATTCCCTGTGGAAGGCACAATTTCCCTTTTGGCTCTGGGAACCAGGTGACACTTAGCTGATCTCATGGAGATGTTAATTAACAAACCAGGAGTCTTTTCAGAGCCAAGGAAGCTAATCCCAGCAGGGGGCAGACTTAGCGGAACCATTCAGCCAGGATAGGGAAACATAGAGTTATGATCTTTATGCATGTTTTAGAAGTACCATACATCGGAGAAATGTGAAAGTTATATCATTCTGCTGGTCCGGAGCTTGTGAGTGTTTTGATATTAAATTTGGGCCCCTAGCCTAACCAGAACGCTGGGAATTCCACCGTTTTGTAACCGGGCATGCAAACATGCCCAAGTTTGATATCATATTAATCGGTAGGTTCTGGGGATCGAGAATATGTAATTATTATCTGTGTGCCGGCCGCGCAGGTCGGCCTAGGGAACCTGTCAGGATTATGAGTTTGCTAAAGCCCTGCCCAGGTGTGATTACCATAGTCCGGCCTAGGGGGCCGACTCTGGAAGCCCGCCTCTGAGCTCATCTCCATTAAAAGTGAATGAGCTGCCTGAGAAGATCTTCCTCCTTTTACCATCTTCATGACAATCTGCTGCCAGCCAGAGGACATAGGGCTGGTGGCCATTTTGCTGACCCATCTGAACAAAGAACTCTAAGAACTTGAAACCGTTTTGCTTGAACTTGATTGGAAACCAGAACTCTGATTTTTCCCACAAACAGGACATCTTTCCAGGAACTAAGTATTTTTCTCCCTTCTTTTATTTTTCATACTGGCTATTACTCTTTCAATAATTGTTGATTTTCATAATTGTCTGTATATATTAATTATTTATATTGCGTGAATAAACGACTTTCCCCAAGTCATTCACTGTTTCGCTACCCTGCTTATCAGCACACACAGAAATGATCCCGGGTCTCTGAAGATACGCTACTGTTTGTTTGTTGTTGGCTAGACAGAATATCGTGTGTTTAACCGTTTTATTCGCAGGATTAGTCAGTCAGTTAGTGGGCCCCACGGTCCCATAGTAACCGCGGTGGTGGCAGTTTACTCTGAACCAGTAGGTGACGTTGTAATCACCCGTGTCTCACAGGCTCCCTTCTGAGTTGTCTGCGGCTAATTCTTAACGGTTCCTGCGCATTGACTGCGACCAGAGTTCGCACGATCTGTGCGCTGGCACCGTTTAGAAGGCTAAGTGCGGTCAGCCACTGAGGGCTCCTGTGACACCAGGTAAGTATATATGCTTGCATGTGCACCATCTCAGCAGGCACCAGTGAAAGGAAACTTAAAGGGAATCTTAAGTCAAATAATAAAAAAAAGATTTTAGCTTACCTGGGCTTCTTCCAGCCCCCTGGAATTCTATGCCCACAACGTCCTCCTGATACCCTCCGGTCAGCGGTGGCGACCCCACTGTGCATGTGCGGCCCCGAGCTGCACGCACCCTAGTTGCGCTCCTGTGGCAGGTAACGTTCTGCCCATATGCAGTACACGTAACTCACTACTGCGCAGAACACTCCCAGCGCTGGGAGTGAAACCAGTGTGCGTGGGGCTCAGGGACGCGAATGCGCAGTAGCCACTGGCTGGCTGCGACAGGCCAGCTTTGTGGAGGTCGCCACAGCTGGCCAGAGAGTATCAGGAGGATGTTAAGTGTTCCTTGATCCATCTTCCTACCACGGGAACACAGAGCGGCGCACGACAGGCATGAACGAGAAATCGTGGGTTGCAAGCAAAATCACAACAAAAGTCACATTGTGGGTATGTGCCTTTAGGGTTAATAGAAATTTAAGGATACCAGAGGGAAAAACAGGTAGCAGGCATATACTGTTACCTGTCCTGATGCGTGTCGCTCTCCCCATTCACTTCTCAGCCCCTCATAACTCACCTAAAAGGCCCTGGGATCCTCATCTGGTCTGCTGGGTTGAACTTGACTGCATAGTGTGCTGTAGGACGCCAGCAGCTTGACCATCGCCTGCGCAGTCGAGTTTGACCCAGCCAACCAGAAAAGGATCCCAGGGTCTTTCAGATGAGTTACCAGGAGGGGAGGGGGAGATGGGCTGAGAGGAGAACGAAAGGGGGGGCTGTTAGCAGTAGGTATCAGCACAAGTAACAGTATATGCCTGCCCCCCCCCCCCCCCAAACGTTTTGACCTCTAGTATCCTAAAGGAGAGGGGGAAAAAAGCTGCAGGAGGGGAGCTGACTTAAAGGAGTTGTCAGGCATATTTGAATACAATAAACGCTACTTACCGGGAGCTTCCTCCAGCCCCAAGCTCCCAGGACCTCCCTCGCTGCAGCTCTGCCCGCAGCCGTTTGCCGGAGCTCCGACCCGGTCCCCGGCAATGACGTCAGAGCGACCTGGGGGTCGCCCTGTACTGCGCCTGCGCGATTGGCGCTGTCAATCACCACTACGTGGGCCGGAGCGGACTGCGCAGGTGGTAGTAGTTCTGCGCCTGGGGGGTCTAGGTGAGAGGGATAGGGATAAGGAGATATATCTGTGACCCTAAAGTTAGGTATAATTGTAGTAAAATACCTGTAAAACCTACCATTCTAATACTATGCTTAATACACGTGTAAATAGCGTTTTTTTTCTATAGACGCTATTTGACGTTTTATTTACGAATTCGTTTACTGTTATAGACGGTATTTTGCCATTTCATTTCCGTTTATCTATATATATAATAGACTAAGTGCCTCAACCTTCGAGCAAGAAGAAGA
Organism: Hyperolius riggenbachi; assembly: GCF_040937935.1. Classification (NCBI taxonomy): domain Eukaryota; kingdom Metazoa; phylum Chordata; class Amphibia; order Anura; family Hyperoliidae; genus Hyperolius; species Hyperolius riggenbachi. The sequence continues at coordinate 131,250,338 of NC_090654.1, forward strand.
AGTACTTTGCATGAGAAAATGTATGCGTGCTCGAAAAACCAAGTTTAAGGCCTCTTTTCCACGGACTGTTGAGCTGTGTGCTCAGCAAGCAGTTACCAGGCAGCAGCAAGCAGTTACCAGGCAGCAGCAAGCAATTACCAGGCAGCAGCAAGCAATTACCAGGCAGCAGCAAGCAATTACCAGGCAGCAGCAAGCAGTTACCAGGCAGCAGCAAGCAGTTACCAGGCAGCAGCGAGCAGTTACCAGGCAGCAGTGAGCAGTTATCATGCAGCAACAAGCAGTTACCAGGCAGCAGTGAGCAGATACCAGGCAGCAACAAGCAGTTTCCAGGCAGCAGCAAGCAGTTTCCAGGCAGCAGCAAGCAGTTTCCAGGCAGCAGCAAGCAGTTTCCAGGCAGCAGCAAGCAGTTGTAAGAGTTTGAGAGGCATTTTACTGCCTATCAATTGTCCGTGGAAAAGAGGCCTACCCTAGCAAATCTGGCTTTGTAAATCTGGCTTAATTGGCTATTCATGAGGCAATGCTCATGCAAATTTGCTTTTGCATGCCAAACTATGCAGGGTCAAAAAACCAATACCGCAAAGCGGTCGCCCTTCTACATGCCAGCGATGAGCGAAAATGCAAAAATTTGTTTCGATAAATTTTTACAGAATTTTCGCCTAATTTTGTATTGACAGGCAAATTTTCCATCTAATTTTTTCACGTTAATTTTCGCCTAATGCCAGTCATTTTCGCATTACTTACGTATAATTGCGGACATTTTCCACATAAGGGCATTAGCGCCCGCATTCAGAGAAGTTTCTTGCGCATTATTGCGGGCATTCTTCCGTATAAACGTCCGCATAGATTGAATTTCCATGCGGATTATTGTGGACATTTTTCCGCATAAGGGCATAAGCATCCGCATACAATGAATTTTCGATGCTGGTCGAAAACGCAAATATTTCTGAAGATTTTCGTGAAAATTCGCCAAAAAATGAAAACGGGATTTTCGAGGTGAAAATTCGCAAGCAACACTGCTACATGCTACATTAGCACTATCCAGGAGCGCCACAGGGAGGATTCCCAATGCCCCCTTTTTATACAACTGGGGGGACCACAGGGTCCCAGGCTCTCTCACTGCCTGGGAACCACAGCGACCCCCCCCCCCCCCAAGCGTGGCCAGCGTCGGGGAGAGCCGTCCACACCCACCTCCCAATATTAAAAACAGGCACTTACCTTAACATCCATTGCGTTCTGCTACATGCGCATTAACTTGGGGGCACCACATGAGAAAGGAGTGAAGCATGGGTCACCCCGAGCTTTAGAGCTCAGGGCTGGCTCACATACAGCACTCCAGAGGGGGGGAGGACAGGTGCAGACAACTCACTCCAGGGCTCACACCATCGGAGCAAGCCGTCCACCACCTGCCTCCAAAGGATACAAACTGTAAAAATGCTTTCCATGAGAAAATTAATGCGCATGTAGCAGAACGCAATGGGCGTTAAGGTAAGTGCCTGTTTTTAATACTGGGAGGTGGGTGCAGACGGCTCTCCCCGGCGCTGGCCACGCTTGGGGGGGGGCGGCACCTAGCCTCCCCCTCCGGGGTGCCGCTGTGGTTCCCAGGCAGTGAGAGAGCCTGGGACTCCGCGGTCCCTCCGGTTGTATAAAAAGGGGGCATTGGGAATCCTCCCTGTGGCGCTCCTGGATAGTGCTAATGTAGCATGTAGAAGTCATTTTCGCATCGAAAATCCTGTTTTCGTTTTTTGGAGAATTTTCACGAAAATCTTCAGAAATATTTGCGTTTTCGACCAGCATCGAAAATTCATTGTATGCGGATGCTTATGCCCTTATGCGGAAAAAATGTCCACAATAATCCGCATGGAAATATAGACTATGAATGTATTTTGTAGGTACTGATCTTTTGCAGGAACGGATCTTTTGCAGATACTGATCTGTTGCATGTGTGCAGCATCTTTGTGTGCATCATCTTGCAAATATTTCTATCTGATGGGGAGTGCAGCTCAATAGAATAGACTGTGTAGGTGTGGCTCTCATACTACATGGAAGGGGGTAAAATTGGTCTGTGATCTTTGATTTTTCCAAAGACTTTTATCTGATGTGTGTACCCACCTTTATTCATTCTTGCTTCAAGGTTGAGGCACGTACTCTATTCGATAGATAGATAGATAGATAGATAGATAGACAGACAGACAGACAGACAGACAGACAGACAGACAGACAGACAGACAGACAGATAGATAGATAGATAGATAGATAGATAGATAGATAGAAGATGCGGCGTATGCTACGTCGCGGGACGACTAGTTTAACCTATCTAGCACTAAATTATCGTTTATAACATATTAAACGAAAATATGGTTTTGCATTCAAACGTACAATTTCGGCTACACCCCGCGCCCTTTTTTCCACGCGCCCTTTTTTGATAGACGCGTGATTACCTAATAGGAAGCACAGTGCTAAATGTGAACCTCAGTTTCCTATAATCCTGTGAGAGATAAAAATCAGATGATTTTCCAGGAAAACTGGAGACCAAAAAAACAAAGATAAAGACCAGGAGCCATTAGTGTAATATTACATGCACCAAGCAATTATAAGGGAAGAAAAAATACACTCTCAAAGGGTGCAAGCACCAATTACAGCCTAAGGAGGAGTACCAGCCTCCGCTCTGGTTTGGGTCCCCGGTTCTTCGGGACTCAAATGGTTGCAGTCATAATTTGCTCTTGCAGGTATAAAAACAACCAAAACTTTGAGACTACATCCTCCCAACAGAGTTGTATAAAAGATAAACCACTGGGTGGGGCTATCCCAAAATATATAAATTAGTTAAATGTTTAAAAGGAGGGATATAGTTGCCTTACCTTTCTCAAAGATACACACCATATGTATGTAGTGGCAATAATTTCAATAATTTTATTGCACAAAAACACAAGGACAAGGCATTTCACATAGTACTGGGCGCAATGACTTAAGTAATTTACTGAGTCGCAAGTAGGAACTGTAATTATCAACGGCGGGTTCATGACCATTGCCGGGAACCTGCTGCTGCCACAGGTGTCAGATTTTTATTTCCAGGTTTCTCAGGGAGTGCGGTGATACACTCCATGTAACATTATTCTTTGCAAACACTGAAAATGCTGTTAGTGCTGCTGCTATTATAATGTAATTTAAGTAATGCTATGGTCCCACCAGCAGGTTCCATGTCCTATTCTGCTACAACCAACTCCTCCTGCTGCTGCTGCTGCTGACATAACTTAAAGGAATTAATGCTGTTTTCCTACGGCCAGGTTCCAAGGCCTATTCTGCTACCACTAGCTCCTCCTGCTGCTGCTGTCATAATTTAATTTATTTAATGCTGTGGTCCTATCACCAGGTTCCACGGCCTACTCTGCTACAACCAATTCCTCTTGCTGATGACATAATGTAATTTATTTAATGTTGTGGTCCCACTGGCAGGTTCCACTGCCTATTCTGCTACCACCAATTCCTCCTGCTGCTGACATAATGGAATTTATTTAATTTTATGGTCCCACCCCCAGGTTCAACAGTCTATTTTGATACCACCAACTCCTCTTGCTGCTCTCATAATTTAATTTATTTAAAGCTGTGGTCCCATTGACATGTTCCATGGTCTATTCTGCTACCACCATTTTCTGTTGTCATAATGTAATTTAATGAATGCTGTGGTCCCATCAGCCACAACCAGGTTCCACTGCCTATTCTACTAACACAGTATTAAGATGCAAGCAAGTGCCCTGAGCAACTTGTCTTGGGGGGCTCCTGAAAATGTTTCATACCAAAGAGGAGAAGAAGAGTTTGTTGTGATCAAGAAGTGGGGGTGTGCTCCTGCCAACGTTACATGACAAAGTGGAGAAGAATAAAAGTTTGTTGTGGTCAAGAAACAGGTGTGTTCCTGCCAAGTACCAACGTTACATGCCAAAGAGAAGATGAAAAGTTTGTCGTGAACATGAAGTAGATACACACCTGCCCCCGTTACATGCCAAAGAGGAGATGAAGTAGAAGAGCTTGTCACGATCAATAAGCAGATGCACTCCTGCCAACGTTGCATGCCAAAGAGAAGAAGAAGAAGAGTTTGCTGTGATCAAGAAGCAGGTACACGCATGGCCGGATTTCTGGCAAGGCCACATAGGCCATGGCCTAGGACACCAGATAAACAAGGGGCGGCCGGCAGGCAGTGGGCTTTATTTGCAAATTAAGTGTCCAAACAAATGAAAGGGGTTGGGCTAACTGCACTATTAGTACCAGCTGGCATCTACCCATGCTGTGCTGTGCAACAGGCAGCTGCACTCAGTTAACAGCCCGACAGCAGCTTTGTGCAGTTACGGAGGGCTGGGTCAGGCATGCACGTGGTGTGGAGGATGAAAGAACCCGGTGCAGCACCAGCAAATAGTACAGAATACAGAAGGCAGACTATCACAGTACCCATTTCCTAATTATTGATTGGCCAGCGCTGTTACCATGGAGACCGCAGTGGGTACAGTACTCACTTTTACGTATTGCTGACCCCACCCACTGTCCAATTGTGAGCCACTTTTGACTATGTGGGTGTGGTGGACAGCTCCCACCACGCCCATCACCTGTAGATCGCTGATTGATTTACTTCACATTGCCATGAAGACCTTGGCACTAACCGCAATAGTGGACACCAGCGGCCCAAGATTGGTTGTGTGAAGAGAGGTGGTAGGATACGGTTTGGTTAGGGGCGGCTGGCAATAGTGGGCCTTGGGCGGTAAGAAGTACAAATCCGGCCCTGGGTACACGCCTGTCAACGTTACATGCCAAAGAAAAAAAGGAGAAGAGTTTATCATGATCAAGAAGTGGGTGCACTCCTGCCAATGTTATATGCTAATAAGAAGAAAGGTTTGTTGTGTTGAAGAAGCGGGTGTGCTCCTGCCAATGTTACATGCCAAAGAGGAGAAGAGTCAATAGTGATCAAGAAGCGGGTACCCTAAGCAACGTGAGGTGCTACAGCTATCTTGAAAGATTTAGATTTATATATATGTACACACATATTATAAGACATCCATACATGTGATGTAAATATGCATAGATAGATATAATGCTGCAGGGGACCAGGTGTAAAATATGTAGCTATACACGTAAAAGTGCCGTATAGGCACAAGATTACATCATTATAAATTATCGGTATCTTGACATTCAACTATCAATTACCCTAACCTAACTCCCCCCTCTCTTACTTATGCCTAATACTCGCCCCCCCCCCCCCCCAGGGGCGTAACTAGACATCACTGGGCCCCCCTGCAAAACTTTGGATGGGGTCCCCCCACCCCCACCTCCTTCACTTTCTGAACAGGAAAACTGAGGACCAGTGTGTTTTCCCCATGCAGATAAAAACACTTAGACTTAAAGGAAACGTCAGGCAATCTATGCTACCCCCAGATCTACTTGCCCGGGGCTTCCTTCAGCCCCTTGCAGCCGACAAGTCCCTCATTGCAGCTCTGTTCCCAGTACATACATACACACATAGCCTTATTATTTTACTACATGAGAGCACATGCTATATGGAGGAACAACAATGACATGCTGAACATAAGATATAGTATTCACTGTAACTTTGGCAAAACATTCAGAATGTCACTGATTGATTACAGGATCTTGGACTCCATATGAGACAACAAGCTTTCAATGAGGCAGCGGGCAGTCAGACATCAATCTTACACACTCTGCTGTGTTGTAAAGGTAATGACACACCATAAAGTCATTAGCCTGTGTGTGATAAGAATCTAGGAATCTCTTCAGAGGGACAGTCTACAACTTTTGTTCAAAATGTGATTCCTTTGTTTGTAACGTTGTACATGAAGTCATCAGAACTTTGCAGCAGTGAGAGACAGATTTTTTTTACGAACCCTAGGGAGCAGGGACAGTGTACAAATTCCAAAGTGTGCATGATTCCTTATCTGTGTGGTGGACACATGCAGTCAATAAAACAATGAGCAGAATACGTTTTTTCTCTCCATGCCCTTAGCTGTCAGTCTCTCAAACTTTTTCCCCCACTGGGCCCCCTGTGGCTTCTGGGCCCCCCTGCGGAGGCATCCCTTGCAGGGTCTATTGTTACGCCCCTGCCCCCCCTTCTCTAACGCCCGCACTACTTTTTCTAATAGCTATTGCCGATATCCTCTTCCTCCCCAATGATAACTAGCTTTAGCACCAGTTACTGCTGCTAAACAGAACTCGGATACAGAGTTGATGTACTAAATAACAAATGACCGCTGCTAAAACAGCGTTCGGCTACATAGTAGCTGTACTACATAACAAATCACCTCCACCCCTGCCGGTAAATGATGTTGTTACTGCCACTAATTGTGGAAGCCAGAGAGTAGCTATTCTATAGTGGAACTCTGGTGCCCTACCCCAATTTTAGAGCAGTCTATAGCGGTGCCCCAAAAAAACAGGAATGATCTGTTCGCAAATTAACTGATTCATCATGCTTTCAGTTCTTCTCAGATGAGGCGCCATTCATATCACAGACAGTGGTGACACTTGCACAGTCCTCACAGAACAAGACAGGGGGGGGTGTCACTGACTATTTCTGTTTCTTTTCCTGGTTCACTAAATAGGTCAGAAATTGCCCTGCCTGTAAGTATGCAATCTTTCATAAGTGGGACTTGGGGCAATTTTTTTATTAAAATGGTGTTGGGCCCCACCGTAAGCCATATTGATTGTCACCCATGTAGGCTCGTATAACACAGGGATTAACCCTTTGCCATTATATTTGGGGTGGGTCAATCTGGAATCAATTGAAAAGGGCTCTTGAGCCATCTGTATTAAAAGATAATAGACGTCAATGTTATTTCTGCAAATATGGGCGACAAAGTGGTGAAAAGGGCTCCTGAGTTTTCTTTCGGCTACATGGTTTTCGATTCGGCTACAAAAGGGTGCCCCTTGGTAGCCCATATGTTTGATTTGGCTACAAGATTTTTGATTCAACTACAAAAGATAGCCCCTTTGTAGCCCATATTTTTTGATTTGGCTACAAGGTTTTTAATTCTGCTACAAAGGGGCGCCCCTTTGTAGCCCATATTTTTGATTTGGCTACAGGGTTTTCAGCTACAAGGATTTTTAATTCTGCTACAAAAGGGAACCCTTTTGTAGGCCATATTTTTTGATTCAGCTACAAGGTTTTTGATTCTGTTACAAAAGGGCGCCCTTTTATAGCCGAGATTTTTGTTTTGATTCGACGGTGCAAGGGGGGAGGGGTTAGGATTAGGCATCACAAGCGGAGGGGGGATTTAGGGTAAGGCACCACTAGGGGGGGGGGGAGTCTTAGGATAAGGTACCACCAGAGTAGGGTTCTGTATGAGAATAGGGAGAAGTTAGGTCATAGTAATCACCGGGGGGGGGGGGGCGGTCTTAGGGTTAGGCACCACCAGAGGGGGTCTTAGGGTTAGGCACCAGCAGGGGGGTCTTAGGGTTAGGCACCACCAGGGGAGTCTTAGAGTTAGGCACCACCTGGGGGGTCTTAGGGTTAGGTACCACCAGGGGGGTATTGGTGATAGACACCACCAGGGGGGGTTAGGGTTAGGGAAGGGTTCTGTGTGAGAGTAGGGAGAATTTAGGTCACAGTAATCTCCAGGAGCTGTCTTAGAGTTAGGCACCACCAGGGAGGGGTTAGGGTTAGACACCACCGTGGGGGTATGGTTAGGCACCACCCGGGGGTCTTAGGGTTAGGCACTAGAGATGGCCCGAATGGTTCGCCGGCGAACGGTTCCCGGCAAACTTCCGGGGTTCGTATTCGAGGAGAACCGCAAACTTTTCCAGAAGTTCGGTTCGCCCCCATAGTGCATCATGAGGGTCAACTTTGACCCTCTATATCACAGTCAGCAGGCACATTGTAGCCAATCAGGCTACACGCCCTCCTGGAGCCACGCCCCCCCCCCTTATAAAAGACTCACTCGTGTGCCTGCATTAATTAGAGAAGGGAAAGCTGCTGCAGACTCTCATAGGGAAAGCTTGGTTAGGCTCTTGTAGGCTTCTTAGCTTGCTCCTGGCTGATTGTTATTGCTAAAAAAAGCACCCCACAACAGCTCTTTTGAGAGCTAATCTTGTTCTTGTGATCTGTTTTGTGTGTGTGTGTGTGTGTGTGTGTCCCACTGACACTTGTGTTGCATAGACAGCCTTGGTAATTCCTACTGTGTGTGCCACTGCCAGGCCCAGCACATTCAGTGACTACTTGTGTGTGTGACAGGTGCGCACGCAGTGTCACTGTGCCTGTCCGGTACCTGTCTATGTGTGACAGGTGCACATTGTAATACCCATCACTGCATATACCTACTACCTGTTGTTCGATTCAGTGCACCCACCCACCTACGTGAGCGCACGCAGTGTCACTGTGCCTGTCCGGTATCTGTCTGTTTGTGACAAGTGCACATTGTAATACCCATCACTGCATATACCTACCTGATGTGTTCAGTGCACCCACCTACCCACGTGAGTGCACGCAGTGTGATATACCACTCCGTGCATACTTGTTAACTGCACATGTGTGACTGCACATTGTATTAGTCAAGTCAGTGCATACCTTTCACTTCACCCCCCCCCCCCCCCCCCAATATGGACAAAACAAAAGGCAGAGGCAGGCCACCTGGCAGGTCTGTTCGAGGTCGCGCTGTCGTGATTTCGTGCGGCCCTCGACCAAAGTACAGTGTTCAGAAGAAGGCACGTGCCATCAACCCCCAATATTGTCAGGACGTAGTTGACTACTTAACACAGAACACCTCATCTTTCTCAGCTTCCGCACGGAACCGTGACATATCTTCCTCCTCCTGCTCTGATTCTGGCACCCCACTTAACACTCAGTCAGCCGCCACCACCAAAGTGCCATCACCCTAGGGCTCAGCGGTGTGGAATTTTTTTCGTGTGTCTGCCTCAGATGAGAGCAATGCCATCTGTACTCTCTGCCACCGAAAATTGAGCCGTGGAAAGACCAAGACCTGTGTAGGGACAACTACCTTACGAAGGCACATGATTACAAAGCACAATCTGCAATGGGATGACCACCTGAGAAAAAGCAGCACACAAAAGCAAAGCCACACACCGCAGTGGAAGATACCAGGCCGCAATTTTTTCTCAAAAAAATGCCATACCTAAACTGTACCGTGATGTTGAAAGGCAAGTGGTGACATCTCTGGCACACAGCGTTGGGTCAAGGGTCCATCTGACCACGGATGCCTGGTCTGCAAAGCACGCTCAGGCCTGCCCGAAGACTAAGTCAGTCCCCACACACAGCATCTCTGCCTGCATGCTATGTGACTGCCTGCCCCAAGACTAAGTCGCTCCCCAAACCACATCTCTGCCCGCAGGCCGCTTGACTGCCTTCTCCGCCACCACCAACAGGGTCCAGTACTCCAGGTGGACTCCTGAATTTTTAAGGCCGCTATAATATTTTTTTGTCTGGTGCTGCAACAACAAAACAAAAGGCATGTACATGTGCAAATTCCCCTTCATGATCATTACCTTGCCACGGTGAAGGGGCTTGCGTATCACAATGAAGCAATGACCGCCGGCTATTTGAGTGTCTCGGGGGGGGCGGGGGGGGGACACGCAAGATAATACGGTCGTTGCTTCATTGTGGACAGAGCAAATTTGATCAGCTAGACAGTCACTGTTCTGTCATTCAGCTACCTCAGCACGGCGACCATATGGGCTGGAAAGCCGCCATCACCTGCACTCTCGTCATGGTGCGCACCAGACCAGCACGGCCGTCACTACACAAACAGCTGTTTGCAGTCACTGCATACCTTTCACTGCATCTGTGACTGCACATTGTATTATACCTGGCAGTCATTGCATACCTTTCACTTGAATGGATGGCAGACTCCCCCTCCATAACAGATTCTCATTACAGGTAGTAAAGTTGATCAGTGTCATATACAGCAGGGCCTAGAAAGTCCTCCTGTATTGTTATTTTTGGTCACTACCTCGGGACGTGCATACCATGCCTGCTGCCTTCCTTGGATGTGTGGTAGCCGTTCCTGCTCCTTTGCCTACAGCGTGCCTGCTGCCTTCCTTGGATGTGTGGTGGTGGTAGCCGTTTCTTAGGCTCCCACTCCGGACCGGAATTGAACCAGGATTCCCCAGCCATTACCCGTGGTCACAATGCTACTGAGAAAGTACCATTGAAAGTTTCACACAGTTGAATGAATGGCTGACTTGCCCTCCATAACAGATTCTCGTTAACAGATTCTCAGTTAAGTCTCGCAAGTGGGGTCATCTCTGGCACACAGCGCTGGGTCAAGGGTCCATCTGACCACGCCTGGTCTGCAAAGCACGGTCAGGGCAGGTACCTTACTTATACAGCAAATGGTCCTTACTTGGATGTGTGGTGGTGGTAGACAGTTCTCAGGCTCCCACTCCGGACCGGAATCGAACCCTGATTCCCTGGCCATTACCCGTGGTCACTCACAATGGCAGACTTGCCCTCCATAACAGATTCTCGTTGCAGGTATTGAACAGCCAGCAGAAAATGTAATTAAAAAAAAAATAGATGTAAGCTTTAACAATGGTAGGGAAAGAACCATCGAAAGTTGATAAGGCAGTCAGACTTTACCTGATATCACTGAGGAAGAGCAATCTCGCCATGGTGCGCACCAGTCCAGCACGGCAGTTATTACACAAACAGATGTTTGCGGTGCTTTACACAGTGAGTTTGGTGTGTCAGTGTGAAGCAGTACTCTAATTACACTCCCTGATTGATGTATACACATGCAAGATGTTTTAAAGAGTAACTGTCAGGCTGCAGAAGCTAATTTAAACCTCTATTCTCCTGTGTTAAACAGTTTAGAAGGAAGCCCAAAAGCCATTAGTGAAGATAAAAATCTCAGTTACCTTTGATGTGTGCTTATCAGCAAGTCTGTTATAGACCCATAAGGACGCAAGCCGCATACTAAACTGCAAAGCATTCTGGGGCCCTCCCCTCGGCTGCTAATGAGACATTACAGAAGCTTGTAATCAGTCCAGCGTGTAGCACTGATAAATCTCGGGGCAGAGTACTCTGCAGGAGTCAGCTATTGTTCCTAGCCACATGGCTCATTAATATTCACTGCACACTGTGTTGTTCAAGTAGGAGCTTATCTGTGATCAGGAAGCAGGCAGGACATGACGACACATTTGACAGAAAAACATGGAGCCTGCCATGAGCTGTCAGGAGCATCTATCTCTGCATATACTATATACAAATTCTGTGAAATCCAAACGTGGACAGTGAAATGCGTATGTAATGTAAGTACAGCCAATCTTTAGCTACTGATATATGTGTTTATTTTCTCTGAGACCTTATACCTAACAGCTCCTCTTTAAAGCACTTTAGTCCTGCAATTTAACATTCAATGGGCCTGATTCACAAAGCGGTGCTAACCGTTAGCACCCTGGTGAAAAGCCCTTTATCACGCCTAAACTCAGTTTAGGCATGATAAATTTAGGTGTGATAAGTTTAGGTGTGATAAGTTTAGGCATGATAAGTTTAAGCACCAACTGCGTTAGCACCGCAATGCACAGCTGATCAAAAGTTTTGCGCTAGCAAAGTCTGGTGCACTTCGCATAGAGTTTAATGGCGCTGCTTTGCATGCGGGACTTTGCACGCTATCTACACTTATCTAAACTTAGCATGCCTAAACTTATCACACCTAAACTTATCACACCTAAACTTATCACGCCTAAACTGGCTTCTCACCAGTGTGGTGCAAAGGTTATCATGCCTAAAGTCTTTTAGGCGTGATAACTGAGTTATCACCGCTTTGTGAATCAGGCCCAATGTGATTTCTGCCCTTAAAACGATGCTTTGCGTCAAATCCAGATTTTTCCCTGGGACTTTTGGCGTTTATCTCATTCCGCCATGCCCCCCTCCAGGTGTTAGACCCCTTGAAACATCTTTTCCATCACTTTTGTGGCCAGCATAAGTGTTTCTATTTTTCAAAGTTCGCCTACCCATTGAAGTCTATTGCGGTTCGCGAAAGTTTGCGCGGCTGAACTTTCGCGGAAGATCGCAAACCAAAAATTGGAGATTCTGGCCATCTCTATTAGGCACAACCAGTGAGGATTTAGTGTTAGGCACTACTAGGGGAGACTTAGGGTTCGGCACCACTAGGTGAGGGTTCTGTGTGAGAGTAGGGAGAAGTTAGGTCATAGTAAATACTTTTCTTGTCTATATCCAGAGCCCTTTTATAGCCCACCAAATTTTGCCTATAACAGCATAATTTTTATAAACTGAAAGTAGCTTTTCGGGTGCACCAGGCACCCTTTGTAACCGGATTTGGCATATAGGCTACATCAGGCACCCTTTGTAGCCAAATTTGGCATATGGGCTACACCGGGCGCCCTTTGTCGCCGAATTTGACATTTCACCTACACCAGGTGCCCTTTTTTTTTAAAGTCAGATTTTATTGAATTTTTAGACACAAATACAGAACATACAAACATCCCCAGCACCCCACCCAAACCTCCCCCCCCACCCTAGGTGCATCGTGTCGTCAAAAGGCTCAAAAGCCGGATAACGTGGAGAGCCACCACCACACATGTAGAGATAAACTGAGCGGCCATTCTAGGTTCATGGGAAAGCATAACAATGAATCTCAACAAATTACAGAAGGCGTAGACCCAACAGACCAGTAGACACAGGAGGACAAGCGGTGAGGAACCACTGTATTTGTAGATAGAGGTACAGAGTTAGGAGCCAGAAGAGGGTGAGTGTGATGTGATATATTCAGACCACTGCAACCAGATTCTTTCAAATTTCTGTGGGCATTTCCTATTTAAGTACGTTAGCTTGTACCACGCCATAACTTTATTTATTCTTGTAATCCAGGAGCTTTTGGAGGGGGGCTGATCCGACATCCATTTAGAGAATAATTCCCTGCGGGCATACAGGCATAGGATCTTGACTAGGGTGGTCTGGTGATTAGAAACATCATGAGGTTCCAGACAGCGGTCGTGAAGCCCACATTGTGTCCAATACACAATTGGGACAGCACAGTTTTCAACCCGGACACCTCTAAAATAATTACAATTTTTTTTTTAATTATTGCAGCTATTGTTGAGCGTAATAGCTGGTGGCGCATGGGCAGCAGCACCTTGTAATGTGTTCCCTGGCAGTGGAAACACACAGACAGCAGGAGGAAATATAACAGCAGGCAGCGTGAGGAGGATAAGTGTGTGGCAGACTAGCATTTGGCAGCAGGCAGGAGGACAGGCAGCGAGACATAGTAGGCCCTGGGTCCTAGCGGTGGTTCCAGGGCCGTAAATGAACATCATGAGGTTCCAGACAGCGGTCGTGAAGCCCACATTGTGTCCAATACACAATTGGGACAGCACAGTTTTCAACTCGGACACCTCTAAAATAATTACATTTTTTTTTTAATTATTGCAGCTATTGTTGAGCGTAATAGCTGGTGGTGCATGGGCAGCAGCACCTTGTAATGTGTTCCCTGGCAGTGGAAACACACAGACAGCAGGAGGAAATATAACAGCAGGCAGCGTGAGGAGGATAAGTGTGTGGCAGACTGGCATTTGGCAGCAGGCAGGAGGGCAGGCAGCGAGACATAGTAGGCCCTGGGTCCTAGCAGTGGTTCCAGGGCCGTAAATACACAGCATGAGGTTCCAAACTGCGGTCGTGAAGCCCACATTGTGTCCAATACACAATTGGGACAGCACAGTTTTCAACCCGGACACCTCTAAATTAATTACAATTTTTTTTTTTCAAATGGATGCAGCTATTTTTGAGCGTAATAGCTGGTGGCGCATGGGCAGCAGCACCTTGTAATGTGTTCCCTGGCAGTGGAGACACAGACAGCAGGATGAAATATAACAGCAGCAGCAGGTGTATGTGTGTGTGCCAGTCGTCACTTCATGTCCCCCTCTCGCCGACAACAGGGGCCATGAATTCGTCTTCCACCCAAGCCTGGTTCATTTTGAGAAACGTCAGTCTGTCCACAGACTTGTGAGACAGACGAGATCGCTTCTCAGTGACAACTCCACCGGCTGCACTGAAGCAACGCTCTGACAGTACGCTGGAAGGGGGGCAGGAGAGCACTTCCAGGGCGTACTGCGCAAGCTCGCTCCAGATCGGCAGGTGCTTGACCCAATACTCCATGGGATCAACAGGGGCCACGCTGTCAAGCCCGCTGAAGGACCCCATGTAGTCAGCCACCATGCGGGTCAAGCGCTGCCTGTGACTGGAGAAGGATGCTGCTGCAGGCACCTCCTCTCTAGTCCTTGGCAGCTCTACTCTCATGTAGAGCTCTTGGGTCAGAGACAGCAGGTCTGTGGTGCGCGTGCGCTTACTGCTGGTGGATGCAGGCACCTGCTGCTGCCTCTGTGCTGGCTGGACAGTGGGGGTGGATGTCTGAGGGAAGGCTTCTTCCAAGAGCTCAACAAGGGACAGCTGCAAATCCCTCATTTGTTGCGCACGGTCTCCTCCTGCAGGCAGGAACTGGCTGAGCTTCCCCTTCAGACGTAGGTCCAGCATCATGCAGATCCAGATGTCCTCCCTCTGCTTCATCTGGATCACCCTTGGGTCCTTGCGCAGGCACCTCAGCATGTGCGCTGCCATTGGGAAGAGTCTGGCCACGTCTGTTGACACATCATCGGCATCCCCAGAGCCAAGAGTGCTGTCCTCCTCTTCCTCTGCCCCCTCCACCTCATCCTCTCTCCACCCCCGCACCAGTCCAGCTGCGCTCTGCTGCTCCCCCTCATCAGCAGCAAGGTCAGGGACCTCCACCAACTCCGAGCCCTCCTCCTCAGAGGTGGCCTGTGAAGCTGCCTGCAGCTCCTGCTGGTCCAAGGCTGCCGCTCCCTCTTCCAGCAGCGCATACAGGGCCCTGTCCAGCACACACACCATGGGCACCCACTCGCACACCATTGCATGGTCCCTGCTCACCATGTTGGTGGCCTGCAGGAAGGGTGCCAGGACTGAGCACACCTGCTGCATGTGCCCCCAGTCCTCCATGGAGATGATGGACGGGAGGTTGGTGGCGGCACACCCAGTTGCAGTGAGGGAGGCAACTGTTGCTCGTGCAACGTACTGGCTGACAGCCTGCCTCTGTACAACCAGACGCTCCAACATCGCCAGGGTGGAGTTCCAGCGAGTTGGAACATCGAGCATGAGCCGGTGCTGTGGCAGGTGCAGCTCCTTCTGCACCTCTTCCAGGCTCGTCGCGGCTGCAGGCGAGTGCCGGAAGTGACGCACAACCTTCCTTGCCACCTCAAGGAGTCGGTCCATCCCCTGGTAGGTCCGCAGGAACTTTTGGACTACCAGGTTCAGGACGTGCGCCAGGCAGGGGATGTGGGTCAGGTCTCCCCTGCTGATGGCAGCAACCAGGTTTGCCCCATTGTCGGACACCACCTCTCCGACTCTGAGGCCTCTGGGGGTCAGCCAATTCCTCTCCTGCTCTCGGAGTTTGGCCAGGATGTGGTTCGCCGTCAGTTTGGTCTTCCCCAGGCTGACCAATTCCAGCAGCGCTTAGCAGTGGCGGGGCTTTACAGTGCTGCTGAGGAGGGGGGTTTGGGCTGGTGTGCCGGAGGATGGAAGCGGATCAGAGGAACCTGCTGCTGTTCCGCTGACCCTGCATGGTGGCACCACCCAGTGCGTTGTTGGTGCTGCTGCTCTGACAGTGCCCGATGCTGCTCCCCCCTCCTCACCCCCTTCCACCAAGCTGACCCAATGCGCGGTGAAGGACAGATAGCGGGCTGTCCCAAACCGGCTGCTCCACGAGTCCATGGTGACGTGGACCCGTTGACCCACCGCGTGCTCCAGCCCTCTCCCGACATTGGCCATCACAGAGCGGTGAAGTGCAGGGATGGCCGTGCGAGCGAAATAATGTCGGCTGGGGATTGGCCAATCAGGGGCTGCACACATCAGGAGCACACGCATGTCGCTCCCCTCCTGCACAAGGGAATAAGGCAGGAGTTGGGAGCACATGGCCCGTGCCAGCAAGCCGTTCAGCTGACGCACGCGACGGCTGCTGGGAGGCAGAACCCTGACCACCCCCTGGAAGGTGTCGCTGAGCAGGGTCTGGCGAGGCCTTTTGCTGGCAAGGGAAGCAGTGGAGGGAGCAGAGGAGGCCACTGAGGACTGGCAGCCAGAACAGGCCTCAGTGTCGGCGGCAGGAGTTGCAGAGGGAGGAGGAGCAGTGCGTTGCTGACGCACTCCTACTGCCGACGGCTTCGCAGTGGTGGCGTGTCTGCCACTGCCACTGCCAGCTCCCTTCAACTTCACGAACTCCTCATGCTCGTGAAAGTATTTCCCGGCAAGGTGGTTGACCAGAGAGGTGGTGCCAAGCGCAGAGGGCTCCTTCCCTCTGCTGAGCTGCTTGCGGCACTGGTTGCAGGTGGCATACTTGCACTCCAAATATGGAAGGGTGAACAAATTCCATATTGGGGAGGTGAAGTTGCCCCTTCGGCTGGAAGGTGCTGCTGCCGCTGGTCTCCCTGTGGTGGTTGGGGGGGGGGGGGGGGGGTCTTGGTGCGGCTGGTGGTGGCACTGGCAGAACTCGTCTCCTGATCAGCACGCTGTGTGGCCTGCATACCACGCCCACTTGTGATCCTGCCCATGCCTGCGATGCTGATCCTTCTAGCAAGGCTCATAGACGCATCCTCCTCCTCAGAGCTGATGACATCCCCACTCCCAGGACCTGGCAACCAGTCTTTGTCCTTCACAGTGTCATCATCATCCTCCCCCTCCGCAAACAGGTCCTGCTGGGATCCCCCAAACTCCGCTTCTGCATGCATGGGCTGAGGGACAGTCACCACTGTCTGAGTGTCCAAAGCATCATCCCCCAAAGTGCCCATCAGCATTTCTTCCTCCTCCATTGCCAATTCTGCCGCAACAGCACTCCATAGCCCCGCTGTGCTTGGGGATAAGAAGGTGCTGAGTGACATGGTGCTGGTGTCGCCCGCTGGGGCTGGAGAACTGCACTCCTCCTCCTGCTCCCCAGGCAGTGCTGGGCGGCTGCTGCTGCTCTTGCGAACAGGAGTGGTGGCGGGGGTGGAGGACTCGGTTCCAGAGCTAATGGTGGCCTGCTCATCCACCATCAGTTCCACCACAGCGTCTGCGTCTTCTCCTCAATAGGACGGCTACGACCTGGCGGTGGGAGGAACATCTGGGCCACACGCTGCTGCTGCTGCTGCTGCTGTGTCTCTGCAGCGTGACTCCCAGCTGTTGGGCGGCCAAGGCGCCCACGGCCAGTGGCTAATGGCGGAATAGCCACTGGTGCAGACGCAGAACTGCGCATGGTGGTGGTGGAGCGGCTGCCACGCCCACGACCTCCTCTCTTGGCGATGCCCTTGCTGCCCTTGCCCAAACCGCGGCTGCCAGTGCCAGACATCGTATATTTTTAATATTATACAAATGAAAAAAAAATCTTATGTATGTAAAGGCGGGTGGGACAAGTGGGGTACTTTAATGGGGTGGGACTGGTGGTGGTGGGTGTGTGAGGTGACGGACAGGTGTACTCTACAGCAGAGATCGGTGTAGCGCTAACGAGAGAGTGTGCAGTGCGCACACAAAGACCCTATCTGACGCTGACTGACGGTGTCCCTATACACAGACTACAGTACAAGTCAGCAAATACACAATAGAAGTAATATATAAACAATAGGACGGGTGTAGCACTAACGAGAGGGTGCGGACAGCGCAGGGCCTTCCCTTATGTAGAGGAGTTTAGACATCCACCTCTCTTTTCATATAGACGACCACCTACGATTAGGGATAAGGTCATGAGTACTTACAGATGTAATAAAGAAAGGAGTGTCAGGAGGGGCACCTATCCGTGTTTGCATTGCCACATGTGTGGGTCAGTTAATAAAGGGGACTGCTTTACTCATCCCTCTAGCGGTAAAAAATTTTTTATCAACGGGTATTATAGCTGCGAGTCCTCTTTTGTTGTCTATTTTCTTAAATGCCCTTGTGGTTTAGGGTATGTGGGACAGACAACACAACCCCTTAGAGATCGGATTTCATCACATAAGAGTGCAATAAGAAAGGGGGATGAGGATCAGGCAGTCTCCTGTCATTTTAAACAGTGCGGTCATTCAGTTGCCCAGTTGAGGGTACAAGTAATTGACCATGTCCATTTAAGTCCTAGTTGAGGTGACCGCCAGAGAATGTTACTTATGAAGGAGGCGGAATGGATCCATAGGTTGGGAACTTTGGGGAGGGGTGGCCTAAATAGAGAATACAATTTATTGCCATGCATATGAATGTAATGTTATGATTTAGTGGGAGGTGTCCTCGTCTGTTAAATGGGTGGGTTGTACTTTAATATTGTGTCTGAACTGTTTATTTTTATTTTTATCTTTCAAATGTTCAAGGTACCTGTGACCGGAGGACGCTGAGGCAACTTTATTCCCCATCCCATTTGTTTCAACAGTGTGGGTGGGCTGGTGAGTGATCAGCCGTGGCTGCCTCTTTTTTGATGTTTATACGTGACGCTGGCTTGGTTGCCAGTGTCGCGTTTATGTTGCTTTAAGTGAGCGTTATGCACGCCCCTCTGTTATTATATTGTGGCCATGCGCATCTGAGTAATGAGGTGAGCGACTTTCACGCTCCCTGTGATGCGCATGACCATGTTCCGTGGCGACGGCGTCTGTCTGGGAAACAGTTGTTGCTATGTAACCATGGCCACGCTACGTAGGTTGCTAAGAGGAGAGCGTTGTATACGCCCTCCTGACGGGAGGAACATGTGATTGCGCGTCATAGTGACGCAAGATCTTCGGGAGGTGGCCTCGGCTGGGCTCACACGCTGCCATACGCTGTGGGGTAAGCTGAATATGTGAATGCGCAGATGCGCATAAGATTTGCATAGGATATGAGCGGTTTCCCTCTGAGTCCGTTCAAGGGGGGTGGGTTTAGGTTACGTTGTGGACATCATTATGGGATGTCCGGATTTGAATATTAGAAGTTGTAGTCTTCCTTCTGGTCCACACTGCTGCCTGAGCGATCCGATAGGCTACAGGTACTTGACTCTGATTGGTGAAGGGATATTGAGGGGGTTATTTAAAGGCATGTAGTTGCTGATATGGTGTGACATAACTTTGTACAGCTTGAGAAAGATCTGGTGATCGAAACAGCGCTGCTGTCGCTGTGATAAGCTTGTCATGCTTTTTAAAGAGAAATAAAGAGCTTTAAATACTACGGATGGTGCTGGCTTGACTGTGGAGGAAGCATTGGAACGTCTGGAGTGCAGAGACGCTACAAGCCATAGCACATCTATCCTTTTCTCCCCTCCTTGGGTGCTTGCTTTACACTGATTGATGTCGCATTGACTTCCAACACACATATACCCTGCCCAGCACCACCACGACCACAACTTTAAAGAACAATTCCATCTCCGTTATCATTTTTTTCTAGGGTGTTTTCACACGATGCCAATAGCGTTGCAAGGGCCCACATTATCCTAAAGTGTTGTATACAGTGCATGTTGCACAGGCATCGGCTAGGCTTTGAAATGTCACATAGGATTTAAAGTAAAATGGGGGGGGGGGACAAAGTGTAAAAGATACATTTCCCAACATGATGTATAGGCCCTCCTGACATCGCCAGGGTCCATCTGTAGCCCGTTTTCAGAACTCTGGTGTGCGCACACTCTCTGTGCATGCTCCCACATGGCTGCATGCATCAGTTATTGCCAGGAGCTCCTGGGCACACATAGCTCCTTTTTCTTTCAAACTGCAGGGTGTTGCATTACATTCAAGTGTTTTGTAATGCATATGGTGTGAATGAATCTTTAATTCCTAATCACTGCATGTTTTCATATTCATCTCATTTTTCTTTAGTCCACATCTCTGGGTATATATTAGACTCAAAATTGAGCAAGGCCAATTAATCTAAGTACTGTATATTCTGGCGTATAACACTACTTTTTAACCCTTGAAAATCTTCGGAAAAGTCAGGGGTTGTCTTATATGCCGGGTGTCATTGATGTCGGATGATATGCCCTATCCTGCTACCACCTCTCAGATCTTGCTGCTGAGGACTGTAGTGAAGCAGCACAGGTGCTATACCATAGAGAAAGAAGGCCCACATATATAGCACCACTCTAATTGATTAGATAATATAACAATTTTATTTCAAGAGATATACATGATAATCATTGACACAATGGGGATTTCAATGCATAAAAACATTTAAAAAGACCACATAGTCCTAAAGCACCAGCTGCAGTATGGTATATAACCTGTATGTGTATATGAATGTGTGTATACACATATAAATGATGGAATAATTCCACATGGAAATGAATGCCAACTTGGTGGGCTACAAATAAGAGCCCACCAGTGGTAGAACCCGGGTTCAGTATCTATATAAATATAAAGTGCACAATGAAAATACAATAAAATTCATCTATAGAACAAAGTGCTGAGTGCAAACAAACCAATGAATTATAAATGGCAAGGACTGCAAATAACAATACTGATAATAGGAGCAGCCTAATAGTTAAAGTGCATGAGAGACAAGGAGTGAAATTAAATAAAGAGATACTTAGCCCAGGATGTGTTAAAGACGCAGCTGGAGAAAGACTGGGATCCCCTCAGACATTCCACCAGGTTCGCGGGCGTCACCCCGCTTTGAGAGGAGGAGAGGACACCCTCCTGGGCTAAGTATCTCTTTATTTATTTTATATATTTATATAGATACTGAACCCGGGTTCTACCACTGGTGGGCTCTTATTTGTAGCCCACCAAGTTGGCATTCATTTCCATGTGGAATTATTCCATCATTTATATGTGTATACACACATTCATATACACATACAGGTTATATACCATACTGCAGCTGGTGCTTTAGGACTATGTGGTCTTTTTAAATCTTTTTATGCATTGAAATCCCCATTGTGTCAATGATTATCATGTATATCTCTTGAAATAAAATTGTTATATTATCTAATTAATTAGAGTGGTGCTATATATGTGGACCTTCTTTCTCTATGGTATAGCTCTTAATGGTGGGCCCTCAGCACGCTCCTGGTTTACAAGTGTTGCGGACAATTTCTTTAGTGAAGCAGCACAGGTGCACATGTGCGAGATTTGAGAGGCAGAGAAGGAGGTAAATAGGATACAAGGGTGGGACAGAACAGTGAAAGAGGCATGTTTTTTGGGCACAGCGCAATCTATTCTTCCATACTGCTCTGATAAACAGGTAGACAAGGAGAGCTGACCAATCCGCTTAGGGAGACGGAGAGATGACCAATCCAAGCAGTCAATCGTCTATATACTGTTATATACTGGGTACCACATACAGTACAGCACCAATACCAGTATCTGTTCATACATAGCACCATTGTTTTTTTTTTATTTGGTTTGCGTTAGAAGAGGGGTAGCCTTATACGGCGAGTATATCCCAAACTCTATATTTTAAGTGGAAAATTTGGGGGGTCGTCTTATACGCCCAGTTGTTGTATATGCCGTAACATACGGTAATTGTGCTAACATGTATAAACTATAAGTATTACCTTTAGAAATGCAATTTTTTAAGCCTGCATGCCCACAACTGTGCCTCTACATAAGACCTCCAATGCCTTAGTAGTTTCCTATAAGAAAACACTAGTGCACATGACAGGCAGGGGCCTCCAAGCACTGCAACTGCTCGGGACCCAAAACCAGCATGTAACACAATAGGAGAGCGCAGGCAAGCCCTGGAGCTGCCACCACCAGGAACTTGCCCCCACTACTCCTTCAACTCACCAAACACAAAAGAAATGCTCACTTCCAGACAGCACTCTGCCACTTATATATAGTCTACAAAATGCCAGTCAGCCAATAAGAAGTGCAAATACATTACACCTAGTCTGCAGTACTTAATTAAGCAGAGGCTGAGCAATTCAGGCAATCATTAGAGATTGATTTCAGTTGTATTAAGATAGGGTGACCATATTTTGATTTCCAAAAAAGAGGACGATCACAACAGCATGTGGGCGTGGTCATGGGTGGGCCCAAATATACAAGACCTTAGCAGTGTGCTGTCCAACTTCGCGGGCATGGAGGGCCATTTTTTTTTCCAGACCACATGCTGGAGGGCTGGCCGACCACAAAATGCAATGAGATTGGCAGAAGATTTCCCCACAAATGCTATGAGATTGGCAGCACATTTCCCTACAAATGCTATGAGATTGGCAGCAGATTTCCCCACAAATGCTATGAGATTGGCAGCACATTTCCCCACAAATGCTATGAGATTGGCAGCAGATTTTCCCACAAATGCAATCTTATTAGCAGCAGATTTCCCCACAAATGCAATCTTATTGGCAGGACATTTACCCACAAATGCAAATGTGTTGGTACGCTGGGGGCCCCAGGCTCACATGAGCATCACATGCAAAAATAAGTTAAAGTTGGCAGTTGGCTTGGCTATAGGAGATACTTAGCCCAGAAATAGTAAAGTCAAGCGGAACTAGTGGGATCTTGTCCTCTGAGGGGATTCCTTGTTCCCTGCTGTGCTGCTGAGATTGACTTTACTATTTCTGGGCTAAGTATCTCCTATATATTTTTTGCACTACTCCACTTTATGCTCTTTTCCCTATGGGCTGCTCCTTTGCCTAACATTTTTTTTTACTAGGCATCTTATCACTAGTAATACTGTATACTTGGATAGCAATTGTGCACTTTATTTCATAATCTTATATATGCGATATTTATTCGTGTGTTTTTTTTTTTTTATTGCACAGGTGTTTATTAGTCCTGCATCACATTAGGTTGTATACTGAACCCGGGTTCCCCCCTGTTGGGCTCAATATTGAGCCTACTGTGGGGTTTTATATCTGACAGCAGCACTGTGTCATTATACAATATATTGCATTTAGAGTGATTGTTTCATATGCAGCAGGGATCATGTTGGAATATTTGCTTGGTTTTTAAATGGTTTTATTCTTAATTGAATCATCAGTACTGTGATTATTAATATACCCAATGTTGAATAAAGATTTTGTTATACTTTTTCAAATTTTGCTTTGGGAGGTGCTATTTTTTAAATACTTATCATAAAGAGCCACAATGAAGTACTAGAGACGAGTCTCTGCCAGAGAGTCTCTGGCTGGCTGCTGCTCTGGCTGCTCCTGTGAGTCATGAGTCGACTAATCATAAAGAGCCACAATGAAGTACTAGAGACGAGTCTCTGCCAGAGAGTCTCTGGCTGGCTGCTGCTCTGGCTGCTCCTGTGAGTCATGAGTCGACTCATCATAAAGAGCCACAATGAAGTACTAGAGACGAGTCTCTGCCAGAGAGTCTCTGGCTGGCTGCTGCTCTGGCTGCTCCTGTGAGTCATGAGTCGACTAATCATAAAGAGCCACAATGAAGTGGCTAGAGAGCCTCTTCATACCCGGACATTTCAAAAAACCGGCCAGACGCCCCGGACAGGTCGGAAAAAGTGGACCTGTCCAGGGAAAAGAGGACGCCTGCTCACCCTAATTAAGACAAAGGCGGATGAAAGGGGGGGGGCGGATGAGAGAGCGTTTCCTGCATGCTGGTGCCCCCTGATGGTCATATAGCCGTTGTCTACAATATATGCAACGGAAGCCCTCTCCAACGATTGGCTGAATTGCTCAGCCTCTGCTTAATTAAGTACTGCAGACTAGATGTAATGCATTTGCACTTCTTATTGGCTGACGGGCAGACTGCAGACTATATAAGTGGCAGAGTGCTGTCTGGGAGTGAGCATTTCTTTCATGTGTGATAGTTTCCTACAAGAAAATTTAAATCCAAGAATGTCTTACCACTCACTTCCAATGAGCCCTACGTCTGTCTCTTTATGTAGATTGTTACTACTATAATGCAGGGATGTTGAAAGATGTAGTCTCCCATATATTGTCCTGTCCTTTCTATTCTGTGTCTCACATGGTCACACTTTACTAACCTGCCCACCAACTGAATGTAGACAGGAAAGGAACTTAACCTTGTGCAGTCTGGGAAGTACATCTGGCCAATGAAACAGATATTTTGTTCACCACTTTGCTTTTACACACTGCTTATACTCACTTTCCAACATGACTGCTATTAGAATTTGCTCGTTCAGTTTCATATTTAGTTGGGCATTAATCAGACACGTTCCTTTTCCAAGCCCCAGGAAACAAACACATATAACATCATGCATGTGAAAAAAAAAATGATTAGGAGGCCAACATCTAAAATCTGCCCCTCAGAGGCACCGCACATGTTGAGATGGAGATTTTAATATTGCGCAGCTCCCTGCAGGCAGCGAGAGGTGATGCGCTTGTAATTACTGCTATTAGTCATAGCGATGTGTATGAAGAAGAGACGGGGATAGTCAGCCTATAAAAAGATCACAAATAATAACTGCTTTGTGAAGTTAGATATATATATATTACAGAGTTTGGTGGATCCTGAAACATTAAGCCCATAGGCCTGCATCATTACTCAGTGTCAGAGCTTATTTTTAACTACTTGATCAGTTAATGGGAAACAGTGTTTACATCAGCTGGTTAGGAGTCCCTTAGGATTGTTATGATTTACCAGCCGTTTCCTACAGGTTACAGTCTTCTTATACAGCTACTGTCAAAAGAAAGTACACCCTCTTACAGTTCTAAGGTTTTAAAAAATAAAACTCCTCTGGTCCTCCTCAGCAGGTCTTAAAATTGGGTAAATACAACCTCAACTCAAGTGATTGAGAGCAAATGACATATTACGCTGTGGCATTTATATAGCAAAGACCAAAGGTGCGTAAACACATTCAATTATTGTCCCCTGCAGGATCAAGCTTAATCCAGTGGGCAACACACTGTGCAGAACAAGCGCCACACTGACTCCTAGCTCTGGTATACCATCCTGTCTTTATGGGGATGCATATGTCTGAACAGTGGCGTAGCTAAGGAGCTGGGGCCCCAGTGCAAGTTTTACTCTCAGCTAATTGATACAGAGCACCAAAATCTGCCAAATACAGTTGCGGTGACAGAAAGTTGTAAGCAGGAGATAAAGAACAGTTTGGTAATGATTACGCCTCAAATAACTAAATATATTGATTTCAAAAATAATTTGACAAACAATATGGGAGTTTTAGGGCTAGGCACTACTAGGGGGGTCTTAGGGTTAGGCACCACCAGGGGGGTCTTAGGGATAGGCACCACCAGAGGGGTCTTAGGTTTAGGCACCATAAGGGGGGTCTATGGGTTAGGGATAGGTAGAAGGGGGGTTCTGTGTGAGAGTAGGGTTAGGTTTAGTTATAACAACATGTTGGTAATATTTACTAATGTTTTTCTACAGTTACAAATGTACTTACCATATCCAGTATTTTTTTTTCATTGTTATAACTGATATTTTCAGATCTTAGTACATGAAGAAACAATAAAAGAAGGTTATAAACAATATTATACAATTATTACGATTGTACATATATTATCATTTTCAGTGTTATAAACAATATTTTCTGATTTTTTAGTGCTTTGCAAAACAGCGCTGTCTTCGACCCAAGTTGGGTGGGAGAGTACAGAGAAGCTCTTTTGCATAGATAACAACTGAAGTTTCTTATCTGTACTGTCCGATTTGTACTATAAAAAACATACCAATCGAGTCACTCTGATCTCCTGGATCCCTCATTGCCGGTTCCGCCGCTCCTTGCCGCGATCCTGGCTTTTAATCACAAGTATTAGGCAATGTTTACAAAGAAAAACCATGGCCGCTAACCAGGAAGTGATGTTAGTATAAATATATATATATATATATATATATATATATATATATATATATATACACACACACACACAAACACACACACACTAATATGTGTGTATGTGTGTACATATATATATATATATATACACATAATTTCCTGGTTAACGGCCATGTTTGTTGTTTGTAAACAATGCCTAAAAGAGGCGATTAAAAGCCAGGATCATGACGGGGAGCGGTGGAAACTAAGAGCAGTCTGTGAGGAGTAAACAAAGCACACAGAGGCAGCAGGGGGCGTGCATAACTTGTATTCATTACACCAAAGGCAGCTCATTCCTCCCTGGGTCGACAAAGCTTGACAAAGAAAAGAAGATTAGATATATTACAGAGACAGTGCAACTAGAGAAGGCTGCAGTAATCTAGACCACATTAGAACAGGTATAGGAACTTATAGGATAGAAGAAAATTTTGTTACAGAGTCTCTTTAATTTCGGTACTGGCAGCAATATGAGACTCATATCTTTGCTACTAATGTCTTGCTTCTTAAGGTAGCCATACATCTCGCAATGTATGGGCAGATTCGACCAAGAGACAAATCTCTCTGTAACTGAATCTGATAAGAGAGATATCTGTTGGCTGCCCATTCACCACAGACCGATTCCTGATCAATTTCATGCTGAAAACGATCTGGAATCGGCCTTGTGCGCTGCATCCATCTGCCTCGCCACCCTGATGCTGTCCCCTAATGAAAAAATGTCCCCCAGGTGCCCAGTGTAAAGTATACATTACCGGTTCACTGCCTGCGCTCGCCCGGCGCTCGCCCAGCGCTGGCTCCTAGGATTCCTTCGTTCTGCATACACGCGTGCCCCATGTGGTTTCCTAGTAAGGGCACATGGGTATGCGGCGGGAACAGCGTGCAATTTTGATCTCGATGATTGATAAACATGTCAAAACCCTCGGCGCTGTCCCCTCTAGTGAAAAATCCCCCCCCCCCCCCCCCGTGCCCAGTGTAAAGTATGTATTACCTTTCTGCGGCCTGCGCGTGTCCCTCTGCTGCTGCGGGCGCATTCCGCTCTCCATACACGTGCACCCTATGTGCTTTTCTAGTAAGGGAACGCATTTTTCATTAGGGGGGACAGCGTCGGGGGTTTTGACGCATTTGTCAATCATCGCGATCGAACTTGCACGCCGTTCCCGCTATGCTCCCGAACTAGCAAGTCGACCCAACATCTTGCAGCATCCGCGATCAACAATGCGACCAATTTTCGTCTCCAAATTGGTTGCATTGTCGGGATGGGCATGCCCCTGGGCGGCACCGATTTTAATCTAATTCAGTTATAATAATCGAATCGGATGGTCGATCAGCCGCCAAGTCGCCTGATGTCATGTATGGCCACTATTAGCTGTACTACACATACAGTTCGTTATCTCATAAGTTAACTTTCACTTCAGATTCCCTTCAGAGGACCTGAACTCTTGCATAGAGAAATGCACCCTGTATGTACTTAGAGTGTTTAGCCAGTCTGATTACTCCTCATCTTGTATCTAATCACAAGTTGTAATTTGATCCCTTAGCTGTATCAGCTGACTGCCATGCCAGATAAGCTAATTTGAAAGCACAGGATGTTAACAATATGTATGTTTCCATGAAAGCAGGAAGTAAACAAAATGCTGATTTATTGCAGGATTTGTATCAGCTGTAACAAAGAAATGTTTTTCTGTAAAGGTAATTATGCTGTTGCGTATCTTTTAGAGCAGAGAAGCATTTCTGAATTAAGGTCCACTTTAAGTTTGCGTAAGATGGTGATGTATGGTAAGAAAAAAAAATATATATGAAATGACATTTAGACTAAGTTTTTCTTTAGAGATCAGCATCCTGTAATCATTATACAAGATGGAACCAGTTATATGTGTAGAGATGATGGCAGGGCCAGGCCGAGGCATAGGCTGGAGAGGCTCCAGCCTCAGGGCGCAGTGTAGGAGGGGGCGCACAATTCATTCAGCTGTCATTCCTAATTGTGTTTGAAGCAGAAAGAAATAAGAAAAGGGGATACATAGCAGTGACTGCAAGCCAGATAACTAGATATTAAGGTGTTGGGGAGGCTGTGGGCCCTGTGGCGCCTCTTAGTCTAATAGCAATCAGTGTGTAACAGCTGGGGTGGCAGGGATGGAGGGGCGCACTTTGGTGTCTCAGCCTTGGGTGCTGGAGGACCTTGTCCTAGCTCTGGATGATGGTAACAAACTCTGGTATTACTGAATTATGCAGCAGTTGTTCCTGTTGCAAGTTCGCAGCTTAGCTATCAGCGGTAGCATACATCCATAAGACACAAACAGACTGGTTTATACACAGATCTGCTATCCTGTAGAACGGTATGAACTCTGAGCAATGCAGAAAATTACCATTTTGATCATGCTGCCTGCTTCTGGGCATCGTATTGCTCCGGAACAAGGTATTTCTCATGTCCCTGAGTCACTGTGAATGAGTCTGCACATTTGGATGTGTCACCCTCTTGACGTAGGCTTCACAGGGTAATGACAGTGCAAAAGAAATGTCTGCTTGATGGTGTATACTAAAGGGAGGGATTAAAGTGTATTAAAGTGTATCTCCAAAGAAAAAAAGCAATACTTATCAAATCATTGCTGTACAGTATTTTAACAGTTTATTTTTCTCAAATATATCCTTGATTAATCTGAAAGTTTAGAGCCCTCCTAGAACAAAAACTCCGAAGTAAAAGGTGGATGAGGAAGTGGGTACAGGTGAAGCCAAATCAGGGCGGGCAGTGCCTACTCTTTCCAGTCTCAAGTACCTGAGTCTACCTTCAGTTTTGACATATAATTGCATTAGCTCATGCAGTGTATCCGTTATGCTAACTTGAGCTTACATATGATTTAGGACTGGATCATTCCACAGTGAACCAGCGGTCCAAAGGTGGAACTGAAAAGTCTGTTGCAGGTTAGGAAGAGCAGATTCAGCTGTGGTGTTAGGACGTGGCTTGTTGTAATTTTTCTGCCATAGCCCAGTAGGAGGAAGGTAAATACTGATCTTTGACTATGCCTCCTTCAAGGATCAATGGGCCTGGGATTGCCTTACCAGTGACAGAAAGAAAAGGAGGCACCAGGGTGCAAAGCATTGGTACAATGCAGGCCTATGTCTGGGCAGTAGTGTAGTTGGGTCCAAGATCAGGGCTGCTTACAGACACACATTCTGTGCGGGTATCCCCTGTCCCTAAATCGTGAGTACATTTCTTTAGACTGCCAAATAGAACTGATGATCTGTTAGAGAAAGTTCTGTGTAAAGGCAGAAACTGACTGTATGGAATGGACTTCATTAGTGCAGGTGGATAGTGGCCTAGTCAATATCCAAGCAACAGGCCATGGCAGCCAGCAGACAAGAGAAACGTCAAACAAGCCTGGCCACAAAAAGTAGTCAACAGGAGCAAGATAAGGTAGTAGATGAAAAGGTTTGAGCACACTCCAGATCTGCAGAGGTTACAGTACTGTCCAGCTGGAAGACCAGGTGTTATATACAGTAGGTTAGCTTATGTATGATGACGGGCAAGCCTTGCTCCTGTCACTGTGCATTCACAAATTCACAATGACTCACATACAAGACTGAGTTAGCACCCAAAATGGCCATGGTGAATGACGCACATTGTTTATATGCAAGCACACTGTGGGAACCCATTATAAGGAAACATCTTGTGAAACATCTTCATAGTGAAACACCTGCAGGACCTACACTTGGCCAAGCAGGTAATTTGTAAAATTGAAACCCACCTCCCCCTCCTCCCGGTTCCACAGAATGTTTTAACATATGTTATTCATCTGTAGTAAGTCATAAACTAGTTGTGTTTACACTTTGTGGTATATGTTTACAAAAATTCAGTAAAAATTAATGTGCACAGTGAGTACATGTAAAATTTACCAATCTTTATAGCGCATTTCACAAATAGTATAACTTGGGTTATGCATGAAGCTCCTAAGGGCGTTGCATGCAGGGGTCTAGTCCTGGGAAAAGAGGTGAGTGGACTCACCCTAAAAACCTCTGCGCCGCTCTTAGTTCGGCATGCCAAGAAATGGGTGTGGTCAAGCCAGTGTGGGCATAGTCATGAGCGGGGCCAAATATACATGACCTTAGCAGTGGTGTAAAAGGTCTGCCGGGGAAGTTTGGGCTCTGCCGTAGTGTATCCCTCAAAAATGGATGTAATCTGTCAGCATTTCACCAAAAAGACACGTATCTGACTAAAGTTCCTCCAAAATACAGATAATATGCCAGTGGTTCCCCCAAAATAGACAATCTGGCAGCAGCAGTTCCCCCAACATACACATAATCTGGAAGCAGTTCCCCAAAATACGCTAAACCTGGCCGCGGATCACCCAAAATACACGTAACACGTCGTCCACCCGCGTTCACACCCAACTCGACCCCTGGTTGCATGAATAATGCATGTTACGCTATGTGTGTTATATGCTTATGTCGTTTGTGTAAAGCTTGGAAAACTCTCTGTACATTTAAAACAGATTTAGGCCTCTTTCACAGTGGGACGTTGCGTTTGATGCGACGTTAAAGTCGCACAATGTGCCTCTAACGCATGTAGGTTATGATAATTGGACGTTATTTTGCACTGCGCTATGCGTCTCCTGGAGCGCCGTTTTCATCGCATACTGATGGAACGAAAACGGCGCATGCGTTACATTTAAAAAAAAAAAATTACTGAGCATGTGCAACACACATAATGCAGCAGATACATTGCTAAATGCACAGCATGCAGCACCTTTTAATAACGCTACACGTTACACACTAACGCAACGTGTGCACTGTGAATGTCGCACAGACTTTGCATTGCTGTGCGTTACTCTGCGTTAAAGTATTTTATAACATGTGACTTTAACGTTGCACTGTGAAAGAGCCCTAAGTGAATATACCCCTGTGTAACAGGGTTTCTTAGCTAAATCCAAATTTATGTATGACAAGTAGTTTGAGGTTACTTAAAAAAATGGGATATTAATATTATATGAAGTGTATTGCTAATATATGAGAAGACAACATTAATCTCCACTAGTGGCTTGTACTGGTTTAGAATTATTCTTAGGCAGGTCTCATGCTACAGTATATGACATGACAAGCATGTTTTCTTTTTTTTTTTTTTTCAATTAACGTTTATTTAAAGGTAAAACCAAAATATATTCTGAATATTAACAATCATCTATAAACGTTAGCAAATAGATCCAAAAGCCAGAATAAGAACATGAATACAAGCTGTTTACAGGTATAAGCTTATATAAACACCATTGAGCACCAAAGTTTAAGACATGCTATTATAATATTATTCAGAAGTAGCCACAGATGCTCAGGATTATATCTTAGGTATTTATATTGGACCACCTGTATATATAAGGAGGAGCTAAAGCATAATAGTAGCGTGGGATTAATCAGGACTCTGGGGAACAGTATGTTATGCCTTGGTCATGTCGTGCAATTGTTCAACTCTAGGTGTCTAGAAGGGAGAGAAAGACCCTCAGAAGTGGACATCAAGTGGGGTAGGATCTACCGCTAGGGGTATAGTGTAAGGGGTATAAAGTACTTGAGTTAGAGAGACGCTGGCGGAACAGATTTATGAGCATTGATCAATGACCCATGAGGAGTTTATATTTTTCTGATACTTGGAATTCGTTCCAAAGAGCCCATGTGTAATTAAATCTTTCCATTTTGTCTGTTGCGCAGGCTATGATTCTCTCCATAGACTCCACAGCTCCCACCCTTCCAATCCACTCCCTGATTGTAGGTATATCTGTTTTTTTTCCAATGAACCGGAATAAGAGCTCTAGCTGCATTGATTAAGTGGACTACTAGAGACTTTTTGTAACTTTTGCTTGAGTCTGTGGTGTCATGGAGAAGAAGCGAAGCCGGTGTGAAGAGAACCTTGTCCCAAGCAGTGGCGTAGCCAAGGAGTTGTGGGCCCCGATGCAGGTTTTACAATGGGGCCCCCCCAAGCACCCTATACAATTGATACGTCACACCAAAACCTGCCAATGGCAACTACAGTGTCAGAGGTGCAAGGCAGGGATGGGGAACAGTTTGTTAATAATTACCACTATTCAAAGTATCTATAGAAGTGATTATTATGAGCACAGGACCAATAGAGAGCTAATACTGTAGTTGAGGGAAGGCCCTTTGGGGCCCCTCTGGCTCAAGGGCCCCGATGCGGTGGCTACCTCTGCAACCCCTATTGCTACGCCCCTGGTCCCAAGTTATATCTTTAATTAGTTGGTGAATCTGGGTCCAGTCATTCTGAATTTTTGAACATTCCCAAAAGATATGTATAAGAGATCCCTCCGAATGATTGCATCTCCAGACTCCAGCACCTGTCAGAGACTGAAGGGAAAATTCTGTGTAATAGTTTTGGTGTCCTGTGCCATCTGGTTATGAGCTTATAGCCTAGTTCCTGTACGTTGACACTTATGGAGCCCCTGTGATTGAGGGAGAGGAGTTTTTGCCACTGATCATTAGTATATTGTGTTTCCAGGTCCCTTTCCCATTCCTCCTGAAATCTCGTTTTGTTGGGTAGTGGGCTTGTAAGGAGGAGCTGGTAGAGTTGGGAAATTAAATGTCTATGCGGTCCTTTGCTACAAATTAATCTTTCAAAGGGAGATAATGGTGTGGCCCAGTTAACTTTGCTGGATGTTTTTTATGTAAAATGACGGACCTGGAAGTATTGCCACTGAGATAGTTGGCAATCATCTCTCATTGCATTGAGATCAGGTAAAGACTTAACCCCCTCTTCACTCACTCCCCCCCCCCCTCTTCACTCACTCCCCAACTTCACTTACTCTCCCTTTCCTCCTCCCCAGCTACACTCACTCTCCCATTTCATCTTTTACCACCACAGTTTACTTTAAATAATTTTTCCCCACACAAAAGTCATCATGTTGGACTATGCTGTACAGTGTACATCCTGCAACATGTATGCATGCCTTGATCAGCGGATTGAGGGTGTTTACTGTTGCCCTGGGTGTGTGCGTGTTGCTCAGTTAGAGGCGGAAGTCGCAGAGCTAAATAAGCATCTCGCAACACTGAGAAGCATACACAACATGGAGAAGAGCTTGGATCTCACGATCCAGACACTGGATGGAACCGTTGAAGATGAGGAGGGTGGAGTACAGCCGGACCAAGAAGCAGAGGCAGCCGCTAGTTGGGTCACAGTTAGAAGGGGTAGGGGAAAAAGTGGCAGGGAGGCTAGTCCCGAGTTGTCCCTCACTAATAAGTATGCTTGTTTGCGTAATATTGGGGAGGATGATTCAGGAGTAGCAATGCTGCAGCAGGATGTGCTCCTTAGCAACCAAGGGGCAGACTGCTGTAACGAGAAAGGGAATAGGAGTGCAGCTAAGGCTAGACAGGTACTGGTGGTAGGGGATTCAATTATTAGGCGCACAGATAGGGTAATCTGTCGAAGAAACCGCGAATGCCGTACAGTCTGTTGCCTCCCGGGTGCTCGGGTTCGGCATGTAGCGGAAAGAATTGACAGATTACTGGGTGGGGCTGGGGAAGACCCGGCTGTCATGGTACACATTGGCACCAATGACAAAGTTAGTGGGAGATGGAAGGTCCTCAAAAATGATTTTCAGGTACTTGGAGATAAACTTAAAGCAAGGACCTCCAAGGTGGTGTTTTCTGAAATACTGCCAGTGCCACGTGCTACATCTGAGAGACAGAGGGAGCTTAGGGAGTTAAATAAGTGGCTGAGAAATTGGTGTTGGAAGGAAGGGTTTGGGTTCCTGGAGAACTGGGCAGACTTTGCAGTCGGCTACAGGTTCTACAGCAGAGATGGGCTGCACCTTAATGGGGAGGGTGCAGCTGCATTGGGGGAGAAGATGGCTAAACGGTTGGAGGAGATTTTAAACTAGGATCTGGGGGGAGGCGGGAGGATAAAGTCTCAATACATAGACAAGATGAGGTAAAAAGACAGTGGGAACCTATCATTATGGAGGGTGGAGAGGGGGGTGGGGACAGTGTAAAGATTAAGGAGGTTGGTAAAAATTCAAGTAGCCAATTTCATGTAAACAAAATTGGTAAATGTGGTGGTAAAAATATAAAGTGCATGGTAACCAATGCTCGGAGCCTTGCAAATAAAATAGACGAACTAGAGTTCATTCTGAATGACAAAGGCTATGACATTGTGGGAATAACCGAGACATGGATGGATGAAAGCCATGACTGGATAGCTAATTTAAAAGGATACAATGTGTTTAGGAGGGATAGAACAGGGAAAAAAGGTGGAGGGGTTTGTCTCTTTGTTAAGAATTCTCTTACAGCTGTCCTCAACGATGAGATGGAGGAAGATTGCGAAGATGTGGAGTCCGTTTGGGTAAATATTCATGGTGGAAATAAAAGTTGCCAATTGCTTATTGGGGTATGCTACAGGCCACCTCTTATTAATGAAGCTGCAGAACTGCGATTACTACAGCAGATTGAAAAAGCTGCAGGTAAAAATGAGGTCATAATTATGGGCGACTTCAACTTTCCAGACATTGACTGGAGTATTGAGGCTACCCATTCTGGTAAAAGCAGCAGATTTCTGGCAGCACTACAGGACAATTACTTGACTCAAATGGTAACTGAACCAACTAGGGGAAATGCGTTACTGGATCTGATCATTTCTAATAGACCAGATAATGTATCAAATGTGCAGGTTCAAGAACATTTGGGAAATAGTGATCACAACATGATAACGTTTGAGCTGGTGACTGATAGGCCACGGGGCAGCGGGACCACTAAAACTATGAACTTTAGAAAAGCAAAGTTCACTCAAATTAGGCAGGCACTAAGTTTGGTGAACTGGGATAATGTACTACAAGGGGAAGACACTGAAGGGAAATGGCAAGCTTTTAAACTTATACTCAATCAATACTGTAGTATGTATATCCCATATGGAAACAAAATGTCTAGGAATAAAAAAAGGCCTCTATGGATGAATAGAAAGGTTAAAGATAAAATGAAGAGGAAAAATAATGCCTATAAGGTCTTAAAACAGGAGGGGACCGAGGCTGCACTAAGCAATTATAAGGAGTGCAATAAAAATTGTAAAAAAGAAATTAGGCAGGCAAAGATTGAAGCTGAAAAACAAATCGCTAAGGATATCAAATCTAACCCAAAAAAGTTTTACAAGTACATTAACTCTAAAAAAAGAAAGGTTGACTGTATAGGACTCCTAAAGGATGAGGATGGGAACTCAATGGTGGATGACCAAGGTAAGGCAGAGTTATTAAATGCTTTCTTTGCTTCTGTCTTCACAAAAGAAACAGCACTGTTGCAAACTACAGAGGCGGAAGAGTCTCAATCTTCTAACTGTAATATTAAATACTTAACGCTGGAAGAAGTGAAGGCAAGACTAAATAAATTAAAAATAGACAAGGCACCTGGCCCGGATAGCATGCATCCTCGGGTCCTAAGGGAATTAAGTTCAGTTATAGATAAACCCCTTTATCTTATCTTTTGTGACTCTCTTGCAACTGGCAGAGTCCCAGTGGATTGGCGTACAGCCCACGTTTTCCCATTATTTAAGAAGGGCAAAAAATCTGATCCAGGAAATTATAGACCTGTAAGTTTAACATCAGTTGTATGCAAACTATTTGAGGGGTTACTAAGAAATACTATACATGACTTCATAGTAGAAAATAATCTTATTTCTCAGCATCAACATGGGTTTACTAAAGACAGGTCCTGTTTGACTAACATGCTCAGCTTTTATGAGGTAGTGAATGCTAATATGGATATTGGGAATGCTGTAGATGTGATATACTTGGACTTTGCAAAGGCCTTCGACACTGTTCCCCACAAAAGTCTGGTGCAAAAGTTGAGGATGCAAGGACTGGGGAAGAGTCTGTGTTCATGGATAGGGAACTGGCTAATGGACAGAAAACAAAGAGTTGTGGTCAATGGATCATACTCAAAATGGGAGACTGTTAGCAGTGGGGTCCCACAGGGGTCTGTTCTGGGTCCAGTGCTCTTCAATTTATTTATTAATGACCTAGTAGATGCAGTAGTGAGCAATGTTGCTATTTTTGCAGATGATACAAAATTGTGCAGAATCATTAACTCGCAGGAAGATAGTGTCATATTGCAACAGGATCTGGATAGGATGGCTATATGGGCACATACATGGCAGATGAAATTCAATGTTGACAAATGTAAGGTCATGCATTTTGGACGTACTAATGGTCTAGCACCATACAAAATAGATGGGATACAGTTGGGGACATCAAACTTGGAGAAGGACTTAGGAGTACTCATTGACAACAAGTTAAATAATCGTACTCAATGCCAAGCAGCTGCAGCTAAAGCTAACAAAATTTTGGGATGCATTAAAAGGGAAATAAAAACTCGAGATGCTAGCATAATATTGCCCCTGTTTAACTCTCTAGTAAGGCCACATCTGGAATATGGAATTCAGTTCTTGGCACCACATTACAAAAAAGATATTGCAGTTTTAGAGCAGGTGCAGAGACGAGCAACAAAATTGATGCGTGGGATGGAAGGTCTCACTTATCGAGAAAGGTTAGATAAACTGGGTTTATTTAGTCTAGAGAAAAGACGCCTTAGAGGGGATCTAATTAACATGTATAAATACATCAGAGGGCAATATAATACCTTGGCGGATGAGCTTTTTGTCCCTAGGCCTTCTCAAAGGACTAGAGGACATGATCTGCGCATGGAGGAAAAATGTTTTAGCCATTTATTTAGGAAAGGGTTCTTTACAGTAAGAGTGATTAAGATGTGGAATGCATTGCCACAGGAAGTCGTTATGGCAAACTCTATACCTGCATTTAAAGGGGGCTTAGATGCTTTCCTTGCGTTGAAAGACATTCATGGCTACAATTACTAGGTAATGCCTAATGATGTTGATCCAGGGATTTTATCTGATTGCCATCTGGAGTCGGGAAGGAATTTTTCCCTTTAGGGGCTAATTGGACCATGCCTTGTAAGGGTTTTTTCGCCTTCCTCTGGATCAACAGGGATATGTGAGGGAGCAGGCTGGTGTTGTACTTTATACTGGTTGAACTCGATGGACGTATGTCTTTTTTCAACCAAAATAACTATGTAACTATGTAACTATATGTAACTATGTACCATTACTGACAAAGTCCTGAAGTCTAGGACAATTACCATTGGGCCAGTTTCGAAGAAAGGCTATGTCCTTTGCTGGGGAGAACGCAGGATTATTGGAGAGGGGAGTGAGTCTGCCAGGAAAGGATGCCAAGCCCTTAGGTGGTAGGTATTTGCGCATACTTTTGATTGTGGCTTCAATCAGAGGGTTTTCCCAGCTATTTCGCGTGGTTATAGGGAAATCAGTCCAGCCCAGGGTAGAGGCTGGGAGATCAGAGTTTTCTCCCTCAACCTGTGCCCATTGTTTAGGTAGGGTATAGTTGGACCATTCAATGTCTCTGCTTAATTGTGTGGCCAGATGGTATGTATGAATGTCAGGGAGTGCCATGCCTCCCATTTCCTTGGGGAGGATCAATGTTGATTGCTTGATTCTTGGGGGTTTCCCTTCCCAGATAAATTTATTGATAGCAGATTGAAGATCTTTAATATATGTTGGCGGTAGGGGATTAGGAGGCATTGGCTAACGTACAGAAATCTTGTAAGCAAAGTCATTTTGACAGAGGCTATTCTGCCAAACCACGAGAGCTTTTTTTGGGTGCCCCAAGATGTTAGGTCTGCTTTGAGCTTTTTACTTAAGGGAATAAAATTGCTTGCAAAGATGTTATTTAGGTTCTGTGGGATATCTATTCCTAATTAATGTAGCGATTCAGTTGACCAAGAGAACGTGAATGTTGTTTGACAGTGTTTAACCTCCCCGGCGTTCTATTGAGATCGCCAGGGCGGCTGCGGGAGGGTTTTTTTTGTATAAAAAAAAAATCTATTTCATGCAGCCAACTGAAAGTTGGCTGCATGAAAGCCCACTAGAGGGCGCTCCTGTTGCATATTTCTGATCGCCTCCGGCGATCAGAAGTAACAAGAAGGGCCGCGATTGCTTTTCTCGTCGCCATGGCGATGAGCGGAGTGACGTCATGGACGTCAGCCGATGTCCTGACGTCAGCCGCCTCCGATCCAGCCCTTAGCGCTGGCTGGAACTGATTGGTCCGGCTGCGCAGGGCTCGGGCGGCTGGGGGACCCTCTTTCGCCACTGCTCGTGGCGGATCGCTGCAGAGCGGCGGCGATCAGTCAGCACACGCGGCTGGCAAAGTACCGGCTGCGTGTGCTGCTTTTTATTTGATAAAAATCGGCCCAGCGGGGCCTGAGCAGCAGCCTCCGGCGGTGATGGACGAGTTGAGCTCGTTTATACCGCTCAGGAGGTTAACTGTTTTGGGATCAAGTGAGATGTTCAGGGCTCTTGACTTATGAAAATTTATTTTAAGGTTGGAGAGAGAGCCAAATTGTTCAAACTGTTTCATTAGATTGGGTATAGAAGTTAGAGGGTCTTGGAGAAAAAATAATAAATCATCGGGCGAAAGCGGACACTACATGGTCTGAGGATTTCGTATGTACCCCTCTAATTGCGGGGTTTGCTCTCACGGCGTTGAGGAAAGGTTCTAGAGTGATTACATATAGCAAGGGAGAAAGGGGGCACCCTTGTCGTGTACCATTGGTGATGGAAAAATTGTCAGAAAGCAAGCCATTGGCCTTTACTTTGGCTGAAGGATTGGAATATAGTAAGTTTATCCAATTTAAAATATTGGGACCTAGACCTAGGCGTGACAGGGCAGCACGGGAGAAGTCCCATGCCACCCTGTCAAAGGCCTTTTCCGCGTCGGTTGAAAGAAGGAAGGCTTTGAGTTTGAGTTTTTAAGTTAAAGCCATAACACCAACTGCTCTCATAACATTGTCTCTGGCCTCTCTTCCTGGGATAAAGCCCGATTGGTCTATCTTGATATGTTCTGAGATAAATGGAATGAGTCTGTTTGCCAAGATTTTAGCAAATATCTTGGCATCCAAGTTGAGAAGGGAAATGGGCCTATAGTTGGAACAGAGTTTGGCATCCTTCCCCGGTTTAGGGATTACTGTTATATGGGCCTCCAGGAATTGGGGGGAGGGAATTGTGTCTGAAGTAATTGATTTAAAGGCTGAGGTAAAGGCTGGAGCCAGCACCTTAGCAAACAGTTTGTAGTATTGGGAGCTGAACCCATCAGGTCCAGGTGCTTTGCCAGGTTTCAGACTTCTAACCGCCACTAAAAACTCGTCCTCAGATATTGGAGCTTCCAGGTCTTTAAAGTCATCTTGCGAGATGTTAAGAGGAGAGGAGAAATTAGTTAGGTATTCTGCAATTTTATTAATTCTAGAGGAGTGGGGCCTTTTCTCTGGATGCAAGTCTTGCAGATTGTACAGTTCATTGTAGAACCTGCGAAACTCTTCAACTATATCTTCTGATTTAGCTAGTTTGGTGTGTTTAGTGTCAATGATGGTGAGAATATGGGAATTGAGCATTTTTTGACGTAGAGCTTTTGCTAGGTATTTACCACTCTTATTTCCTAGTTCATAGAAAATTTTCTTTCCTGACAAAATTTTTTGTTTAGCCTCGGTAAATAGTAGGGAATGTAGTCTGGCTCTGCGCTCAGTCAGTGTTTCTAGTGTTTGTGCAGCAAGGGATTGTTTATGAAGCTTCTCTAAGTTACAGATCTCTTCCGAGAGTTTAATTATTCCCTCTTCTTTTTCTTTTTTCAATTTGGCTCCCAACTGTATAAGGCGTCCCCTAATCACTGGTTTGTGAGCCTCCCAAATTGTAAGGGTTGATGTATCAGTGTTTCTGTGATCTTGAAAATAGTTATCTAACCCTCAAATTCTAGCTTCATCAGCTAGAATTTGAGGGTTGAGCCTCCAACACCAGGATTTGCTTATTTTCTCAGGGAAGCTCACAATAAGGGAAACGGGGGAATGATCTGAGATTGTCTTAAAACCAATGGATGGAGCGCGTATGAGTGACAAGTCTCTTTGTGAGACAAAAAAGTAATCAATACGTGAATACTTTTGGGGGATGGGGGAAAAGAACGTGTAATATTTTTCCAGGGGGTGTGATATTCTCCAGGGGTCTATAAGTGTCAATTTTTGCAGGTTGGACCTAATAAATTTTAGTGCCCTGTAAGATAGCGTGGAAGAGCCATTCGAGCAGTCAGTCAGTGGTTGTAAGGGTATGTTAAAGTCGCCTCCAAGGATCAAAATGCCTGATGTAAAATAAGAGAGACGGTTGAGGGTTGATGCGATGAAGGAAGGTTGTTGCTTGTTAGGAGCATTAATTGTTGCTAAAGTAAAGATTCGATTGTTGAGCTTTCCTTTTACAAACAAGAACCTACTCTCTGGATCCTTCTCAACTTCTTCTACTAGAAAAGGGATGTTTTTGTGTATAAAAATTGACACTCCCTTAGTTTTGGTTGTTTGGGAGGTAGCGTGTATGGCTGTTGGAAAGTGTCTATCAAATCTAGATGGTATATGATTTGTTATGAGGTGAGTTTCCTGGAGAAAAGCAAAATGAGTCTTTTCTTTCTTAAGAAAGTCAAAGACCATGGTTCTTTTAGCTGGGATGTTCAAACCAGAGGCGGATCTAGAGGCGTGCACATAGGGCAGCTGCTATAGGCGCCCCTTGTCACTCACCTCCCAGGGGGGCGCATAACTGAGCACATCAAACCCTCCCTCCAAGCCAGGTCCAAGCACCTCCTGGCTCCTTTGCATGACTGCGAGCACCGTACAGAAGTAGGAGACAGTTACAGTGTTGCATTCCATTCACCACCATGCTGCTGCTTAGTTATCGCCCGGCAACTTCGGCTCCGCTAGCATCCCTCTTCTGATTGGATGCATGGAGCCCTGATGCTGCCGCTGGGGCTGATGGGGGCTGGAGAGGAGAGAACAAGTCTGTGTAGCTGGCTGCAGCGGCTGGTAGTACTAGTGACACAGACAGCGAGTGAGTACTTAGGCAGGCACTGGCAGAGCCAGAGAGGGATTTCATAAGAAAGAAGCCGGCCACTGCCTTTCTAATAATGCCTACATGCAGAGGGTAAACCTGCAGCATTGCGATGAATGAGAAGATCGGTGTCTCAGACACCGATCTTCTCATTCATCGCAATGCCGTGTCTCCCTACTGTGAGCAAAGCCATGATAAGCTGGCAGTGCTGATAGCTGAAGTATGTGAAGTTCCCAACAATTTAGATAAGAAGTTTACTTTCCTTTCATGTTCAGTTTTTTCTCTCTCTTTCTCTCACCATGTGCTCTCCTGTCTCTGCCCACTGCCTTGCTCATTGAAGCATGTTGGGGGTGCGTGCATGTCCCTGCTAAACGGGACTAGTGAAGACTAAACTTCCAGTCTGTCCCTCCTGTTTCACTATCTCATTATCTCCCACCCTTCTTCTCTCTCCTGTGTTTTTTCCTTCTTCTTTTTTTTTGCCCTCTCTTTTGTGTCCACCCTCTGCCTTTCCCACATGTCTCACTCTCCCCTCTCTCTGCTCTCGTTTTTCCCTTAAAAAGGACTTTTAAAGAGAACCCAAGGCGGGGTTCTTCCATCGCAATCCCCATACAGAGGCTGGGTCTGCCTATAGAGCCTCGCAGCGTGCAGGGGGGCGTTGGGGGAAGCTAAATAGCAACAGAGGCTGGGCTCTATAGACAGACCCAGCCTCTGTATTGGGATTGCGATGTAAGAACCCCGCCTCGGGTTCTCTTAAAGTGAAGTATATCTGGCTAGTTTATCTTACCTGTGGCTTCTTCCAGCCCCTTGAAGTCCTGTGCCCCCGGTGTCATTCTACATTGCTCGGTTCAGCCACTGTCCCCCTCCAAAAGCTGGCTGAGTCCACCACTTGCGGGTCACGACACATGCCCTGCCCCCGCCTCTTCGATCATGCTCCTATGGATGGGAGTGTTCTATGGTTGTGCAGTAGCAATGTTTACTTACTGTGCAAGCGTCTAATGCTTCCAGCCATGGGAGCGTGATGGAGGAGACACGCGGCACAGGGCCACGCATACAGCTTTCGGAGGGGCAGAGTGGCTGAATAGAGCAGCACAGAATGAGACTAGGGACCAGAAGGACTTCAGAGAGCTGGAAAAGGCCCCAGGAAAGTAACTGGCAACACTACATTCTCTTAAAATTTTTCTTTAAGGTGGCCACTAATGGTCCAATTTCCTGAACGATTAACTGTCTGAAAATCGGCTACAAGTGATTGATCAGGAACACTATGGAATCTATTTCCATGATCAGATTGGATCTAGCAGATTTTAATTTCCCATTGGTGTCCGGTCAATTTTCAGCCATTCATTCAGGAAATTGGACCATTAGTAGCCGCCTTTAGTTGCATCGCTCCCTCTGCCCACCATCCTTGACATTTTCTGCAGC
Source organism: Hyperolius riggenbachi (assembly GCF_040937935.1). Classification (NCBI taxonomy): domain Eukaryota; kingdom Metazoa; phylum Chordata; class Amphibia; order Anura; family Hyperoliidae; genus Hyperolius; species Hyperolius riggenbachi. Next base: position 131,292,355 of record NC_090654.1, read on the forward strand.
ACTTTAGTATGTAGTCATGTCATTGACTGTCCTCAGAGGAGCTGACAATCGAATACCACTGTAGTCATAGTCTAATGTCCTACCATATTATTACTATGTATTTATACAACACTGACATGTGCTGCAGCACTTTACAGAGTGCATAGTCATATCACTGGCTGTCTTCAGAGGAGCTCAAAATCTAATCCGTACCATAGCCATAGTCTAATGTCTTGGGGAGGGGCGCAAATTTCAGTGTTTGCCATAGGCACAATTTTACCCAGATACGCCACTGGTTCAAACCATTCACATTAAGTGAGAGAAATTTCCACGCTAATTGTGTCTGACAGGTGTTGGTTGCTTCAGTCATTTTGTGCAACAGAGTAGGTTCCCCCAATATCTGGCAGATTATAGAGAAATATGATATATCTGATAGTAGGGAGAGAAGAGCTCGAGATGAGGAAAGGGGGAGTAATGGTGAGGGGGTGGAAGGGGGTATTAGAGAAGAGGGGGAGGTGAGGATTGCAGACACCCAGAGTTGGAGAGGCCAAAACTGCATCAAGTGTAGTGTATTAAGAGAATGACCAGGGTAGAAGAAGTTATAAGAATTATTGAGTCCAGCCAAAAGCCAGCTGGGAAATTACTCCCAGCGTAAGTGTGGTTTTATTAAACCAACACCTACTTTAATAATGGGAAAAGTAATCAGTGCATATATAAGTAGTACATACACTGTGTGGGGATGTAGAAGACACCCAATATCTGTAATGACTAGTCACAACCGTGTGAGTCTAATCAGCAGATAAGGTGTTGTAAGCGGTAAGGCAATTGGAAAACCGCAGCCTCCGCTTTGCAGAATGTAAAAGTTGCTAAAACCAGCTATTCTATTATTAGTTATTACTTATGAATGAAACAGAACTAGAGCAATAAGGCAACCATAGAAAAATATATCCATTCGGTGGTATAGAGAGGGGTCATTGTACACATCCCCTCAGAGCCGCTAAGCTAGAGATGTTGGTATAGCCTGTAGGTGGATTTTGATTCAGGCTCTAGGGTAGTGCACAACTGGCCACTTCGTTTCACATTTTCCATTTAGGAATAAGCAGAGTCACCCATCCTATCTCTTCTTCCCTATTGTGCCTCGTATCCTAAGCACTATAAACCATAAACAGTATACGCAAAGGCTTGCAATTATATCCCTGAGCTTGTCACTAACAATATTGAGGGAAAGGCATATAGGTGTCCCAGAGGGAACCGGAGAACAGCCATGTAGTCATCATTGGTATGATTGAGTCAGGGAATAAAATATATTGAGATACTATGAGTTTGTAATAAGAGAGAAATCTCTCAGTGTATGGCCGACACCGGTCCCATCCAAGTCACTACACCCTTATGTAAGACCTCATGCAATGCAAAGTTTCCCTGTATCATTATATCAAATTAGGATCAGGCTATGTAGTGTATAATATTGATAAACATTCTCTCTATAACATTTTAGAATTATGCATTATAAGAGGTGACTAGCTAGTGTATACATGAGGGAAAAGGAAAGGGAGGAAAATATTAAATTTTTCATCATTGTGCTCCCGTGCGACCCACCTGCCCTGTAGGTATAGATAAGTAAACTGAAAATACCGGAGTGTCGCAAGGGAGCATTTTTGTTGGTATTAAATGGTCAGCTAATAATACAACCTGGTATCTTATATTTATAGGCACAGGAAATACATCAAGCGAATGTTTGGGAATATCAACAAGGAAGTAGGAATTTTCAATGTACCGACTATAGCACGTATTACAAATGAGATCTTTACAAGATGAGTGACCTCATGGATGACCTCAGAGGTACAATCGTGAGTTGGTGTCATACATGCCAGTAGTATAATTATACTTGATGTCAACATGACCTGGCAGGGGTGATGTAATGAGGTGTCCTTATTTCCATGAGAGATAGGAGATCCCAAAGGAGGGGTCGTATCATCGTTGCCGATAGAGTGCGTAATAAAGTTATGATCACATATGTATAGCTGATTGCAGTGGAAACCACCTAAGGATCACATAAACAAAAGGAAGGCCTTGCGTATTTAAATTGTAGGATTAGAAAGAGCATACTTAGTCCTCGCCTAAGGAGTCCTGATCTTGACGGTCGAGGATGGGTCTTTTGTTTGATTCTTCACCATTGCTGCTGGTAGATCTGTGTCTGATGCGATTAACATTCCCCTGATTGCGGCGGGGACCTTTGGAGGAAGCCGCGTCCGGGCGGGGAAACATTGGAGCGGTCTCCCAGTTCGGAATGTCTATGTGGTCCAGACCCAGGTCATCATAGAAATCGGAAAGGCCCGCAGGGGATCTTAAAGCGACCACTTTGCCTTCATGAAGTACTGTTTGAGCAAATAGGAAGCGCCATCTATAAGAAAAGCCATTATCTTTTAGAACCTTTAGGAGAGGTTTCAGAATTCTGCGCTTGTTGAGAGTTATCAATGATAGGTCCTGAAATAGCTGTACAGGGGTGGTGTTAAATAAAATCTCGTCCTGTGTTCTAGCAGCTCTCATGATGTTTTCTTTTATTTGGAATGGCTCTAGACAGCATATAATGTCTCTTGGAAGATCAGAGTCTCCACCTCGTGGTCTAAGAGCCCTATGTGCTCTAACAAAAGAGATTTGTGAGTTTTCTGCACGTTGCAGGAGGTTGTTAAAGATGGCCGCCAGGGCCTGTGGAATCTGTTCTGGACTCACAGTTTCTGGTACTCCTTTGACGCGAATGTTACAGCGTCTGCCCCTATTGTCCAGGTCTTCTAGGTGTCTAGCGTGTTCAGCCAGCCTGATGTCGTGGTGGTCTGAGGTCCGCTGTATTTTATCAATGCGAGTGTCCCTTTTTTTCCCCTCTGTCTCCACCACCGTGAGTCGGCTGCTGAATCCCGCCATGTCTGTGCGGATGTTAGCTATAGCGTCTTGATATGTGCGCTTTATGTCTTCGGCCATGGCGTGCATGTCTGCAAGTGTGGGGGATCTGTGTAGCTGTTCTGATTTCTTGCTACTTACACTTGCCGTGGACTCGGTTGCGATGCTGTGTTTCCACCCACCGGCGCCATCTTTGAGGCCTGTATGGTCTGATTCTGCGAACGAAGGATCTCCGGAACCGTTTTGCCTGTAGGTATGGGAGTGGTTCCCGATTCGGGTATGGTGCCTTGCTGCTTTCTTGTAGTTCGGACACTCATTTTGGGTCAGCTGGATAGCGTGTAGGAGAAGCTTTAGCGGAGGGTATGCGAAAGCTCCGGATTTAAGCAGCCATCACAGTTGCACGCCAAGCCACGCCCCCAGCATGTTTTCTTTACACAGAGGACTGCAGCCTCTAAGTGGTCAGTTTGGGTGACAGTATGGAGACCATTTTTAGCTTTGGAAGGGTTAATGTGTAATTTAGCATTATTCTGTCTGTTTGGTATAGTCTTTTGTGATATTTAATCAAATATATTTGTATACCTATATGCACCCAAGAGCAAATTCTTGCACAGGTGGTTCAGATGATTTCATTGGTTGGCATGGTGCATGAGGATTTTTTACTGATTTGCATTTATATTAAGGTATTGCGATTTGATGATTTATGGTCATTTCAGACACAAGGCTCCAATGAGTAGTGATTTACAAATCAAAGATATGTGACTTATCCTGTTACCCCCAATGGTGGGCTTACAGGTTGCACAATTAGGGAACGCTATCAAACCCACAGTAACTGTAGCATTTATTATACACAGTGCAGAGCCAATCAATGGCTCTCATATATCTATAAGGACTAGGAGCAAAGTCAGTTAGGAAAAATAACTACAAGTGAAGTGGGTACTCTGAAGTTGGTTAAAGAACCGCTATCATGAAAAACTGTCAAATTTAACATACATGTAAACAAATACAATTAAGAAGTATGTTTCTTCCAGGGTAAAATTAGCTATAAATTACTTTTCTCCTATGTTGCTGTCACTTACAGTAGGTAGTAGAAATCTGTCAGAACCTCCTGTCAGATTTCTACTAACTACTGTAAGTGACAGCAACATAGGAGAAAAGTAATTTATAGCTCATTTTACCCTGAAAGAAGTGATAGTGCTCCTTTAAACACTTACTACTGAAAGCAAATTTGAAACCGTGATAAAAAAAAAAGAGTTGGATACTTACCTATGGAGAGGGAGGGCTCTAGATCCCATAGAGCCTTCTTGGTCCTCAGTCCATGCTCTCCTTCCTGTGCTGTCCCTAGGTAAAGTTCTCTGCCTTTGGGACTTCTTGCCAGTCTCGTGTCCCTGAGTACTACCAAAGACTCGCGCATGCGCAATAAGACAGCCCGAGGAGGACTACAAATTGTATTCAGCAAGCTGGTCAAAGAACTTCAAGCAAGTCAGAGCTGGAACAATGGCATGGAGCGAGGACCAGAAAGGCTTTATGGGGCCCAGAGCCTTCCCTCTACACCAGTGAGTAGCTAACTTTTCTATTTTTGATGCTTCAGCTTCACTCAGGAGTTGGGCACAAACACATAGTGAAACTGTCAGATAGTAGAAAAGCTTCTAACTTAAAGAGGATCCGTAATGGAAAACCCCCCTTCTGGGGATACTTACCTTGGGAGGGGGAAGCCTCTGCATCCTAATGAGGCTTCCCCCGTTCTTCTCCATCCGTCCGATCAATTGCAAGGGTGACAGGTCCCCTGAAGTGCAGCAAGGTAAATATTTACCTACCGTAATCCTGCGCAGGCACACTAGCAGCTTTCTGTTTGGTTTAAGGCGGAAATAGCCGAACCTGATCAGATCCGCTCTACTGCGCAGGCGTGAGTCCTTTGAGCGGATATGATCGGGTTCAGCTATTTCCGCCTTAACCAAAGGAAGAGCCACTAGTGTGCCTGCGCTGGATCCTGGAGCGGTAAATAAATCTTAGCTTGCCAGCAGGGCCGGGCTGAGGCAAAGGCGAGAGAGGCTCCAGCCTCAGGGCGCAGTGTAGGAGGGGAGTGCACAACTCACTCAGCTATCATTCCCCTATTGTGTTTAAAGCAGAGAGAAATAAGAAAAGGGGATACATGGCAGTAACGGCAAGCCAGATAACTAGTGATTAAGGTGTTGGGAGGGTTGGGGGCCCTGGGGTGCCTCTTAGTCTAATAGCAATCAGTGTGTGACAGCTGGGGTAGGAGGGATAGAGGGGCGCACATTGGTGTTTCAGCCTTGGGTGCTGCAGGACCTTGTCCCGGCTCTGCTTGTCGGGGGAAGATTCGGGGGAGCCAGCACTGGATTCCTGCTGTCTTGAGGAAGCCTCATTGGGACCTTGAGGCTTCCCTATCCCAAGGTAAGTATCCCCCAGAGGGGTTTTTTACGTTATAGAGTCTCTTTAAATATTACTGGTGTTTTCTGTTTTAGAACTGTGTAAATAATTATTCAACACATGTACTTGTGACGTGAAGAAAGCAACATCCTGGCTTTTAATTAGACTGGACAATACTGAATATACATAATGTAAATGATTGCAGCAATTTACTTATGAAGAATACTGGGGTTTAATATTTATTACCAAAATATTTCCCCTCTTTGCATCCCGTAGTAAAAAAATGACAGCTGTTGCAAATTGCTATGGAAATCAAAACCACTTTTACTTCCCACTAGTTTTATGAAGCCAAATTAAGTGACCAACATTAGGGTTCTGGTAAAAAAAAGTTAACAAATCTTAATACAGGCGCAATGAGGGGTGACAGAAAAGGATCGCAGGCGGGTGAACCAATAAAAGTGAATGAGGGCACCTTTAGCACGTCCTCCTGCTGTGATTTAGCACCCGTCAGGAGTGTAATAGAAACCTGACACCTCTCAGCGGCCTCCAATGATGTTCTGTCTAGAGAATGGAGCATTTCCTACATAATACACTAATGTGATTTCTCACCTGTTGCCATGTGCACCTCTTACAGCTGTTCTCAAGCCTTCTTGAGGTGTTTCTCTCCTAGTTTCGTAAAGCAATATGATCTTAATGTAAGTATGACTGCAGATATTTCTTGTAAGCTGACCCAGACACTGGGATGACAGAGGGAGATCAAGGGCGAAATGTTCCTCCAAAAATACGTACATTAGGAACATTTTTAATGCCAAAAATCACATATACAGGTCCTTCTCAAAAAATTAGCATATTGTGATAAAGTTCATTATTTTCTATAATGTACTGATAAACATTAGACTTTCATATATTTTAGATTCATTACACACAACTGAAGTAGTTCAAGCCTTTTATTGTTTTAATATTGATGATTTTGGCATACAGCTCATGAAAACCCAAAATTCCTATCTCAAAAAATTAGCATATGATGAAAAGGTTCTCTAAACGAGCTATTAACCTAATCATCTGAATCAACTAATTAACTCTAAACACCTGCAAAAGATTCCTGAGGCTTTTAAAAACTCCCAGCCTGGTTCATTACTCAAAACCGTAATCATGGGTAAGACTGCCGACCTGACTGCTGTCCAGAAGGCCATCATTGAGACCCTCAAGCAAGAGGGTAAGACACAGAAAGAAATTTCTGAACGAATAGGCTGTTCCCAGAGTGCTGTATCAAGGCACCTTAGTGGGAAGTCTGTGGGAAGGGAAAAGTGTGGCAGAAAACACTGCACAACGAGAAGAGGTGGAACCTGAGGAAGATTGTGGAGAAGGACCGATTCCAGAACTTGGGGGACCTGCGGAAGCAGTGGACTGAGTCTGGAGTAGAAACATCCAGAGCCACCGTGTACAGGCATGTGCAGGAAATGGGCTACAGGTGCTGCATTCCCCAGGTCAAGCCACTTTTGAACCAGAAACAGCGGCAGAAGCACCTGACCTGGGCTACAGAGAAGCAGCACTGGACTGTTGCTCAATGGTCCAAAGTACTTTTTTCGGATGAAAGCAACTTTTGCATGTCATTCGGAAATCAAGGTGCCAGAGTCTGGAGGAAGACTGGGGAGAGGGAAATGCCAAAATGCCTGAAGTCCACTGTCAAGTACCCACAGTCAGTGATGGTCTGGGGTGCCATGCCAGCTGCTGGTGTAGGTTCCCTGTGTTTTGTCAAGGGCAGGTTAAATGCAGCTAGCTATCAGGAGATTTTGGAGCACTTCATGCTTCCATCTGCTGAAAATGTTTATGGAGATGAAGATTTCATTTTTCAGCACGATCTGGCACCTGCTCACAGTGCCAAAAGCACTGGTAAATGGTTTATTGACCATGGTATTACTGTGCTCAATTGGCCTGCCAACTCTCCTGACCTGAACCCCATAGAGAATTTGTGAGATATTTGTGGGATATTGTGAAGAGAAAGTTGAGAGACGCAAGACCTAACACTCTGGATGAGCTTAAGGTCGCTATCGAAGCATCTTGGGCCTCCATAACACCTGAGCAGTGCCACAGGCTGATTGCCTCCATGCCACGCCGCATTGAAGCAGTCATTTCTGCAAAATGATTCCCGACCAAGTATTGAGTGCACTGAACATAATTATTTGAAGGTTGACTTTTTTTGTTTTAAAAACACTTTTCTTTTATTGGTCGGATGAAATATGCACATTTTTTGAGATAGGAATTTTGAGTTTTCATGAGCTGTATGCCAAAATCATCAATATTAAAACAGTAAAAGACTTGAACTACTTCAGTTGTGTGTAATGAATCTAAAATATATGAAAGTCTAATGTTTATCAGTACATTACAGAAAATAATGAACTTTATCACAATATGCTATTTTTTTGAGAAGGACCTGTAGTTTCCAGTACTTTCAAATTAAGGTCTTTAGAATTGCCGTAATGCTTACCTGGCTAAAAAAAGATATATTTTCGGCGACTTTAGCAGAGACCAGATGTGTGTGTTATTTATTACATTTTGAAACATGTTGTGACCTAAAATGTAAACACTTCAAATATTTCAACTGAACTTGCCACGTTGCCAACGACTCCACTCTACAGCCATACCACCCTCTCTGCCTGACCGAAAAGAATGCCAGTCCTAAGAGAGGTCTGAAATATGTGGTATTGCAAATCTATCTATGCCATTTTAAAACATTTTGTGACATAAGTATGTTAAATTTGAAATATGTCATGTTAACTGGTAAACATTTTAATTGCATTCACTGTATGAGGGGCCTAAAACGCATGCCATGCTGCCAAGAAATCCACTCTACAGCCACACCATCCTCCTTGCCCAACCAAAATACAATGCCAGTCCTCAGTCCTCAGACATGCCTGAAATATGTGGTATTGCAATTTATGAGTGACACTGCTTTATATTTTTATTTTTGGGACACACTGAGATCACCGATAACACACAGTACGGTCACACGGATGTTGGTGTGACACTGTAACACTGCACGTTGATTAAACAGCAGTCAGTAATCAGCAAAGGGGTATTCAGCAAAGGGGTATTGTCACAAATGTCTGTGACCATGTTTTCTTTGGCACACGAAGATCACCGATAGCCAGTGTGTCAGACTGGGAGTTGAAAAAGCAGAGGAAATCCATCTGCTGGCCAAGCAGCAGAAACCATGTTATCTACTCCCAATAGAAACCTGTAGAAAGTCTTCACAGTGAGTAGTAACACCTGATTACTGCTGCTTGTCCAGCAAGTGGATTTCCTAATTTTTTCCAGCTACCAGTCCGACAGTGCCTATAAAGGCCCATACACACGTCGGATTTCCGCGAACGACGGGCCGTTTGAACGTCCCGTCGTTCCGTCGTTTGCCCGCTAAATCGGGCGTGTGTACAGGCTGTCGTTCGCTTGATAAGGGCGAGTTTGAGCGATCCGCCCGGCGGATCGCTCAAACTCACCCTTATCAAGCGAACGACAGCCTGTACACACGCCCGATTTAGCGGGCGAACGACGGGACGTTCAAACGACCCGTCGTTCGCGGAAATCCGACGTGTGTATGGGCCTTTACACACACTACGGTCACACGGTTGTTGGTGTGACATGGTAACAGTACACATTGATCACACAGCAGGTAGTGACCAGCAAAGAGGTATTTTCACACTCACAAATGTCTATGACACTGTTTTATTTATTTTTTTGGCACACTGAGATCACCTTTATCACACAGTATGGTCACACAGATGTTAGTTTGGTAACAGTACACGTTGATCACACAGCAGTCAGTGACTAGCAAAGTATATTGTCACGAAAGCCTATGAAACTGATTTGTTTATTTTTGGCACACTGATATGACCGATAACACAGTCACACGGGTGGTGGTGGTGTCACGCTGTGCAGGGGTAACATAGTGCACATTGTGTCAAAAATGTCAGACACTAAATCACTTTTGCGCAGTGACGGAGGGCTACAACGACGATGTACCCCCACACTACACTGTATATTGGGTTGTTGTGTAGCTACAACATACCACACCACAAAAAAGCAACAACAACAAATAAGCACAGCAGGGTCAATGTAACACCACCATCTCCTCCTACAGGAAAAGGCCAGACAAAGGAGGATGTGCAGCAAGCACCTTCTCCTCCTGCAGGTCCACACCCTGCAGATCCTACCCATCAGGCCCCATGAACACCTCTGCAGCCTCCAAAGCTAAACGCAACAAACTCCCTGAGGCTGGGCTGCAAACCTCTCCTTAATGGTGCAATGACCCTGGGGGTCGAAAAAGGCCGAAATGCCTTGCGTCTCTACATCTCTCCTCTCAGCTCCCTCCACAGTAACTGAGCGCCCACTGTCTGGCAGTGGACCAGCCAGGGAGACGACATCACTGCCCCTCCTGCCTCAGCCTCTGCCCCGCCAAACATTTTAAATCAGACAAAAATTTTTATTAAACAGTAAATTTGTATAAATTAAATGTGTAGTTATTTAAATAGTGCAAACTGTGTTGATGTCAGATGCAAGCAGTGAAACGTAAGTGCGGTTTGAGACAATTGTACCGCTAAACCACTACCTCAACTAATCAAATACACTAAAACGTACCGGTAACCTAAAAGGTCTTCTAAATACTTAAAAAAAGGCAAGTAACTTTCATGAAAAGACTAGTACTTACCGTAAAGCGACAGACATAGCACAGGAAAAAAAAATATTTTTTTAAACAATTAGCACAAAAACAATTGCACAGAACATGTCCGAAAACAAACAAAAAAACCCTACACAAGATAAACAAGTGCTTTAACAAAACTGAGCACAAGAAAGCAGAGGTTTTTTAACAAAAGACACTAACTGTGAGATAAAAAGCAGACTGACAGTGCCAAAATACAAGGCAACAGCTACAAGACAAAACACAAGTGTGATGATGAACTACAAAAAAGAACAAGAAATAGTACACAGAAGCACACAAAACCGAATGAAATCAAGTGAACACTGAATAGCTAGACTAAAATAATGCTACACTAATACACTAGTACTAACTAACTTGCTGCTGATATCTCAAAAACAAAGCAAGTCCCTGACCCCTAACTGCAGCTAAATCTAGGAAAATCTAGGTACCACGGAAGGGACCAAGAGGATGGCGGGAGTCCTTGCGGGCTACGGAGGGCTGAAGGAAGCCCAGGTAAGTCCAGGTTTTCTTTTTTCTGTACTGCTCAGGGTCCTTTTAGCTAACTCTGTCACAAGCTAAATCCCTTCCCTATACCTGGACCCTTACTACGGATGTAGTACGAATCCATAAGTACAGATGTACTTATGATGTAATTATAGATGCAACTGTATTACTAATCCTTAATCCTTTGTGATTACTGACTTCGACTAGGTGTGGTAGTCCACATTTATGGCTCATAATCCTAAATTATGAGTCATTATGCGCAAACACTAGCCGGTATTTTTTTTTTTACAATTCAGGTATGCTTTAAAGAAGCTGAAATAGATTAATTATGCTGTTCGGCTGAAGTAATTTTTATCCAACAATGGGTAGAAGAGCTTTTTGGTTTAAGCCCTGCCTGGTTGGCTGATCCTGCATCCAGGAGTGATTGATGGTCAAACTATATTCAGGCCTAAATTAGATACTGTCATCTTCAAAGTAACTGAAGGAAAGTCCATCTTTATACCGCAGGGTACGAGAACATGCATGCCAAAGTTTATTCAGTAAACTTCATGGAAGTTCTTGGTTATACAAAGTGACAAAAGGATTTCAGTGAGGATGGAAAGTATCTTAGTCAGTTTTCTTGAAGTTATAGAAATCAACAGCCACCACCCCACAGACTCAAAATTCCCTTGGTGGCAAGTCTTCAAAGTTTTGTTCATCATCTTTGGCAGTAATCATCTTAGACGCATGGACATTTTGATCACCAACCAAGAGTCACAAATGGAGTTTTAAGAGACCACCCTAAACTGTATTGCTAATCAAAACACATAAACCCCTCTTGATTGAGAAGCATCAGTCTCTATTCTCTAATGTGAACAATCTAATTTTACAGAAGACCATTGTGAAAGTACCTACAGAGCAACAGCAGCTGCACATTTATTCCCCCTATTCCTGGTAAAGATATGAACTGAAAGTTGGTGTCCTGTTCTGTATTTAGAATTTTTAAACAAGATATTAAATAGAGTGACCATATTTTTGTGGGTCCTACCTGGGACGGGGAGGGGGGCGTGGGGGGGGGGGAGGGGGGCGGCACGCGCAGCGCGCCGCGGCGAAAAGTGGGAAGGAGTGAGGAGCGTGCAGTGGCGAAGACTGGGGGAGGGGGCCGAAAAAATGGGCGTGGCCATGACATTGTATGGGCGGAGCTAACGTAATGATGTAACAGCGAGGCATAAGAAAGCAGTGTTTACGCCATGATGTGGACAAATGAGACTTTGTATCATGGGTGTGCAGAAACTGTGTGATGCTAATAGTATACCGTAACCACAAAGCAGCAAACATAGCCATCTATGACCATTAAATAATAAATGCAGTAACAGTTACCCCGGACACCAGAAAATAAACGCAATAGGCAACATGTCAGTATAAAATAAATGCAATGCGGGCAAACATGTCAGTACAAAATAAACGCAATGCGGGCAAACATTTCACCAGAAAATAAACACAATGCAGGCAAACATTTCACCAGAAAATAAACGCAATGTGGGCAAACATGTCAGTACAAAATAAACGCAATGCGGGCAACATGTCAGTACAAAATAAACGCAATGCGGGCAAACATTTCACCAGACAATAAACGCAATGCGGGCAAACATGTCAGTACAAAATAAACGCAATGCGGGCAAACATTTCAGTACAAAATAAACGCAATGCGGGCAACATGTCAGTACAAAATAAACGCAATGCGGGCAAACATTTCACCAGACAATAAACGCAATGCGGGCAAACATGTCAGTTAAAAATAAACGCAATGCGGGCAACATGTCAGTACAAAATAAACGCAATGCGGGCAAACATTTCACCAGAAAAGAAACGCACTGCGGCCAAACATTTCACCAGAAAAGAAACGCACTGCGGCCAAACATTTCACCAGAAAAGAAACGCAATGCGGGCAAACATTTCGCCAGAAAAGAAACGCACTGCGGGCAAACATTTCGCCAGAAAAGAAACAATGCGGGCAAACAATAACATTTCATTAGAAAAGAAACAATGCGGGCAAACATTTCACCAGAAAAGAAACAATGCGGGCAAACATTTCACCAGAAAAGAAACAATGCGGGCAAACATTTCACCGGAAAAGAAACAATGCGGGCAAACATTTCACCTGGAAAAGAAACAATGCGGGCAAACATTTCACCAGAAAAGAAACAATGCGGGCAAACATTTCACCTGGAAAAGAAACAATGCGGGCAAACATTTCACCTGGAAAAGAAACAATGCGGGCAAACATTTCACCTGGAAAAGAAACAATGCGGGCAAACATTTCACCTGGAAAAGAAACAATGCGGGCAAACATTTCACCTGGAAAAGAAACAATGCGGGCAAACATTTCGCTAGAAAAGAAACAATGCGGGCAAACATTTCACCAGAAAAGAAACAATGCGGGCAAACATTTCACCTGGAAAAGAAAGCATTTACTCACCTGGCAGAAGTGTCCGGCCTCTGGCGCGCTGCTCCGTCCCGGGACCATCTTGTTCCTCCTGCTCTGGTCTCCCGCGCTGACAGGGCTACGGCAAGATGGCGCCCGAAGCCCTGTACTAGTGACACAAATAGGTCTCCAGTACAGGGCTCCGGCAGCCATCTTGCCGTAGCCCTGCTCGCCTGCTGGTGTCGGAAACAGACACCGGAAGAGGAGGCTGGAGCGGGGCTGCGGGCAATGAACTGGCACGGCGTCTATAGACGCCGCTGCCAGTTCATTGAGGAGAGAGTGGCCAGAGTCCCGAGGCCGGGACGTCCCGCTGCTCAAAGCGGGACGTTTCCCGGGACCTCATTAAGCCTGGGACAGCGGACCGCGAATCCGGGACGTGTCCCGGGCAATCCGGGACGTCTGGTCACTCTAGATGACATGTAACATGATAAGATAAACGTGTTTGTACAGTGCCTAGCTTACTGTGCTGTGCTGTGTTCCTCTTTTTCTTTCTCTGCCTGAAAGAGTTAAACATCAGGTATGTAAGTGGCAGTTCCTGTCTGAGTCAGGACTGAGTCAGACTATAGTGTATTTGCCTTCTTAACCACCCTGGCGTTCTGATTAAATCGCCAGGGTGGCTGCGGGAGGGTTTTTTTCAAATAAAAAAAAAACTATTTCATGCAGCCAACTGAAAGTTGGCTGCATGAAAGCCCACTAGAGGGCGCTCCGGAGGCGATCTTCCGATCGCCTCTGGCGCCCAGAATAAACAAGGAAGGCCGCAATGAGCGGCCTTCCTTGTTTTGCTTATATCGTCGCCATAGCGACGAGCGGAGTGACGTCATCGACGTCAGCCGACGTCCTGACGTCAGCCGCCTCCGATCCAGCCCTTAGCGCTGGCCGGAACTTTTTGTTCCGGCTGCGCAGGGCTCAGGTGGCTAGGGAGGCCCTCTTTCGCCGCTGCTCGCGGCGAATCGCCGCAGAGCGGCGGCGATCAGGCAGCACACGCGGCTGGCAAAGTGCCGGCTGCGTGTGCTGCTTTTTATTTGATTAAAATCGGCCCAGCAGGGCCTGAGCGGCGACCTCCGGCGGTGTTGGACGAGCTCAGCTCGTCCAGACCGCTCAGGTGGTTAAAACAGAAGGAAATCTGCAATAATTCAGCTATAAGTGAACATTTTGTGTTTACCCACAATGCACTATTACTGATTATGCACCCTTAGTAAACCAAGCAAGCATCCAGAACCACTGGTGTATAGCAAGCCTTTAGCTTTAAATTTTACACAGCCATATCAAACCCACATGTAGACAGCCTGTTTTGAATTTTGGTCCTCATCAGTACATGGCAGGGATTGATAAGGCTGTATGAGATAGGGCTTGGACCAGTACAACAGAGTAACCAAACAGCTCAGGGTGACCCAAACTACTAGGAATGTATAGGGGGATAAAAGGGACCAAAAAGCCCTCCTACTAAAAAAAGCAAAGCTTGGTGTATTTGCCTACTTAAAACAGAAGGAAATCTGCAATAATTCAGCTATAAGTGAACATTTGTGGTTACCCACAATGCACTACTACTGAATATGCAAATTATCCCTTTTCGCCCTTGGTAAGCCAAGCAAGCATCCAGAACCGCTGGTTTATAGCAAGCCTACAGCTTTAAATTTCACACAGCCATATCAAACCCACATGTAGACAGCCTGTTTCAGACTTTTGGTCCTCATCAGTACATGGCAGGGATTGATAAGGCTGTATGAGATAGGGCTTGGACCAGTACAACAGAGTAACCAAGCAGCTCACGGTGACCAAAACTACTAGGAATGTATAGAGGGATAATAGGGATCAAAAAGCCCTCCTACTAAAAAAAGCAAAGCTTGGTGTAAATGTTCACTCATACCTGAATTATTGCAGATTTCCTTCTGTTTTAAGAAGGCAAATACACCAAGCATTGCTTTTTTTTTTAGTAGGAGGGCTTTTTGGTCTCTTTTATCCCCCTATACATTCCTAGTAGTTTTGGTCACCCTGAGCTGCTTGGTTACTCTGTTATGCTGGGCATACACGGCAAGGTGCGCTGTTATCAATCAAGCCGCTGATGGCTCAATTGATAATATCCGACAGGTCCGATGACCTGCCAGATAGATTCCCCGCTTGATCCCCGCCGGCGGACAATAGCGGGGAATCGAGCGGCTGATAAGGAGCGCCGGCGGGCACGCGGCGGGAGTCGATCTGGCGGCTAATCCGCCGCCGGATTGACCCGTGTATGCCAAGCATTAGACTATAGTGTGACCCTCACTGATAAGAAATTTCAAATATAAAACACTTTCCTAGCAGAAGCTTCTGAGAGCAGGAAAGAGATAAAAAAGAGTCAATAGTTCATAGATTTTAGCTCTGACATACTTCAATGAATGTCATTGAGCAAAAACAATAAAACAGTAACAACTTAAACAAGTAAGTTGAGATATAAAATAAAACTGTACAAATAGATACAATTGTTTATTTCATTTGTTTATTTTCACCTGGGGTGTCCTTTAAGTGCCACTGCCAGTCTTTCAAGATGGCATTGTTTCAATTATGCAAGTAAAGCAAGCAAAGGATGGGATGATATCGAATCAATGCCTACTCCTTGCAATTGCTCCATCACACAAGAAAAATGTGCACGTCAGTATCAACAGGAAATGCTATTTTATTAATTCATGGTCTTTTGCTTGCTCTATCCACAGCTCCAAGAACCAAGGGTCTTCTTCCTGTGGTGGCTTTCCTCAGGTAGAAAGGATTACATCTATATAGCAATCTAGAGGAAATGCTTCAAACGTTATCACCTGCAGAATTTTCAAGCCGTCTCTCTAGCCTACCAGCAGACTCAATTATTTCAATAAGTCAGTAGATAACCACATTATTTAACATATTCCAAAAATCCATATAAGCTCATATCCCATATAAAACCAATCCATACTAGGGAGTTCTTTCAGCAAAGAAGTGGCTGTTTGCTGTAATCCGAGGAAAGCCAAAGCATATTATAGACAAGGGAAGCTATATAGGAAATAAAAATAACAATTGATATACCTATGGCTGCCATATTTATTTATTTCTGGTCAGTAGGGCCTAGATCACACACCTGAAACAAGCATGCAGCTAATCTTGACAGATTTGTCATATACATCTATTCTGCATGCTTGTTCAGGGTCTATGGCTTTTTTCTTTTTATTCTTTTTATTGTTTTTGAAAGATTACAAAACAAAACACAACACACAGCCTAGGGTCTATAGCTTAAAGGATACTAGAGCCAAATTAAGTAGGAGAAACGGGTAGCAGGCATGGAACAGTCATGACGTCATGCGCATGCACATTGCACTCCTGGCCACGGGTGCGCGCTGTAGGACGCACACAGCCGGGCCAGCGCCTGCATACTAATGCCCAACTCTGGTGTCCTGGTGGGCATCAGGACAGCTCCCTGTGCATGCCTGCTCTCCCCATTTCTCCTACTTTATTCGGCTCTGGTAAGATAAGATAAGGTAATGAATTGTATGTGTAGTACAGTTGAGAAATAGAACATTAGTAGCAAAGAAAAAAAGTCTCATAGTGTTTTCCAGTGAATTTGTTATGTATGCAAAAGAGCTTCTCTGTGTTCTTCGACCCACTGGGTCAAATGCAGTCCTGTTTTCTGAAAGACTTAAAAAGCCAAGAAATAGTGAGAGAGTTTGAGTTATGTTTTACTGCAGGAAAGTTAAACCACTTGAGGATCGCAGTGTTAAACTCCCCTAAAGACCAGGCAATTTCTCTGTAAATAGTAGGCCACTGCAGCTTTAAGGCCTCGCTGCAGGGCTGCACAACTCAGCACACAAGTGATTCTCCCCCCCCCCCCCCCCTTTCTCCCCACCAACATTGCTCTCTGTTGGTGGGGTCTGATCGCTCCCCCAGTTTTTTTTATAAATATTTTTGTTTTTTTGTTTTTTTAAATAAATTTACTGATTTATTTGTCCCCCCCCCCCCCTAACTCCCTCCCTTCCCCTAGTCAGCCAATTACGTCGATTGGCTGTCATAGGCTTCAGCCTATGAGAGCCGATCACTCTCCTGTGTCCCAGGCTGTCCCCAGTATAACGCTGCCTTAGATCGCAGTGCTGTACAGCCTAATTAGACAGCAGTTTCTCCGTCTAACAGTTTCCGAGCGGAAATCGCCGAAGGGAGACTGAAGGCGGAGCGGCGCTCTGCCTTCCAAGCAGAGATGCGTGCACATCGGCATGCACGATCTCCTGCTAGCCCCATAGGAAGCCGCTCACACCAATCGGCGTGAAGCGGTCCTGGGGCTGCCAAGTAGTTAAAGGGAAAGGGTCATTATTTCTACTTTGTTTTATAGCTTAACCCCCCCGGCAGTCTAAAAAAATTCCGCCAGGAGGCAGCGCAGCAGTTTTTTTTTTTTTTTTTTAAATCATGTAGCGAGCCCAGGGCTCGCTACATGATAGCCGCTGCTCAGCGGCATCCCCCCGCCCACTTCGATCAGGAAATCCCGTTCAAAGAAAGGGATTTCCTGGAGGGCTTCCCCGTCACCATGGCGACGGGGCGGGATGACGTCACCGACATCAGGACGTCATTGGGAGTCCCGATCCACCCCTCAGCGCTGCCTGGCACTGATTGGCCAGGCAGCGCACGGGGTCTGGGGGGGGGGGGGGGCGGCGCGGCACGCCGGATAGCGGCGATCGAGCGCAGGGCGGCGGCGATCGGTGTGCTGACGCAGCTAGCAAAGTGCTAGCTGCGTGCAGCAAAAAAAAAAATTAAGCAAATCGGCCCAGTAGGGCCTGAGAAAACCTCCTGCGCGGCTTACCCCGAACTACGTTCGGTGTTACCGTCAAGGAGGTTAAAGGGGATCCGAGATGAAAAACTATCTATAACAAGTAACTTGTCTATATATCTTATCTAAAGTTTAGTTTACACAGCAAATCTAGGCAAACAGCTTTAATAGAAAATGATTATTTTTTCCTGTGATACAATGACAGCAGCCATGTTGTTTGTAAACATTACACAGAGGCAGGCTTATCTGTATCTTGAGCACTCAGCCTGTAAAAAAACCTAATCCCCCCTCCTCCCTCCCCCCCCCTCTGCCACTGAAATCAATGGCTAGTAACACCTCCTCCTCCTCCTGCCCAAACTGAGCTCCCATGAGCCCCTGCTACTGCCAAGGCTCTCTGAAAACCTGTGGGCGTGGTTTATTTAGTTTATAGGGAATTAGAGTATTAAAACAAAAACAAAAAAGTATTTGGCTTGAGGAATGCCCTTTAAACAATAGGAAAGGAACACAATTATGCAATGAGTAAAAGTTCACCTAGGATCCACTTTAAAGGGAATGTCCAAGCAAAATAAAAAAAATTAGTTTCACTTACCTGGGGCTTCTACCAGCCCCATGCAGCCATCCTGAGCCCTCGTAGTCACTCACTGCTGCTCCAGTCCCCCGCTGGCAGCTTGCCGACCTCGGAGGTCGGCGGGATGCATTGCGTACATTTTTACGCATTCCCACCAGTGCAGGAAAATTAACACATACATTTTTTACGCATTACTGGTTCAATGCGTAAAAATTGAGCGCATTGAACCAGTAACGCGTAAAAATGTATGTGTTAATTTTCCTGCACTGGCGGGAATGCGTAAAAATGTACGCAATGCGTCCCGCCGACCTCCGAGGTCGCAAGCTGCCAGCGGGGGACTGGAGCAGCAGTGAGTGACTACGAGGGCAGAGGATGGCTGCATGGGGCTGGTAGAAGCCCCAGGTAAGTGAAACTCATTTTTTTATTTTGCTTGAACCTTCCCTTTAAAAAAGAGAGTGTGGTTTCTAAACTGCAAATATGACAGAATGATGCAATCTTATAAAAAAAAAAGGCTACATAAATAATTGTTTTTCTTTCAGTTAACACAAGTCAAGTGGTGACTATCATTTACTATTTTGATCAAATCAGCACAACTGACAGGAATGTCCTAGATATAGTTATGACACAGGTCTATGACTAGTTGAAAGTGTCAGAACCCCTTGCTTCTCTCATTAACACCTCATAATTCAACCTCAACATTTTGCAGCTAATAGCAGCAATCAGAGACGGTTCTAGTAACAGTGGGGCCCCGGAGAGCAACAGTTAAGATGAGGGAGACACCTTGGGGACCACTACAGGCTCTGGGGCAATTGCCCCTTTTGCCTCTATGGTAGCGCCGGCCCTGGCAGCAATGCAGAAAAGCATCTCTGAACACAGTCAGAGAATCTGAATTCAGATTTGGAGCAGAGCTATCAACTCAGAGTGAGACAATCAGGCTGAGAAAGGTTTTGCCACTTCACAATGCCGCCAACAGCGCGTCACATGGCAGCATCAATAAATCTGAGAGCCCTGAAGTCAATGGCCTCATCTATTCAGAAATGGCTGAGGTATAAATCATTTCATGAGGTAATTCATCGTGCTTTCACTGAGACGCTTTCCCAAGTAACGTAAATTAAAGACTTTATTGTGGATCACTACTTACTCTGTATTGTGGGTACCATGGTAAAAATGAAGCAGTCACTGTAATGTTGTCGGATATTTGGCCAAAAGTGAGAAATTTCCCTTCCTTTTACACATATAAATATACGTTTTATGGTTGTTCTGTAATATTTTGTGCTAGAATTAAGTTTTTTTTGAATGTTTACTAGTTTACAAACTGATGTTTGATTTCTTTCTATTATTTATTTTGCAATGTGTTTCATATATCACAGTTTAATACTCGGTGCCGCTGTGATGCTCAGTTTTTACAGCATAGCTAAACATTCTTACAGAGTATTCTGTGTATGTCTGCTGTACGGCACACAAAGCCAGGTAGTCTCCAAAATGTATATAGTTAGGAGAGTAGAGAAAGAGTGTGCCCTTCATAGTATAAAATAAATTGAGAGTCCAAATGGTTAAGTTAGGCCATCTCACAATGCGCCATATTCACTAAATATTAGATTGCCCGGGGGACTTGGCCAGCCGGCAATGTGAGCGGACGTGCCTCACAGAGCTCCCGCACTGATCCGTCCAAACTGATCCGGTAAGGGGGACAGACCCCTCGTTTTGACCTCGACAGTCGCCCGCTGAAGGGGAGAGAACCCTGAGAGCCCGCAGACGAGGTTGCAGCTCCGTCTGATGCAGCCATGGGGGTGAAAAAAGGCAAGGAGGAGAAAGGCCCTGCAGAGACACCACGCAGGCAAGATGGCGCTGACGCGCTACTGACTCGCGCGCAGCGACAGGAGATGAGAGCCAGTGAAGCGGCTGCCAAGCTGGAGAAGTTTGCTCACACGGGCAGCAGGAAGGAGCAGGATACTTTGGAGCCTGAGGTAACAAATGCTGATCGGGGCGAGACTGGGGACGGCCTAGGGGAGGCTAGTGATCCTGTCACAGAGCCTGAGTGGGAAACTGACGGGCAGTCAGCAGTACCTGCTGTGACAGAGGAAACTGAAGACTCTAACCCTCCACCACTCAATAACTGTCCAGAGCCATCTCTCAGTGACATTTTAGCTGCAGTTAAAACATGTAATGAAGCAATCATCTCCCTTTCTCAGTAAACAGGAGGGATAAAAGAAGAGATAGGCCTCCTTAGACAAGATCTCTCCAATATTAGAGACAGAACGTCAGCTCTTGAAAAACGTGTGAGTGATATTGAAGACGATATGGCACCTGCGTTCAGGGATTTGCAAAGAGTCATTAAGCACTCTATCGCTAACACGGAGAAATCCGATGACATTGAAAACAGGCTGCGCAGAAATAATGTCCGCATAATCGGCCTTCCGGAAAAAAACGAGAAAGCAGACCCCACTACATTCATAGAGAATTGGTTAATCGAGATCTTTGGCTGAGACTCCTTCTCGAATTTATACGCAATTGAACGGGCGCACAGGGTCCCGTCTCGCCCTCCTCCTCCAGGCGCGGCTCCTAGGCCCATACTTGCTAAATTACTACACTATCGTGATCGAGAAACCATTTTGAAGATAGCACGCTTGAAAGGCAGTATCCAGTATGGCGAACATAAGATATCATTCTATCCGGACTTCTCGGCGGAGGTTCAAAAACAAAGAGCCAAGTTTTTTGAAGTAAAGAAGCGGCTTCAGAAGCTCCAGCTACAGTATGCGATGTTATATCCTGCTAAACTTAAAATCATTGCCGACAATGAGGCCCATTTTTTCACTTCACCACGTGATGTTATGGTCTGGCTTGACCACAACGAGCAGCACTTCAAGGCCAAATTTTCTACAGCAGACACTGAGGATTGATCAGGCCCCCGTCGCCTATATGTACAACCCTTATGCTTTAAGCGTTATAATGTTTCTCCTGATTTAATTAATGTCTGGGCAACTTCTTTTTCCTCTGAACTATAGGGGCTCTCAGGTTTATGATCAAAAAGTTTTTTGGGTTTAATATTTGCTTATTACAGTACAGGTCAACAAACTATTTTTGTTATCCTCTCCATTAACGAGGGGTCGCCCCCCGGAGCGGGGTCTTGTGTTATATTTATATGCTTCATTGCTGTGTGGGAGCAGAAGCGTTTTTCTTTTTCCCCTTTTTGGACGTATCTCCAGCGCCTCTCCCACGTAGCACCTTGGGATCGTGCGGACTTAGGTCTATAGAGACTCGCTTAAAGTTAGAACAACTGATTAGTTCTTGGGGTTAAGTCATAAGATACAGACCAATATGTTTGGTGGGCGGTGGGTAAACCTGGGGTGTGTTATTTTTTGTTCTTTGTGTGTTAAATTCGGTACAGCAGCAGCAATACTATGTTTCTTAAAAGGTAACCTGTCAATACTATGTTTTCACTTTAAACACTTGAAATGGAAGATATATCTATACTAAGTTGGAATGTGAGGGGGCTCTCTGACCCCACAAAGCGCCACTCAATCCTCTCTTTCCTGCAGAAAATGAAACCAGCTATTTATTGTTTACAGGAAACCCATCTGACGCCTCATTCTCTGCATTTTTTTAAAAAGAAGTGGATTTCCCACTCTTTTCACTCCACATACTCCTCGTACTCTGGCGGGGTGTCTGTATTGATCCACAATCAGGTGCGGTTCACGGTTGTTGCATCCACATTGGACCCAGAAGGTAGATTTGTAATAGTCCACGGTCGATTTAACAACCTGGAATGCATTGTGGTTGCTATATACTCCCCTCCCCCAGCCTCCTTATCCAATCTGCAGCCTGTCATAGAAGTAATAAAGGACAAAATGCATATTCCTCTATTATGGATAGGAGACTTTAACATGTTTCTAGACTACAGACTGGATAGGTTCAGATCTCGCCTACAACCGAGCCAGTTAACTCCGCTGGGTAGACTGCTCGGGGAATTGGGCCTCATGGATGTTTGGCGGTCTATGCACCCTCACGAATCCCAGTACTCATGCTTTAACAAGACCTATATGTCTCTATCCAGGATAGATCTAGCCATCTGCAACCCATCAATGAAGATGCTGATCGAGAGAGCTGAATACCTGGTCAGATCTCTCTCGGACCACACCCCATTGAAAGTGGTAATCTCACAGTCCAAAACATATAAGAGACCTAGGACACCCTGGAAGCTAAATCCATTCTGGCTTACTCTAATTAATTCGCACTCACAAATTATTAATGAAATCAAGGTCTTCTTCTCTGTAAACAATGACCCCCATAACAAATTGTGGTCCTGGGAGGCACTCAAGGCTTTTTTGAGAGGTACCTTTTCTAGAGAAATTAATAAAATCCGCTCTAAAACTAAAAATTTAGAAGATACCCTGGCTAGGAATGTCAGAACTACAGAAGCCCAGTTTATTGTTGATCCATCAGACTCTAACAGGTCTGCTTGGTTACTTGCACAGGAAAACTTCAATGATCACATGCTATCCAAGGCTAATCATAAGCGCTTCTTTTTGAAGCAAGCATTTTTTGAGCAAGGTGACCAAACAGGCCATTTGCTTTCAGTGATCACCAAAGCTCAATCTGCCTCAAATGTTATTGCCGCACTGTCAACCTCGAGGGGGGAAGTAGCCACACTGACTCCGATAGCATACTCTCAGAACTACAAAAATTCTATATCAACCTATACACGTCTAGAGTAGCATATAACTCTCAAGACCTCGATAACTATCTCTCATCTATTCCCTTGTTGGGTTTGAGTGATTCTGATGCAGCCCTGCTAGAGGCACCTATTATGCTAGACGAATTAGAGATTGCAGTGGCCTTACTCCCTAACAATAAAGCCCCAGGTTGCGATGGCCTCCCATCAGAAATTTATAAAAGATACTCTGAGCTATTACTCCCCAAATTATTAGAAGTGCTTAATGCATCATTCGAATTAGGTTCTTTTCCTACTTCTATGACTGAGGCTGTAGTCATCCTTATCCCCAAGCCAGGCAAAGATACCCTCAAGGCAGAATCCTATAGGCCCATATCACTCTTAACATCAGACGTAAAAATTCTTGCAAAGGTCTTGGCAAATCGACTGGCAAAGGTGGTCACCTCAGTGGTTAAATCTGATCAATCCGGGTTTATCCCATCTAAATCTACAGCGATTAACATCAGAAGAGCCTTCCTGAACATGCAACTTTTAGCTGACAACACCGGGGAGCGAGCCATCTTGTCCCTTGATATTGCCAAGGCCTTTGATAGTGTTGAATGGCAATACCTATACAAGGTCCTTGAACAGATGAAGTTCGGGCCCAATTTTTGTAAATGGGTAAAGATCCTATATAACAATCCCAAGGCTTGTATCAGAGTCAATAACTTAACTTCATCGTTTTTTAGTCTGGGTAGAGGCACCAGGCAAGGGTGTCCTCTATCCCCTCTTTTGTTTGCCTTGGCGATAGAACCTCTCGCTGAGCTGGTTAGGTGTAACAACTCAATTAAAGGCTTTAAATTCGGGGACATAGAGGAAAAAATTGCATTATATGCTGACGATACTCTATTGTTTCTGCAGGATATGGATAATTCTTTAAAACACGCGATGTCAGCCCTTTCTGACTTTGGGAAGTTCTCAGGCCTTACCGTAAACTGGGATAAATCCTCTCTATTGGCGCTAGATAGGCATGACCCACCCCTTCCCCAGTGCTGTAATCAGATACAAAAAGTAACTTCATTTAAATACCTTGGGATTGTTTTATCTCCAGACATCTCTCTATATGAATCCCTCAATTTGTCCCCACTGCTGCTTAAAATCCGACAGAAGCTTAAGGCATGGTCAAAATTACCCCTATCCCCAGTAGCTCGGGTCAATTTATTGAAAATGGTCACGATGCCCCAGCTGCTCTATGTTTTGCATAATTCCCCGGTGTGGCTTAATTTGAAAGTCTTCAAAACAATTGACAAAATTTTTAGGGATTTTATCTGGGGTAGTGGAAGGGTTAAAATCAAATTGCAATATTTACAACACCCTAAGGAGGGAGGGGGCCTTGCAGTCCCAAACGCATGGGTCTACTTTCTTGCTTCCCAGGCCCAACACCTTGTGGGATGGGAATCAGAGGAGCTTGCCGATTCCTCTAGGCAGATACTTAATTTTAAATTGAGATACTCTTCTATCTATGCAGCACTGGAGGCTGGGGTCTGTGGGTCCTTCAAGAGTGGAAAATTGTACACAATGACTTTGATGCAAAAAGTGTGGGACAGATTACGTTCTATGCAGAACATAGAGGGAATCACCTCATACACACCAATAACTCAAAACTCCCGCTTTGGTGAGCTACGGGATCTCCCATTTCTTCAACAATGGGCCAAAAAAGGTATCTCTTACATAGCGCAAACATTGAACGGTACAGAGGTTTATCCCCTTACAACCCTGGCAGAGCTATTAAAAACCCCTCTCTCGCCATTACTTAGCTTCCAGTACCTTCAATATGCTCATGCAATCCGTAAACAGCAAAAATCCTCCTCACTACTAGTGCATCCCTCACCTATATTTAATTTGGTGGCCCAGACTACATTTAAATCTGGATTTATCTCACAATGTTATGCCATGCTTCTAGATCTTTACCTAAAGAGATTTCCCCTTAAGTGTTACGACAAATGGGTGGAGGAGTTGCGTGATATTTCAGCAGAGGAATGGGATGAGATTCTACAAAGTATTCCGTCAGTTTCTATCAACGCCACTCATAAACTATCTCAGCTAAATATCCTTCATAGAACCCTATTAACACCAAAAAGATTGCATTCTATGCATTACAGAGCTGACCCTATCTGTGCTCGGTGTAGCAGGGATCACGGGGATCTTATCCACATGTTGTGGCACTGCCCCAAGCTTCATCGATACTGGAAGGCCATATTAGATATAATTGACTCTCTCCTCAATATTCATGTACCAAGAACCTTCCAGTTCTGCATATTAGGATTGTTAGCTGGGGTTAGTATCCCTGAACCAGCCCAAACTATGTTACATAGAATGTTGTTTCAGGCCAGGAAGCTCATCCTCTCTGCCTGGATTAACCCAGCCCCTCCATCCTTATCATTATGGATAGCGCAATTGAACTCATATTTGAAATTAGAAAAGTTGGTTTATCAGCACAGAGGAGCATCAAATAAATTTGAAAAAATCTGGGCTCCCTGGCTAGACTCTCCTGGTCTCCCTGACCGTGCACTCATAATGGATAGACTATTTAGGGTGGTTAGCTGAGCGGCTGTTGGGTAGCCCTCCGATGTTAAGGGTACCCCTCACAATTTCCCCACATATCTTAAAGCTTTCTATGTAAGTTCTGAAGTCAATGTGATTATGGTTCATTTTGTATGTCTTATGTCAGGCTACCTCGACTATTCTTACCTGTATTATCGATTTATCGCTGCTGCTGTACACCTCTGTTATTCTGTTCAAAAATGTCTTTTTATACATTTGCTGTTTAGCTTTAATAAAGGCTGATTTAAAAAAAAAATATTAGATTGCCCTAATAGCGCACTTAAAGCAAACCTGAAACGAAAATAAACTTATGAGATAATCAGTTGAATGTGTAGTAGCTAAGACATAGAACATTGGTAGCAAAGAATAGAGTCTCATAATGTTTTCCAGTACAGGCAGATTTAAGAAACTTCAGTTGTTATCTATGCAAAAGAGCTTCTCTGACCTCTTCGACCCAATTTGGGTTGAAGACAGTCCTGTTTTCTGAAGCACTGAAACAACCATGAAACAGTGAGAGACTGGTTGAGATAAGGTTTTACAACACCCCTGTAAGAACGTAAGACTCCTGCAATGGCCAGAAAGCTAAAAGATTATGATGGCAAGAAAATATGCTATGTGATCAGGAAATCGATTAAATCTGTCTATTAAGGAAGGGTGAGAGAAGCAAAATCCCCAGGAAGTGGGCAGCACGGTGGCTTAGTGGTTAGCTCTCTCGCCTTGCAGCGCTGGGTCCCTGGTTCGAATCCCAGCCAGGGCACTATCTGCAAAGAGTTTGTATGTTCTCTTTGTGTCTGCGTGGGTTTCCTCCGGGCACTCCGGTTTCCTCCCACATTCCAAAAACATACGGATAAGTTAATTGGCTCCCCCTAAAAAATTGGCCCTAGACTACAGTACTTACACTACATAATATAGACATATGGCAATGGTAGGAATTAGATTGTGAGCTCCTTTGAGGGACAGTTAGTGACAAGATAATAATAATAATAATAAGTGTGCCACAATGCCTTGAACCAAGCAGCATGGTGGGTGTAATGTGACAGGCAGCATGGTGGGTGTAATGTGACAGGCAGCATGGTGGGTGTAATGTGACAAGCAGCATGGTGGGTGTAATGTGACAAGCAGCATGGTGGGTGTAATGTGACAGGCAGCATGGTGGGTGTAATGTGACAAGCAGCATGGTGGGTGTAATGTGACAAGCAGCATGGTGGGTGTAATGTGACAAGCAGCATGGTGGGTGTAATGTGACAGGCAGCATGGTGGGTGTAATGTGACAAGCAGCATGGTGGGTGTAATGTGACAGGCAGCATGGTGGGTGTAATGTGACAGGCAGCATGGTGGGTGTAATGTGACAAGCAGCATGGTGGGTGTAATGGGGCAGGCAGCATGGTGGGTGTAATGTGACAGGCAGCCTAAGTGCAGCCAATCAAAGTGCGGGGATCACGTCCTATGAAGCCACTGGACATGACGGCCCTCAGAGCGGGATGAGTGGAGAGGCCGTTACATGAATGGAGTGTGCGTAAGGTATCAGCGCACACTAAGCTGCACTACCGCCTGTAGCTTGCGCTCCTCACATTAAGCTGCGTTGTTTTAGCAGAGCAACTTAATGAATTAACTCCAATATATCTGGTATTTCCTATTTTTTGGACAAAATAGAGCACCATTGCCCTTTAGGGCCCATTCATACTGGGGATCACAAAATGCTAGCAATTAGCGCTAGCGTTTTGTGGCGGTGATTTTTCATGGTAAACACTTACTTTTTGGTGAACATTTTTGCGATGTTTGAGCAATTTCGATTAGTGCTTTTTTTACATTGCAATCGAGGTCGTTCAAGAATCATGAAAAAAATAGCGATTAGCGGTAAATAGCTGCTAATCGCTCCAGTGTGAATGGGCCCTTAACCACCTTGGCATTAATGACGAGCTCAGCTCGTCCATTACCGCCGCGGTGGATTTCTCTGGCCCTGGAGGGTCTTTGTTTACCAAATTTTCAGAGGGGGTGTAGCTAGCACTTGGCTAGCTACATCACCCCTCCGATCGCCGCCGGCCTGCTCTGATCCCCTGATCGCCACTGTTTAATACATAACCCCCCCCCCCCCCCAGAGTCCGCGCCGGCGCAGCCTCTCCATAGCCTCCAGGGGTCGCTATGGCGGCGATCGTAACTGCGCATGACGTCAGCCGTTATGTCCGATCGTTGCCGTAGCAACGCCTGAAGCAACGCCTGAAGCTATGGTGGAAATCTCGGCCATCGAGGGATCACAGCGGCAGCGATCGGAGGGGGGGGGGGGACAGTGCTGGGGGACTTGGGGAGAAAGTGTAGCTAGCCTAGTGTAGTGTAGCTAGCCTACACTAAGTTAAACCAATTTTTTTTTTTAAAAGCCACCCGCGGCCGCACGCCCGCAGTAAATAGATCGCCAGGGTGGTTAAGGTTTATATCAATCTCCGATTCCCACATATTAAAGAAGGATGGAACATCTGAGTTAAAAGATAATCTCATAAATCTACAGAGAGTTGATATTGTTTTATCTTGTTCTTTACCTGTCAGTATATTTTTTTCATTTTTATTGCCTGATGAAGCGGGCTGGGCCTGCGAAACGCGTTGCACTGTTTTGGGGTACTAATTAATAAATGTGACTACTATTCAGACAGTCTTTCGTGTCTGCTTTATGGAGGTAAGTCCACCACTTCCTCCCAGCAAATTTTAAAGTTTTTATCCACTTTTATCCTGCTGGCGCCTCTGTTCTCCTACTGCTTGCCCATAGTCATGTCTATGCAACCTGTCTACAACCTGTGCCATGCCCAACGGGCATACATTTGCTAGTCTACAGTATAATCTTGTAATGAATGATTAATTATTATGATGTAACAGCTCTTTTGTAATGCATACCATGATACCTGTGTCACACATTGCTCCACTTCCTCTAGAAAAGGACCTTGGCCTTTTATTTTTGCCAGAGAAATGTGGAAAATCATAACATATTATACACTTCTCTATGCTAGAGGCTGTGCTAGCCTGTACAGAGCATGTGCGGGACTTGCCTGACCCACATTCATGAAAGGGAGGGCACATTTCTGAGGTAAAAGGGAAGCAAGATGGTGGTGCAGATACAGATTTATTCATCTTTCTCAATAGGTTAGGTAAATAAGACATATGTTACTATTCTTCACGGCAATTATGTGTACACATGAAGCTATGTCAGAATATTTTGCAGGAAAAATGATTTGGCCAGAAGCAGTGGCGTAGCTAGACATTATGGGGCCCCATAGCCAAACTTTCATGGGGCCATCAGATGTAGGCATTCTTGAGAAATGCCCCTTGCCCCTACCCTTTGGATATGAGTTAACGGGGAGATTTGCATTCTCATGTGATCTTATCCATACTGCATATAGTCCATGGGCACTTACACAAAATCATAGGGTGTAGGAACACAAGAAAGTTGGTGAATACATGAAGTACCACCTGGGCCCCTCTACTCCAGGGCCCCATAGCAGCTGCTATTGCTGCTATGGCTATTGCTACACCCTTGGCCAGAAGTATTCTTTAAGCTTGCATTAGTTACAAAGAGATGTAAGTTCTGGGTATCTTTTACACCAAGTCATTTAGTGGTGCCATGGTTTTCAACAACATTCCTTATTAAAAAAAAAAAAAAAAACAGAAAAAAACAGGGATAGCAGCTGCGGACTAAAAAGCATTATCAGGCAATAAAAGGTAAAATAAGGGCTACTTACCTGGGGCTTCGTCCAGCCCCAAGCTCCCAGCATGTCCCTCGCCGCTCTGCCCGCAGCTGTTCGCCGTCTCTGCTTCCCAGTCCGCGGTGATGACCATCAGGCCAACCCCGGGTGAGTAGCCCTTATTTTACATTTTATTGCCTGATAACTCCTTTAAAGAGAATCTTTAACCCTGGATTGAACCTTATCCCAATCAGTAGCCAACACCCCCTTTACCATGAGCAATCTTTACCTTTTTTTCAATGACATCATTAGGGACTGCTGTATGGCTGATATTGTGGTGAAACCCCTTCCACAGTGTGATGTCATGACCACGGTCCTGACAGTTTGCTATCTGTGAACCTCGTTGCATTGTGGGAAATAACAACTGTTTCCAACTGCAAAGCAAGCAGTAGCTCCTTCTGTGCATAGAACTCTAAGTAACTGAACATTCCGCAAAGATTACCTTGCAGGACTGAAGGTGTCACCACCTGTGATACATTTCAGAATGTAAATCTGGGAAAGGAAAGATTTTGCAATGGGCAAACACTGAGTAAATAATTTATAAATTAATATTGTAAAACAATAAGCAATGTTATTCATTACATAATTTTCACTACAGTTCCACTTTAAACAGAAAGATGTTTAACTACTTTACGACCGCGTTACGCCAACTGGCGTCACGTCCTGTGGGCGTGTTTTGCTGGGGATCGCGCACGCCAATGCGTGCATATCCCCACTTGAATGACGGAGCTCTGCTCCATCAGTCTACCAGTGGCGATCTACGGCAGTGGCGATCTACACTGTACAGCGTTGCGATCTACAGCAGTGCTATACTGGGGACAGCCGTGTCACTCGGCTGTCCCCTGGGGAGGCACAAGAGAGGTCGGCTCTCATAGGCTGATGCCTAAGACAGCCGATCACGGTGATTGGCTGGCGGGGAGGAGGGAGGGACCTTCAAAAAATAAATAAAACATAGGCAATTTTATTTAAAAAAAAAAAGAGGGAAATAAATGTATATATAAAAAAAAAAAACTTTGTTGGGGAGCTGAAAGGGGGTGGGGGATTCATTTGTGTGCACCGCTGTGTGGCTCGGCAGCTATTTGTACTGAAGTGGAGTCTCCCTTTAATCTTGAACATTACCGTCACACAGCTCTTTCTAAGCCCAGAATCCACAATTGCTGTATACAGTGTAATAGCCAGCCGCTATCTCTTTCACACTGTTCTGCTCTAATGCAGTTTATACAGACCTCAGGTCATCCCTGTCTCATTCAATATTTTCTCTGTACATCTGTGACACAGGCTCATCATCTTGGCCAGCTTGTCTGCATCCTGCGGCCAGCTTGGCTCCAGGAGCGCTGTAGCTGCAAGAGCCGCTTCTGGCCAGCAGTTAATTAGCTGAGAATGGAGGTCGCTTCTGAGCACTTTACAGTATATGGGGGAGGCTGTGATATGGGATGTAAGGGACCAGTTCACTCACACTGCAGACAAGGCACTTGTGACAAGAGGACGATAGGTCTCTGATGTGTTATAAATGGCATTTTGTCATCACTGGGAAATTAATAGGAGAAAAACAGCAGCTGTCCTTCTTGTAATCCTATTTATTACCAGACAGCACTATTTATTTTACTGTTCACATAAAACATAAAAGCAGATGATAGTCTCTCTCCATAGAACAGAAACCTATTTGAGGGTCTCTCACATCCACGCATTTAAGGCAGCCATTTTGAGCCTCAACAGTGCCTCTGGACACAGGTGAACTTTTGATCGTGGAAACGCATTGAGATGTCACTTCAGAATGGTCTCAGCCAGCCTATTCAATAAAAGCGTTTGAAGATAAGAAGGAATTGTTGACCCAAAAAAAGAAAAGAAAACACAGCTATCAATTGTATGTTTGTGTGTTCATCCACCCCAAAAATACCTCCTGCTGCCCTGCCCCGCTGTAATTCAGGTTGGAGTGAGCTTGAGATGTCTCCCAGAGCAACACTGCTGAATATATGCAAATTAACCATTGTACCCTTAGAAGCTAAACACACCTCCAGAACCGCTGGATTGCAATGATGTGTCAGCTTGTTAATTTGTACAGAGCCATAATAATCCAACATGCATACAGACTGTTTCGGACTGTTTGATCCTCATCAGTGCATGGCATGGATTAATTTGGCTCTATGGAGTAGGGCTTGTGAATCCGAGAGGCACAGACTAACCAGCAAGCTCATGGTGACCCAGAACTCATTCCAATGAGTTCTGGGTCACCATGAGCTTGCTGGTTAGTCTGTAACTTTTGGCGCCGCAAGTTGACCAATAGTGGTAGTGCGTGCAGCTGTACGCCCAAATTTCCATCCTTTGACACAAATTGCTGCTTTTACAATAGGCGCCAATTGCGGCAACGTTTTTTCCATGAGGGCTTCTGCCCTTTTTTCAATTTTGGCCGTCACCCCTCCTCCTTTCCAGACGTGTGCCGAATTGGAGAGTATGGAGGGGACCAGTGGCGTAGCTAAGGAGCTGTGGGCCCTGATGCAAGTTTTACAATGGGGCCCCCCAAGCACTCTATACATAACAATTTATACGACGCACCAAAATCTGCCAATGGCAACTACAGTGTCAGAGGTGCAAGAAGGGGATGGGGAACAGTGTGTTAATGATTATTACTATTCAAAGTATCTACAGAAGTCATTATTATGAGCATAGGACCAATAGAGAGCTAATTCTGTAGTTAAGGGAGGGCCCTTCGGGGCCCCTCTGGCCCAAGGGCCCCGATGCGGTCACTACCTCTGCACCCCCTATTGCTACGCCCCTGGAGGGGACCACTATTGTAGTTCTGGCTGCAGCTAAAATCAGCACACCTCCTGTTCTTCTCTTCTTCTCCACAGAAAAATAAAATGGTGAATTTCACAGAAGATTTGATAACTTTGATTGAATCTGTCATTAATTTTTATTTCCAAATAACCCATACCTCCCAAATTTTGGAGCCAGAATAAAAGGGACACTAAGACACTCCCCTGTCACACCTTGAGCCTTGCTCCAAAAGGATGGGCCTTTTTTGGATATTGGGCATGCCATGACATAATGCCATAATGTGGGTGGAGCCAAATGTACATGAACCTACCAGCTGTGCTTCTTCACTCCTTGTAGAAAAAATAAGGCCCTAAATACCATACAGACATTTTTCACAGTAACCACTTCTTAGATTATATAGCCGAAGCTCAGGTACAAAATCAGATACTTACCTTAAGAGAGGGAAGACTCGGGATCCTATTAAGGCTTCCCTTGCTATTCGGTTACCCCCCCCCTCCCCCCCGTCGCTGAGCACAGCCCCCTGAAAGATTAGCAAAAAGGCATTATCTATAATCACATGAGGGCCACACAGCTCCTCTTCGTCAATAGACGACCGAGCCTGCCCGCACATGCGCAGTAACTGGAGCTGCGGGCTGTGTTCTACTGCGCATGAGTGGGCTGACTCGCGCGGCTTCTGCGCAGCCATGATTTAGGAAGAGGAGCTGCGCAGCCCTGATGTGGAGGGGGATGCGCTCAGCAACGGGGTGCTTCAGAAGAGCGAGGAAAGCCTCAATAGGATCCTGAGGCTTCTCTCTCTTCAGGGTAAGTATCTGATTTTGAACCCAAGCTTCAGCTTGGGTTTACTTTAAGCAGAAATATCTCCTACACAATAATAATTCAACATGTTCCTTCCAAAACATAATATTCTGCAGCAAGTGCACAACACAACAACATAATTAGCAGCATTTCTCAAAAAATCTTAATTAACGCATCACCAGGCAGTGTTTCCTCCATAAAAAATTAGAAAGTATTTCCCCCTAAATGAAACCTAATTACTGTAGGCAGCACATTACCCAAACGTATTTAGGAAGCATTTCACATTAATAATTAGGTTCCCAAAGGTAATTTGGCAGAGTACCCTCTTAAATCTCCAAACATAATGCTCTTTGGTCTGCAGTCCTATCCCTATGCTGTGCTCTTTACAGTTTTCCCTGATGTTCTAAGCTGACCCCTTATTACGTTGTCTTGCTATCCTGGTGGTCCCCGCATCTCCATGTGGATTTCCCAGGTTGTCTAGTGATCCCCCCTGCCACTTACAGTAATCCCTGGTAGCTTAGTGCCATCCACCCACCTGAATCTCTCCCTGTGGGTCTAGTGGTTTCCTCTCGCCCAACCATGCAGATATTTGTGCAGGAAGCGATGCTGGGCAAGTAACTCACCCTCCTCCAGCCTCACTTAGGGTTGCCAGGTCGGCTGATGGAGAAAACCGGACAGGGGGTGGAGTTAGGGGTGGAGTTAGGGGCGGAGTCAGAAGCGCAATTTTATGTAGAGTGGGGCTAAGCAATGGGCTTTTTTTAAAAAAAATTTATAGTATTTATATCGCACTGACATCTTCTGCAGCACATTACAGAGTACATAGCCATGTCAATAACTGTCCTCACCAGTAGTACTGGTCCAGTGCACATAAGAGACAGTTTTTCACCAGTAACTGCACATAAGAGACAGCTTTTCACCAGTAAATGCACATTATAAGAGACACCTTTTCGCCAGTAAATGCACATAATAAGAGACAGCTTTTCCCCAGTAAATGCACAAGAGACAGCTTTTCACCAGTAAATGCACATAATAAGACACAGCTTTTCACCAGTAAATGCACATAATAAGAGACAGCTTTTCACCAGTAAATGCACAAAAGAGACAGCTTTTCACCACTAAATGCACATAATGACAAACAGCCAGTGTTCCCAGTATATGTAGCCAGGGATATATGTGCCCAGTATATGTAGCCAGGGGGTATATATGTCCCAGTATATGTAGGCAGGGGTGTAAATGTCCCAGTATACGTAGGCAGGGGTATATATGTCCCAGTATATGTAGCCAGGGGGTATATGTGCCCAGAATAGGTAGCCAGGGGGTATATGTGCCCAGAATAGGTAGCCAGGAGCTATATGTGCCCAGAATAGGTAGCCAGGGGCTATATGTGCCCAGAATAGGTAGCCAGGGGCTATATGTGCCCAGAATAGGTAGCCAGGGGCTATATGTGCCCGGAATAGGTAGCCAGGGGCTATATGTGCCCGGAATAGGTAGCCAGGGGGTATATGTGCCCAGAATAGGTAGCCAGGGGCTATATGTGCCCAGAATAGGTAGCCAGGGGGTATATGTGCCCGGAATAGGTAGCCAGGGGCTATATGTGCCCAGAATAGGTTAGGTAGCCAGGTGCCCCCCCCCCCCGCAGGAGGAGAACAGTGCAGCAGAGAGAGAGCTGGGAGCAGCGGTGGAGAAGGGGGGCAATCTCCCCCCCATTCCCTCACCTTAGGGTGCTCTCTCTCCCCCGCTGTCTCCTCCAATATGATGTGCAGGCTGGCGGGTGGCTGCGGGCGGAACTTACCTCTGTGTCGCAGCCGCAGGCGCCGGAAGTTCGGGTCCCGCAGCCGCTGAGATTCGACTCAAAAAAGATCCGGATCAAAGATTCGAATCATTCATGAGCCGGACAACACTATTCAGACTGATTAATGTTGTCCGGCTCATGAATGATTCGGATCTTTGATCCGGATCTTTTTTGAGTCGAATCTCAGCGGCTGCGGGACCCGAACTTCCGGCGCTGGAGCGACACAGAGGTAAGTTCCGCCTGCAGCCACTCGCCAGCCTGCACATCATCCTGGAGGAGACAGCGGGGGAGAGAGAGCACCCTAAGGTGAGGGAAGGGGGGGGAGATTGCCCCCCTTCTCCACCACTGCTCCCAGCTCTCTCTCTGCTGCGCTGTTCTCCTCCTGCGCTGCGGGGGGGGGGGCTCTAAACCGGACAACTTAATTGTCCGGTTTAGCATGCCTTTTTGCACCGGACACAGCGCACAAAAACCGGACTGTCCGGTGTAAAACCGGACACCTGGCAACCCTAGGCCCTCACTCCATCTCTTGCACACAGAGACCTGTTTACCAGATGATGCAGCTCAAGTACAGATCACATCACACAAGCTATCATTACAGCCTGGTGCACTGCTACTCTGCATCTTGGAATATTGGAGGGGTGCATGGGAGACTATACAGGGCCTTCGAACCCAAGGCAGTCCTGATTGACCTGGGTTGGTTGATAGGCATGCTAATCTGATTTCAGATCAGTAACAGGAGTAACATTTTATTGATCTAGTGTTGAAATCAAAAGCTGCATTGTGGCAAAAAGAACACTTCTTAACTGATCACTTTTGCGATTGGATTTTTGGCGAATGTAGGCCACAGTAAATGCATATATGACAACCTTAAGGCTACTTTTACACTGAGGAGTTGCATTGCATCCCCTGGAAAAACAGGAATGCAGCAGAGGGGAAAAGTCACATTGCATAATATGCACAAGTTGCGTTGCATACAGTGAAGCATAGACTCCAAAAGTATGCTTCACTGCTAGTGTTAATGTGGGTTATGCAGTAACTCAATGCATGTATTCTGTTATGCCCAGATCCGTTGCACCATATTACTAATCAGTGATAAGCAAGATGCTGATATTCCTTTTGCATTCATTTTGCGAAAATAATTCGACTTTCGAGCGAAAATGTCATCAACAATAATTTTGTAATAAGTTTGTGTACTGTGTACTTTTCATGCTAAAAATAAACGATTTTGCAGTTTTCAATTTTAATAACGAATTTCTGTGAATTTTCGCATCAGAAAGACAAATTTGTTTCCTTTGACCATCATGCAAAAATACAACGTATTATCGCAAATATTTTCTCAAAATCAAAAATAGCATTTTCGAGGCGAAAATTCACAAGCAGCACTATTATTTATGCACTGATGTGAACGGCACTGTTAAAATATAATTGCAGTGCAACATGACCCTGTGAAATTAGCCTAGGGCCCGTTCACACAGCATGCGTCCCGGACCTGTGCGGTCCGGGAACGCATGCTGCACGCAGATTTTACAAAAACGCGCGGCTGTCCAATTCACTTTTCAGTGATGGGATCAGCCACGCAACGCATACGAACGCGGATGGCGTGCGTTCGTACGCGTTGCGGTCCGCATGCGTTGCGGTCCGCACTTTGTAGTCTGAACGGGCCCTAAGCTACGCTCACAGTTGGGCGATGCAGTGCGATGTAACCAAGGCATTTTAACACACAAAATCACACTGCAATTGTAAGTCTGTGCGACAGTCAGGGTGCATTTGGTGCATCTGGTAAGATGCGCTCCAAGGGACTACAGATTTGCAATGCAGTGTGTTACCATGAGCGTTAACAGTGGCAGTGAAGCATAGTTTTCATTGACTATATGCTTCATTGTATGCGACAGAGGAAATATAGGGAATACAACGCAGCTCCCACTGGAAATCTAAATCTCTCTAAGAGACAGCAAGCATAAAATATATTTTTCTTCAGGTGAATGGAGTCAAGACACAGATCCCTTACAACACAGGTCTGATATAAACACAGATATCTCGCAGCTTCTGATTCCTCATATCTCAGTCTGAAATTATCCCATGGTTTCCCTGGCAAGAAGTTATTATCATTCACAGCCATAGACAAGGAGAAGGCGCAATTCTCTCTCTAAACGAGGGTGGCTGGTCACGTCCGCGACAGGACGAATCCCATTCTGTGGAAACCTTCTTGACTTGACACCGGTGTAATTAAATCTCTCTCTGCACGCACACCCCTCGTCACTCCAACACGATTTCCTTGACTGATAGTAATGGTCTGAGACCCCAAACCATCGGCTGGCAGCGACTGGTAATTAGCGACAATTCATTGTAACTTCACAAGGAATTACCCCACTCAATCTTCTCCCGGAGAGCTTCAGCTAGCAATGATCATTTACGTCTAGAGCCAGACGCGGCGTAGAAATATAGCAGACACTAAGAAGCGCAGATAGAAAATAAAGATCAGGGGAAATTTAGGGCAGTCAATAAATCAGGAGGAGTTGGGAAGGCTGTTGGTTGGGTTTCGTTCTCACTGTCTGTTACGATGTGTGTGCTGAGAGGATTTTTTGGAGGTATTTTCAAAAGGCTCATTTACATGAACAGTAGGTGTTTGCCTTGATTTTATACTGCTACTTTTTCCTTCATGCAACTTTGGTTAATACAGCAGAGTCCCCAGTATCCGGCACTGGCGGGGACCGCCTGATGCTGGATACATGTGCTTGCTGGTTGCTTGAGCAACCGGCCAAAAAAGCACAAACCTCCCCCCTAAATACTCACCGAGCCTCCAGCAACGCCTTGTAGACTTCCTGCAGCTCCTAGCGGCTTTCCGGTGTCCTTTATGCATGGAATTTGGCTGGTCACCTGACCCGCATCATGTCAGGTGACATGCCGGGTTAAGTGCACAGACACCGGAAAGCTGCTAGGAGCTGCAGGAAGGCTACAAGGTGCCTCTGGAGGCTCGGTAAGTATTTGAATGCCTAGTATCTGTACAGTAAGCCCAACATTGCTCAAGGATCCAACATCTTGGATCCTTAACGAGCATGGCCAATCACAATGTTATTTTTCTCACCCTGCCTGCTCCATCGTGCACCAATTGTCATCCCTCTGCCCCCTTCTATAGCTACAGATTTGATGTATGCGTATGACAATGACCACATGTGTGTACTTACCTTTAGAAACCACAGAAACTCCACCAAGTTTTTTTTCTGCTCCTCGTTCTTTCACCTTGATGGTCACCATTATGGTCACATATTAAAACAATGTTCCAGGATCAAAATGAGAGTACACACACACACACACACACACACACACACTTTTTTGTAGTTTGATACTGTAAAGCCCAATCTACACGATACAATTCTTTGTGCGATTCGATTACGATTCTATTTACGATCTGATTAAATCCGACATGTCCGATCGGGATTCGATTCAATTCAATTCGATTTGCCATTGCAAAACAATGGCAAATCGAATTGAATCGAATCAAATCCCGATCGGACATGTCGGATTTAATTGGATAGTAAATAGAATTGTAATCGAATCGCACAAATCCCCGGACCATTGATAAATAAAAGCCGGCATCAGTGAGACTTCAGTGTGACATGACCCTCCAATTCATGTTCCCTTTGCCACAGCTTACCATTCAGCCTCAGGCTCAGATCCTGAGGGAATCCTGAAGGCGTTCAGCAATGCAGGCAAAGTAACCTTTTCGATTAGTTGGTGAGTCCACACACAGTACAATTTTGACTGTATGTACAATTGATACAATCTACAATCTCATATAGAAATCGGGTCGCTGCCACCAGTTCACATTTTAGCACGTGAATATGCAAATCTTACTCTAGCTAATCCTATAGGAAAAAGGGTTAATTCATCATCCTTTCTAGAGGCAGCAATATATAACAATCTCAATAAAAATGGT
Organism: Hyperolius riggenbachi; assembly: GCF_040937935.1. Lineage (NCBI taxonomy): Eukaryota > Metazoa > Chordata > Amphibia > Anura > Hyperoliidae > Hyperolius > Hyperolius riggenbachi. Next base: position 131,330,887 of record NC_090654.1, read on the forward strand.
TATGGTAATGTTCTCTTGAGAGAAGTGGAGAACTCTTTACAGAGATTTCAGAACAAGCACTTTATAGAAAAATAATGTATAATAAGAATATACAAAATGAACAGATCGATATAGTGTATAAAATAATGTGAATAAAAGTGAAACATAACTGGGTATTGTCTGAATATAAATTCAGACAATATCTATATATATATAATAGGCTAAGTGCCTCAACCTTCAAGCAAGAAGAAGTATCGCCCTGCCCTCAGGGCCGGTCCAAGCAAGAAGAAGAAGTAGCGCCCTGCCCCAGGGGCGGTCCTACACTTGCCACCAAGCTGGAAGGGGTAGCAGGCAGGAAGGGGGTATTGGGCACAGCGGCGGGGAGGGGTGTCAGACCCCCCCTCCCTCACCTGGGTCCCCCATCTGCTCTCCCCTTCTAGCTTAAGTTCAGCAGCAGCTATTACTATGAGGCAGCGGGCGGGGATTACTCACCTCTTCCGCGTTCCAGCGTGCGTTCCACTGTCGTCACTTCCTGCAATGCCGTCCACTTACAATACAGTGAGTGGCATTGCAGGAAGTGACGACGGGAACGCACGCTGGAATGCGGAAGAGGCGAGTCATCCCCGCCCGCTGCCTCCTACTAATAGTGGCGGCGGCTGCTGCTGAGCTTAAGCTGGAGGGGGAGCGCAGATGGGGGACCCAGGTGAGGGAGGGGGGGTCTGACCCCCCTCCCTGCCACTGTGCCCAATACCCCCTTCTTGCCCGCTACCCTCTTATGCGACGTATGCTACGCCGCTGGTCCGCTAGTATGGTATAAATGTCTAAGTTGTTTGTCAAATTACTGTGTCCTTTGCAATGGTACGTCCAAACAGAAGATATAAAGTTCTGTGGGTAATAGTGCAATTATGGAAAGACTAGATCCTTAATTGAAATATGGATACTGGCAAAGGAAGGACTCTCTGATAGAGATGGCCCAAACGGTTCGCCGGCGAACGCTTCCTGACGAACTTCGGTGGTTCGCGTTAGCAGTGAACCAGGAACTTTTTTTCAAAAAAAGTTTGGTTCGCCAATAGACTTTAATGACCGCCGACTTTAGCGGTTAATAGCAAAGTCCCCTTACATAGTAAAAACTTGTAGGGTATGTAGAGGAGGGCAGTGACTACGAGAGAATTTTTTTTTTTTTCAAAAAGACCTTATACTTTTTGAGAAAATCGATTTTAAATTTTCAAAGAAAAAAGAGTCGATTCAGTAAAAAAAGAACCAATTCTTCGGGCACAGATTCTTTATAGATCTCCCCTACAGGGTGGTATTGGTCTACCGAGTTTGTGGCATTACTATTTGGCTGCTAAACTTGGTCAAATCCTGGATTGGGGTATAGATTCTAATCCCCCTGCTTGGTATCAGTTTGAATCAACCTCAATCTCTCCTTTTTATTTATCTTCCCTGGTCACGGTTGCAGCTAAAAAAGATATAGCAGCTCTTTCTGGCAAGAACAGGATTGTATCATCACTAGCCAAGTTATGGATTTCTATAGCAACATCATATAACCTTATGTCCTTTCCCTCCCCCTTTACTTCTATTTTTGGTAATCCTCGATTTGTTCCGGCTTTTAGGAACCCCCAGATGTTTTCCTGGTGGAGAGATAAGGGCCTTTCTACGGCTAATAAGTTTTGGATCAGGGATGTCTCAGTTACATTTAATATGCTTCGATTTGGTCAAGATGCCCCCTTGGAAGAGGCGTTTCGATTTTGTCAAATTAAACATTATTTTTCATCGTTATTTCCTTCCTTCCCAATGTTTGAGCCTACAACTTTTGAATCACTTTACTTCGGGTTTACTCGTCGAAAAGGTCTCATTTCATTATTGTATGCATTATTATTGGGTCGGGACAATGTAGATAAAATGCCATATATGAGGGCCTGGGAACAGGAATTGGGAATTCAGCTTACACAATATGACTGGTCCCTTATCTGGACTGCAGTCTCTAAGGTGGTAAAGTCAAATATGGTGAAAGATACGGCGGTTAAGCTTTTGTTTCGGTGGTATTACACCCCAGTTAAAATTCATAAAATTTATCCTTTGGCCTCTTCATCTTGTTTCCGCGGTTGTGGTATAGAAGGGTCTCTGGTGCATGTTTTTTGGGATTGCCCTCGTGCACAATGTTTTTGGGATTCATGGAAACATTTAATACGAGACGTGTTTGGTTTTCCAATCTCTCTGACTGCTTCCCAGGCCCTTTTATATATGGCTAATGATGAAGTTCCTGGAAGTTTCCGACCCTTATATAGATATATGTTATTGGCTGCCCAGTGGTCAATAGCCCTCCAGTGGAAATCCACTGATTTGGAGTTAGCTCTGGTTATTCAGCGTCTTGACTTGATGATGTTAATTGATCGAGTCTATTATTATAGTGTTGAGAATATAGCAAGATTTGATCTTATTTGGGATGCATGGAAATCCTATAGGCAATTTTAGTTCCCATTGGACAGTTGTGTGATGGGTTTCTAATTGTTTTGTATACCTCTATGACATTCGGGACTCTTGTGCTTAGACAGGATGTTATTTTTCCTTTTCCCCTTTTTTTTTTCTTTTTTTTTTTTTCTTTGATTTTATTTTGGGGTTAGTTCTAGGTTAGGGTTTTCCTTTCAGTCAAGAAGAGCAATGTACTATGGAACTTATTAGATTGGACTGATCCCTAGGATCTCAGTAGGAGGCACTTTTGTGCCCCATTTCCTAGGTTGAACGGTATGGACATCGGAATTTTGCTCTTCAACATATATACGTGTAGGATGTTTATCCACGTTTGTTTTTATCTTCCTTCTGTATATGTTTTGCTATTTTAGCTTCTCCAGCTTGTTGTTATATTTGCCTTATTATATAATAAAGCTCTTTATATAAAAAAAAAAAAAAGAACCAATTCATTAAAAAGAACCGGATAATTCATGAACCGTTAGTATAGCTTAGAATGCGTCCTGAGCAGGACGTATAGCAGCCGGCTCCTGCTGTCTCTCCCCACCTGCCTTCACCTGTCACCCTCACCTAGGCTGGCACCCGGGGCACCCATGGGTGCACCGGGTGCCAGGCTAGGTGAGGGTGACATGGGGGCGTCGGAGATCTTCAATCAACCCGGACCAGCAGAATGAGATAACTTCCTTACCTCTCATATGAACGGTATTCCTTAAACAGGCAAAAAATCTTAAGCTCCATGTATTCCAAGCTGTCTCTACATGGCTCCGGTAAGTCTGAGCCCTCGCTGGGAGAGAGCTCACTTTGCTAGGGCTCACCAAATGGTATCTTTTCCACAGGGCAGGCTCACACTTAGCTGTGATCTGCCTGGGACAGGAAATCCTTTGTTCTTTGCTAATGAAACAAAACCTTGGGACAGTCACAGACAACAGGCTTCATGAAAATAACTCTGCTAACACCTATGAAGACAACAAAGACCCCCAGGCTTGACTGTAGGTAGCCAGACAGACAATCGAGATCTGGCAACGCAACGACAATCGGTGCGGCAAACCAATTGTGATTGCGTTCTCTTTTCTCGCGGCTGTTCTGGGACAGGCGCTACCAGGGGAGTGGTTAGTTTTAGGCACCACCAGGATAACTAAGTTTGACAACAATGTTTATCGTTATCAGATTTCTTTATCCACCAGTGCCATTTCGTTAGCCAGCCGGGCCCTTTTTTCACGGTGCCCTTTTTTCATGCACGTGTGGGATCATGTGTGGGATTTATGTCTGCACATTATTCTTCAGTAAAGAGTTCTAACTCGTTATACTGGGTGCCTATCTGTGTGTACAGACCACTCTGCTAAATCACAGCTGAGGTTCCTGCTCATATCACAATGAGTAAAAAAAAGTAAGGGCTTATTTCCACTACACGCAGATTGGATGCAGAATTGATGCAGAATGGATGCAGAAAAACTGACTCCAATTAATGCCTATGGGAAAATCTGCATCAGAAAAAATGCGTTTAGTGGAAACAGGCCCATAGGCATTCATTGGAGTCAGTTTTTCTGCATCCATTCTGCATCCAATCTGCGTGTAGTGGAAATAAGCCCTTTCTCTGATAAATTTAAGAATGCAAATTAGGATGAGGTCATATTTGAAAATGGGCAAACATTGACTACATAAGATACTGTATAAACACATTTTGTAAAAAATAAGCAATTGTATTCATTCAAGTTAAAATCAGGAAAGTTCCACTTTAAACAAAGAAGGCAGAGAGTTTACTTTAATTACTTTATGAATTTTGAGGTGGGGGGAGGTGAACAAGTCAGAAACCGCTGTCGAGACAGCATCACAACACTAAAACCAGCTACCAACTGCATAGCTGATATGTGTCATCAGGACCCAAACCACCAATCCCGAATCCAACAATATGTAATATTAAAAAAAAACTACATCTTATAGCTTTGAATTTGGCATGGAATAACATTTGCTATTTATTTATTTTCTTTTATTTAAATTTAAAGAGAGTCAGAAGTCTAAGAAAAGCTTTGCGCTGTAGCTCTGCCTCCAGTCCAGTCAATCTCCGCCGATCTCCACCTCCCCCCTGCCCCTCTCAGGGAAAGAAATCTGAGAGGGGTGGGAGGAGGCGAAGATCAGCGGAGATTGATGCGAGCAGAGGGAAAGCTACTGAACAAAGCTCTGCCTCTACCTGGAAGGAGCCCCAAATTTTGCCATTGTGATTTCAGGGGTATTAATTGATCTTTCTGCCGTGGGAATGCAGAGTTTCAGCTATGGTCTTGTTGCTGAAGATTACTGCCCAGTAGAAAGAGGTATTTGTTTAGGCTTCAGACTCTCTTTAAATGCTACTTAAAGTGAGTCTGAATTGAATAATAATAAAAGAAAACAAAACAGATATTTACCTATGGAGAGGGAAGGCTGTTGGTCCTATAGAGCTTTCCTGTTCCTCTCACGGGCCACTCGTTCCAGCGCTGCCTACCCTGTTTAAATCCCCCGCCACGGGAGGCTTCAGAAAACTTTGGGAGTCCGAGTGCTCCTGAAGACGAGTGGCTCCGTACTGTGCATGAGTGAGCATGCTAGAATGCGTGCTCACACATGCGCCTGAGTGCTCCCAAAGACTTCCAAAGCCCAGGGGCGCCTCTAGCCATTCTGTCACTCCAGACGAGAAAACCTGTGGCGCCCCCCCATGAAAATAATTGTAATGCGGCAGCATTTCACAAGAAAATAATCATAATGCTGCAGCATTTCACTAGAAAATACACGTATTGCGGAAGCGTTTCACCAGAAAATAATCGTAATGGGCAGCATTTCACCAGAAAATACACCCTTTGCGTCAGCGTTTCACCAGAAAATACACATATTGTAGAAGAGTTTCACCAGAAAAGAATCGTAATACAGCAGCGTTTCATCAGAAAATACACGTATTGCAGAAGCGTTTCACCAGAAAATAATCGTAATGGGCAGCATTTCACCAGAAAATACACCCTTTGCGTCAGCGTTTCACCAGAAAATACACATATTGTAGAAGAGTTTCATCAGAAAAGAATCGTAATACAGCAGCGTTTCATCAGAAAATAATCGTAATGGGAGCATTTCATCAGAAAATAATTATAATGCAGCAGCGTTTCGCCAGAAAATAATCGTAATGCGGCAGCGCTTCACCAGAAAATACACTTATTGCGGCAGCATTTCACCATAATATAATCGTAATGCAGCAACGTTTTACCAGAAAATACACATATTGCGGAACAGTTTCTCCAGAAAATACACAAAATGCAGCAGTCTTTCACCTGAAAATACACGTATTGCGGAAGCGTTTCACCAGAAAATAATCCTAATGCGTCAGCGTTTCACCAGAAAATAATTGTAATGCGGCAGCGTTTCACCAGAAAACACACTTATTGCGGCAGCGTTTCAGCAGAAAATTATGCATGTAGGCTCACCTGACAGAAGACTCCTTTCCAGGCCTCTGGCACGCAGCTCTCCTGATGATCTTCATTGCAGCAAGTCCTGCTGCACAACTCCTGCACTGCCAGGAAGAGCAGAGCCACGGGAAAATGGCTCCCGAAGGCCTGCAGGGGAGACACAAATAGTCTCCAGTGCAGGGCTTCGGACGCCATTTTGCCATAGCCCTGCTCTGCCTGCAAGAACTCACAGACTCTGCAGGCTGGAGAGGCGAGCTGCGGGCTGCGGTCAGTGAACTGGTCTATGACCATCTGGCAGGGGGGTGGCTGCAGTACCCTCCCCCCCACTGATGCTCCTCCACACCCAGCTCTCCAGGTGACCGCCTGGTCGGCCTGAAGCACCAAGCCCCTCTGCCTAAGCCTCCTGCAGTGGCAGAGAGCAGTCTTTGGCCCATCTGTCTCTGACTGCTAATGGGGGAGCCAGCACTGGAACATGAGGACTGTGAGAGGAACAGGAAGGCTCTATAGGATCCAGAGCCTTCCCTCTCCTTAGGTGAGTATCGTTCTCTCTCTCTCTTTTTTTTTCTATTTGCTTCAGACTCTCCTTAAAGAGACACTGAAGCGAAAAAAAAATTATGATATTATGATTTGTATGTGTAGTACAGCTAAGAAATAAAACATTAAGATCAGATACATCAGTCTAATTGTTTCCAGTACAGGAAGAGTTAAGAAACTCCAGTTGTTATCTCTATGCAAAAAAGCCATTCATTTCTACGACTTTCAAAAGTCGTAGAGAGGGCTGTCTTCTGACTTTTATTATCTCAACTGTTTACTTTTTATCTGCCAGAGGAGAGGTCATTAGTTCACAGACTGCTCTGAAAGAATCATTTTGAATGCTGAGTGTTGTGTAATCTGCACATATTATAGACTGATGCAATGTTAGAAAAAACACTATATACCTGAAAATAAAAATCTGAGAATATTTTCTTTGCTGCTAATCTTCTAGTAATTATTCATAGTACACAACTAATTCATTATATCATATATTTTTTTCTCGCTTCAGTGTCTCTTTAATGAAATTCTCACTGAATTTTTATATTAAAATATGTTATAAAGCATCAGATTATCCACTGAAGTTATGAGAACCTTGTCAATATGTAAAATATTAGAAAACCATATAATCTTTTCAAGTGATGCTTTCTGATTTGTAGCTGTGGGTTAGTGACTTTGTACAGCCTATGCTTCTTTACTGATCAGTCCTGCTAGAGCAGAATTATTTTGCAAGGCATCACTGGTGCTCTTGTCCTCCGCTGGTTAATGTGTTAGACCTAAGGGGCTCATGGATCAATAAAGAGAAAGGAGGACAGAGAATTTTTTCCCTCCATTACTAAAAATGTCTCCTTTGAACAAGAGAGGAAATTGCTTCCCTTCTTTCTGTGAAATTGCCGCATTTGCTACATGAAAAATATGCCCTTTCTTCCATTAAAATATTACCGAGCCTTTTATTGCCTTCATAGACATCTGCAATAAGTCATATCTGACTGGATGGGAGCGACTCCACTTCCTAAAGCCCTGAAGGTATAGAAGTATGCATTAGCGGGGTGCTGAGCCTGCTGTGTTAACACTTTCCAGTCTATGCGCTATACGTTCCAATCATTACTCTGACTGAGAGGAGAATACAGGGCACGATTCAATGAGAAGGCCCAGCAGTGGTCTGATTTATGTTCATTTATGTAAGTCATTTTAAACCCAGCTCCAAGAGAAAAAAAAATTGTATAGCCTGGTAGTGGTTGGAACCAGTGGTGTAACTATAGGGAAGCAACACCTGCAGTGCAAGGGGCCAGATTGAAGGGGGGGCCAGACTTCTTTCTTCCCTCTCCTACTGAGGGTTTCCTGCCATGCTCCCCTGGCTGTCGCTGTTTATTCTCCCATTAATAGATCCAGCACTGGGTTCCCTCTGTGCTCCTGCTGCAGCCTCTAAGTCTCATCTGACTTCCTCTTGTCCAAGCTTCCCTATATGTCATGCGACTTTAGGTAGGCCTAAACAGAGGCAGAAGAGCCCTAGTGGCTGCAGTGGGTGCACAACAGGGACCCACCACTAGAAGAGTTAAGCCCAAACACTACCACTGTGCTAATCTGTGGGTCTGTTAGGGAAGATGAGTGGCGACAGCCAGGGGAGCACAGGAAGATGGGCTTGGTGGAGGAGTGAAGAAAGAAGTCTGGGCTCCTCTCCCTGTTGAGGATCAGTTGATCAACTGTTGCAGTATTGGGGATGGCAGTAACCTTGAAAGGGGGGCTTCATAAGAGGTTCACAGGAGGTTCTGGGATATGTAGTTTCACCCCTGGCTAACAATACTTTAGGGCGGTTATTCTGGATACCTAGACTTTAGGGAGGGATATGTGGCTACGTATACTTTGGGGGCTAATCTGGCTTCCTTTACTTGAAGGAGGGAAATGGGAGCAAGCATAGTTAGTTCCACAGAGTTAACCAATGTAGACCAGCGCTGGCAACAACTTGAAGGCAATGCCACAACACAAAGGTGTCAGGGATCTGTACAGAGCAGCAGCACCCTTTAGCATTTATTTGGCAGATGTAGCATGGCCATACAGCCATACAGCACCAGCATGCTCTACTGCAGGCACTAGCAAGAAAGTGCGAGGAGCTGCCAACTGTTATCACACAACATATGACTTTACTTCAAACAGATTTCCCTGAGTTATTTGGTGAGCCAGAACATTTTTCTCTCAGATGTACAATACAACACAAGAGACAGATGGTGATCCTCTGGAACTATGTGCTTAAGACTTAATGGGGGGTAGAGAAGCAATAGATTAGTCTGCAACAGTGGCTGCTGCTGATGACATTGGTGAAACTAATGGTAATAATGATGGTGACACGGCGTGGAAACCACAGTTGCGTAAAAGGGCAGTGGTAGTACCTCTGACATTGATTTTCTGGAAATACAGAAGCACATGGGAGAGGAAGATGGATGCCAAAGGCCAACCCACTTCAAAGGTATCAAGCCAAAGGTTCAAAGAGGTGGGAGTTCAAGCATGGGCATTTTGCATAAAGTGACATTCAGGCATGAGGAGAATGAGGTGCCAGGACAGCAAAGAAAACAGAAGAGTGGTTCTGCAGAGCTCTCTAGTGTTGGCCTTTTTTACTTTCCAACCAGGTGATGAGTATGTGGCATTGTGCATTCTTTGCTGCCAAGCAATTTTCAGAGGACAGTCCATTTTACATTTAGGAACAACTTGCACTCACACAAGAAACCTTAAAAGAATGACCAATCTCATGCTCTGCTGTCTTACTTTCAACACCCAGTTTCTCAGGATGCCACTGCAAGTCTGTCCTAAAGTGGACCTTACATCAGTCTGGAAACACTGTAAAGCGTCTCATACTCCACAAAGGGAGGTTAAAGGGAAGCATTGGCCATACCACTCCTCTTCCGCCTGCTGTCCTTCTACCAACTTCACCTCCATTTCTGTCACTCCACCATCAAAGCCACATTGAGTAGAGTATGCTTTTAGACAGCCTTACCATTGTGGAACCATGAAACATACTCGTTGCCAAGAAGTGCTTCTACTCGAGTCCTTGGGGGACTCCCATGATTTGCATATAGAGATGTAGCGAACGGTTCGCCGGCGAACGGTTCCAGGCGAACTTAGGGGGTTCGCGTTCGCCTGCACCAGGCGAACTTTTGCGGAAGTTCGATTCGCCCCATAATGCACTATGAGGCTCAACTTTAACCCTCTGCATCACAGTCAGCAGGCACATTGTAGCCATTCAGGCTACACTAAGCCCTGGAGCCCCCCCCCCCTTATATAAGGCAGGGTCCGGCGGCCATTAGCCTCACTCGTGTGCCTGCTAGAGAGAGGAAAGGGACAGCTGCTGCAGACTTTTTCTCCTAGGGACAGATTAGTTAGGTTCTAGGCTGATTTGCTTGCTCCTGACTGATTATTATTGCTTTTAAAGCACCCAGCAACAGCTCTTTTCAGAGCTCAACCTGTACATTTTTTTTTTCTGTGTGTCAAACTGACACTTTTGTTGCATGCACAGCCTTGCTAATTGATATTGTGTGTGCCACTGCCAGCAGCCCAGCACATTCAGTGACTACCTGTGTGTGTGACAGGGAGCTGCACATTGTACTACCCAGTACTGCATATACCCCAGTACCTGTTGTGTTTACTTAGCCCACCTCATCACTGCATATACCTAGCTTTGTGTTGAGTGAACCCAGCTCACTGCATCTAACTACCTGTTGTGTTGAGTGAGAACCCACCTCACTGCATCTTAAGTACCTTTACTGTTCAGTGAACCCAGCTCACTGCATCTAATTACCCAGTACCTGTTGTGTTTACTTAACCCACCTCATCACTGCATATACCTAGCGTTGTGTTGAGTGAACCCAGCTCACTGCATCTAAGTACCTGTTGTGTTGAGTGAGAACCCACCTGGCCACCTCACTGCATCTAACTACCTGTTGTGTTGAGTGAGAACCCACCTCAGTCACTGCATCTTAAGTACCTTTACTGTTGAGTGAACCCAGCTCACTGCATCTAACTACCTGTTGTGGTGAGTGAGAACCCACCTGGCCACCTTACTGCATCTAACTACCTGTTGTGTTGAGTGAGAACCCACCTCACTGCATCTTAAGTACCTTTACTGTTCAGTGAACCCAGCTCACTGCATCTAACTACCTGTTGTGTTGAGTGAGAACCCACCTGGCCACCTCACTGCATCTAACTACCTGTTGTGTTGAGTGAGAACCCACCTCAGTCACTGCATCTTAAGTACCTTTACTGTTCAGTGAACCCAGCTCATTGCATCTAACTACCTGTTGTGTTGAGTGAGAACCCACCTGGCCACCTCACTGCATCTAACTACCTGTTGTGTTGAGTGAGAACCCACCTCACTGCATCTCAAGTACCTTTACTGTTCAGTGAACCCAGCTCACTGCATCTAACTACCCAGTACCTGTTGTGTTTACTTAACCCACCTCATCACTCACTGCATATACCTAGCGTTGTGTTGAGTGAACCCAGCTCACTGCATCTAACTACCCAGTACCTGTTGTGTTTACTTAACCCACCTCATCACTGCATATACCTAGCGTTGTGTTAAGTGAACCCAGCTCACTGCATCTAAGTACCTGTTGTGTTGAGTGAGAACCCACCTGGCCACCTCACTGCATCTAACTACCTGTTGTGTTGAGTGAGAACCCACCTCAGTCACTGCATCTTAAGTACCTTTACTGTTGAGTAAACCCAGCTCACTGCATCTAACTACCTGTTGTGTTGAGTGAGAACCCACCTCACTGCATCTTAAGTACTTTTACTGTTCAGTGAACCCAGCTCACTGCATCTAACTACCCAGTACCTGTTGTGTTTACTTAACCCACCTCATCACTGCATATACCTAGCTTTGTGTTGAGTGAACCCAGCTCACTGCATCTAACTACCCAGTACCTGTTGTGTTTACTTAACCCACCTCATCACTGCATATACCTAGCGTTGTGTTGAGTGAACCCAGCTCACTGCATCTAACTACCTGTTGTGTTGAGTGAGAACCCACCTGGCCACCTCACTGCATCTAACTACCTGTTGTGTTGAGTGAGAACCCACCTGGCCACCTTACTGCATCTAACTACCTGTTCTGTTGAGTGAGAACCCACCTCACTGCATCTTAAGTACCTTTACTGTTCAGTGAACCCAGCTCACTGCATCTAACTACCTGTTGTGTTGAGTGAGAACCCACCTCACTGCATATAGCTAGCATACCCCCGAGATGGACAAAATGGACAAACCAGGTAGAGGAAGAGGTAGAGGCAGACCCAGAGAAAGGCCACCAGGCACCGGCAGGTCTGTGGCTGTGCGAGGTGGTGTTGCTGTGATTTCGTGCGGACCTGCCCCAAAATACAGTGCTCAGAAGAAGGCACGTGCCATCACTTCCCAAAATCGTGAGGAGGTGATTGAGTATTTAACACAGAACACCTCATCTCCCGCAGCCACCAGCGCTACAACAAGCACCACATCCGCTGCATTTGACACTTCGCAGGAGTTATTTGGTGGTGGTGGTGAAATCACTGATTCCCAGCCACTACTGCAACAACAACAAGAAGGCGCAGGTACACCACCTCATATGTCTGAGTTAGGTGGCGATAGTATGCACGTAACGTGTGTGGATGGGGATGATGGTGGACCACCTGAAGTTGGTGCACTTGAGGAGGTGTCTGAGGAAAGCGCAGCTGGCCAGGAGGATTATGATGACGATTATACGGATACCACATATGTTCCCGGTAGAGGAGATGACCAGGTGGACAGTTCAGAGGAGGAGTCAGAGAGGAGTAGGAGGAGACTCCATGATAGAAGCAGAGGGAGCTCGTCCTCAGAAACAGCTGGAGGCAGTGTCCGGCGCCATGTATCACCAGCTATGGTCAGCCAGCCAACATGCCCTTCAGCGTCAGCTGCTGATGCCACCCTAGCGCCATCACCCCAGGGGGGTTCAGCGGTTTGGAAATTTTTTCACGTGTGTGTCTCAGATCGGAGCAAAGCCATCTGTTGTCTCTGCCAGCAAAAATTGAGCCGTGGAAAAGCCAACTCTCACGTAGGGACAAGTGCCTTACGAAGGCACCTGGAGAGAAGGCACAAATAGCTATGGCAAGAACACCTGAGGAAAAGCAGCACCCCTCAAAAGACAAGCCACCCTCCTTCTCCTCTTCCTCCTTCAGGTGCATCGTCTTCATCCACTTTCTCCCTTGCACCTTCACAGCCACCCTCCTCCACACCGCCTCTTCCCTTGAGCGGTTCCTTCTCCTCTACCCACAGCAGTACCCAGCTGTCCGTGAAGGAAGTATTTGAGCGGAAGAAGCAAATGTCTGCCAGTCACCCTCTTGCCCGGCGTCTGACAGCTGGCGTGGCGGAACTATTAGCTCACCAGCTATTACCATACAAGCTGGTGGAGTCGGAGGCTTTCCGTAAGTTTGTGGCCATTGGTACACCGCAGTGGAAGATACCAGGCCGCAATTATTTTTCACAAAAGGCCATACCCAAACTGTACCGTGCAGTTGAGAGGCAAGTGGTGTCATCTCTGGCACACAACGTTGGGTCAAGGGTCCACCTGACCACGGATGCCTGGTCTGCCAAGCACGGGCAAGGCCACTACATTACATACACAGCCCATTGGGTCAACCTGGTGACCGATGGCAGCAAGCAGGGAGTACGTGGCTGCGCAGAGGACCGACTTGTCACACCTCCACGGCTTGCAGGCAGGCCTCCAGCAACCTCCTCTACACCTGCTATCACCGCTTCGTTGTCGTCATCCTCCTCCTCCTGCTCCTTGGCTGGTGCCGCCATCTCCTCTCCAGCTACACAGCCCCAGCACCCCAGGGCCTATGCTGCATGCCAGGTGCGACGGTGTCATGCAGTGTTAGACATGTCTTGCCGGAAAGCGGAGAGTCACACTGGAGCAGCTCTCCTGGCTGCTCTCAACAAACAGGTGGAGCAATGGCTGACCCCGCACAAGCTTGAGATCGGCAACGTGGTGTGTGACAACGGCAGCAATCTCATTGCTGCGTTGAATTTGGAAAAGCTGACACACATACCCTGCATGGCACATGTGCTTAATCTGGTCGTGCAAAGATTTGTGTCCAAGTACCCAGGCTTAGAGGACGTCCTGAAGCAGGCCAGGAAGTTGTGTGGGCATTTCAGGCGCTCTTACAAGGCCATGGCACGCTTTGCGGACATTCAGCGTAGAAACAACTTGCCAGTGAGACGCCTGATTTGCGATAGCCCGACTTGCTGGAATTCCACCCTGCTGATGTTCTCTCGCCTGCTAGACCAGGAGAAAGCCGTCACCCAGTACCTGTATCATTACAGTACAAGGACACAATCTGGGAGGATGGGGATGTTGTGGCCCAACAACTGGACACTGATGCGAAATGCATGCAGGGTCATGGAGCCATTTGATGAGGTGACCAAACTGGTGAGTCGCGATGAGGGCACCAACAGCGACTTGATCCCCTACGCCTACTTCCTGGAGCGTGCCGTGCTTAGAGTGGTGGATACAGCTGTGGAGGAGCGTGAACAAGAAGAGTTAGGGCAGCAGGAGTCGTGGAAGCCATTTACACACGAACCTGATGTTTCCACAACACCGGCGGCAGCACAGAGGGGGGAGGAAGAGGAAGAAGAGGAGTCGTGTGGGGAAGGAGAGGAGTCAGACTCTGATGATGGTGATGATGAGGAAGGTGTTTCTGTGGAGGAGGAAGAGGCGGCGGAAGGAGAACAACCGCGGCAGCCATCACAGGGGGCTTCTGCTGCTCCAAGTTCCCGTGGTATTGTTCGTGGCTGGGGAGAGGAAGAGGAGTTGCGTCCCGTCACTGAGGAAGAGCAAGAGGAGATGGAGAGTATGTCTGCATCCAGATTTGTGCAGATGTCCTCTTTCATGTTGTCCAGCCTGTTAAGGGACCCCCGTATCAAAAAACTCAAGACGAATGACCTGTACTGGGTGGCCACGCTACTAGACCCTCGGTACAGGCACAAAGTGGCGGACCTCTTACCAACTCAACAAAAGGCCGAAAAGCTGTCGATGATGCTTTACAATGCATTTAAGGGTGATGTGGCTGCACAGCGCAATCAAGGTACCACTGGCAGTAACCCTCCTCCTCCCAAGTCCACGCAGGCAAGAACAGGACGCTCCAGCGATCTCAGGGAGATGTCGGACATGCGGAAGTTCTTTAGTCCAACTCTTCGCCATAGTCCTTCCGGATCCACCCTCCACCAACGCCTGGACCGGCAGGTAGACGACTACCTGGCCTTGAGTGTGGATGTAGACTGTGCGAAAAGCGACGATAAACCCTTGGACTACTGGTTGCGCAGGCTTGACTTGTGGCCAGAGCTGTCCCAATTTGCCATACAACTTCTCTCTTGCCCTGTCGCAAGCGTCCTGTCAGAAAGGACCTTCAGTGCAGCTGGAGGCATAGTTACTGAGAAGAGAAGTCGCTTAAGTCACAACAGTGTTCAGTACCTGACCTTTATCAAAATGAATGAGGAATGGATCACGGAGGGCTACTGCACGACCGAAGACTAAGTCAGTCCCCACACACAGCATCTCTGCCTGCAGGCCGCTTGACTGCCTTCTCCGCCACTACCAACAGGGTCCAGGACTCTAGGCGGATTCCTGAATTTTTAAGGCTGCTGCTAGCAGCGGCCGCTACACTAATTTTTCTGGTGCGTGTACATGTGCCCATCCCCCTTCGTGATCATTACCTTGCCGCGGTAAAGGGGCTTGCGCATCACAATGAAGCAATGACCGCCGGCTATTTGAGTGTCTCGGGTGGGGGTGGCACACAAAAGATAATAAGGTCGTTGCTTCATTGTGGTCAGACCAAATTTGATCAGCTGGACAGTCACTGTTCTGTCATTCAGCTACATCAGCCGGGCGAGCATATGGGCTGAAAAGCCACCATCACCTGCACTCTCGTCATGGTGCGCACCAGTCCAGCACGGCCATCACTACACAAACGGCTGTTTGCAGTCACTGCATACCTTTCACTGCATCTGTGACTGCACATTATACCTGGCAGTCAGTGCATAACTTGCACTTGAATGGATACACTTTTAAACAATTTAAAAATACAACCATCTAAACTTTCAAACAATTTAAAAATACAACCATCTATCATTTTCAAAAAATTTAAAAAAAGGGCAAAAAAACTTGCCCTCCGTAAAACATTCTTGGCAAATGCTTTCGACTTGGTTTGTCTTCCGCTGGCTCAAGGGTCCATCTGACCACAGATGCCTGGTCTGCAAAGCCCGGTCAGGGCAGCTACAGCATGGGTCTCAGCAGGCTCCCACTTCGGGCCGGAATCCAACCTTCATTCCCCGCGGTGACAATGGCAGACTTGCCCTCCATAACGGATTCCCGTTAAAGGATTTAAAGTTAATCAATTTCAATTAGGGCCGCAAAAGGTCCTCCTGAGTCCTGTATTGTTATTTTTGGTCACTACCTCGGGGCGGGCGTGCATCCCTGCCTGCCTCCCTCCTTGCCTGGATGTGTGGTGGTAGACGTTGATCAGGCTCCAACTCCGGAACGCAATACAAGAGGGAGCTCGACCTCAGAAACAGCTGGGGGCAGTGTCCGGCGCCATGTATCGCCCGCTATGGCCAGACAGCCAACATGCCCTTCAACCTCAGCTGCTGATGCCACCGTAGCGCCATCAGCCCAGGGGGCTCAGCGGTTTGGAAATTTTTTAACGTGTGTGTCTCAGATCGGAGCAAAGCCATCTGTTGTCTCTGCCAGCAAAAATTGAGCCGTGGAAAGGCCAACTGTCACGTAGGGACAATTGCTTTACGAAGGCACCTGGAGAGAAGGCCCAAACAGCTATGGCAAGAACACCTGAGGAAAAGCAGCACCCCTCAAAAGACAAGCCGCGGAGAACAACCGCGGCAGCTGTCACAGGGGGCTTCTGCTGCTCCACGTTCCCATGGTATTGTTCGTGGCTGGGGGGAGGAAGAATGGATACACTTTTAAACAATTTAAAAATACAATTATCTAAACTTTCAAACAATTTAAAAATACAACCATCTAAACTTTCAAACAATTTAAAAATACAACCATCTATCATTTTCAAAAATGTTTAAAAAAGGGCAACAAAACTTGCCCTCCGTAAAACATTCTTGGCAAATGCTTTCGACTTGGTTTGTCTTCCGCTGGCTCAAGGGTCCATCTGACCACAGATGCCTGGTCTGCAAAGCCCGGTCAGGGCAGCTACAGCATGGGTCTCAGCAGGCTCCCACTTCGGGCCGGAATCCAACCTTCATTCCCCGCGGTGACAATGGCAGACTTGCCCTCCATAACGGATTCCCGTTAAAGGATTTAAAGTTAATTCATTTCAAATACACAGCAGGGCCTCGAAAGTCCGCCTCCTGTATTGTTATTTTTGGTCACTACCTCGGGGCGGGCGTGCATGCCTGCCTGCTGCCCTCCTTGGATGTGTAGTGGTAGACGTTTCTCAGGCTCCACACCTGATTCCATCCCTCATTCCCCGGCCATTACCTGGGGTCACAAATGGCAGACTTGCCCACCTCCATATGATTCTCGTGAAAGGAATGTGGTGTCATCTTTGCCCGCCATAACTGGTTCTCGTTAAAGGATTTAAAGTACATTCATTTCAAATACACAGCAGGGCCTCGAAAGTCCTCCTCCTGTATTGTTATTTTTGGTCACTACCTCGGGGCGGGCGGGCGTGCATGCCTGCCCGCTGCCCTGCTTGGATGTGTAGTGGTAGCCGTTGCTCAAGCTCCACACCGGATTCAAACCCCTCATTCCCCGGCCATTACCCGGGGTCACAATGGCAGACTTGCCCGCCTCCACAGGATTCTCATTGTAGCGGTACTGAACAAGTACACAGCAAGTAGAAAATGTAATTTAAAAACAAAACGTAAGCTTTTTAACAATGCCATGGAAAGTTGAGAAAGAAGTCACACATTACCTGACATCACTGAGTGAGGAAGAGCAATCTCGCCATGTTGCGCAGTAGTCCAGCATGGCCGTCACTACACAAACAGCTGTTTGCCGTGCGTTACACAGTGAGTTTGGTGTGTCAGTGTGAAGCAGTACTCTAATTACACTCCCTGATTGATGTATACACATGCAAGATGTTTGAAAGCACGTTAGGCCTGCAATTTCGCATTCAATGTGATTTCTGCCCTTAAAACGCTGCTTTGCGTCACATCGAGATTTTTCCCCGGGACTTTTGGCATGTATCCCACTCCGCCATGCCCCCCTCCAGGTGTTAGACCCCTTGAAACATCTTTTCCATCACTTTTGTGGCCAGCATAATTTTTTCTATTTTTCAGAGTTCGCCTCCCCATTGAAGTCTATTGCGGTTCGCGAACTGAAAATCGGAAGTTCGCGACATCTCTATTTGCATATGCATATGTAGCCAGAAGGTGCTACTTGTAACGGTGATGCATGAAGGCATGCACCAGGTAGCTATGAGGCACAATTTGTAATGATGATGCATGAAGGCATGGGACCCAGGATACAGCAGCACAGCTGACTTATTCTTCTAACGACCATTGGCTGCACTGTTACATAAACGTGAGTCAGGAGCAGCCAAGTTGGAACAGTGTCATTCCACGTATCTATCTACTCATTAATAAGCTGTGTGGCTTGATAGAAAATGGAGTAGAGTGGATGGAGGAGAAAGGGGAGAATCCATTCCCTAATTTTTAAAATGGAGAAGGACAAACACTAAAACGGTGGTAAACCAATTATCAGGAGGTAGAAGAGTAGGCTGAGGGAGAATTTTTTGGAGGAAGCTGTACATAACAGAGATCCAACCAGGGACGTTGCTAGGGCCTTTGATCCGGGGCACCGGCCTGGAACCTGTTGCCATGGTGCCCCGGATCTATTGAGTGGCAGCAGGGGGCACTGGGCGGAGCGGCGAGGGGGAGCGGGCAGTTAAAAACTCACCTGTCTTCAGATCGTCGCAGGCAAAGCTTCCATGTGCTTCTGACTTCCTCCCTGCGGCGTCTGTCGTGACATCACAGGAGGCGCTGTTACCAATGCGAGGGACGCCGCGGGGAGTAAGTCGGAAGCATATGGTAGCTGTGCCTGCGGCGATCTGAAGACAGGTGAGTTTTTAACTGCCCGCCCCCCCCTCGCCCAGTGCCCCCTCCTACACTAGGGGAAGCTGCCCATCTAATCTACGCTGGGGGAACCTACCTATCTAACCTATACTGAGGGAACCTACCTATCTAATCTATACTGGGGGACACTGCCTATCTAACCTATACTGAGGGAACCTACCTATTTAATCTATACTGGGGGAACCTATCTATCTAATCTACGCTGGGGGAAGCTACCTATCTAACCTATACTGAGGGACAGGGGCCTCGCTAGGGCCTTTGATCCGGGGCACCGGCCTGGAACCTGTTGCCGTGGTGCTCCGTCTTGGTAACAGCGCCTCCTGTGATGACATCACAGGGGGTGCTGTTACCAGTGCAAGGGATGCCGCGGGAGAAAGTCGGAAGCACATGAAAGCTGTGCCTGCGGCGATCTGAAGACAGGTGAGTTTTTAACTGCCCGCTTCCCCCCCACCGCCCCGCCCAGTGCCCCCTCCTACACTAGGGGAAGCTACCTATCTAATCTACGCTGGTGGAACCTACCTATCTAACCTATACTGAGGGAACCTACCTATCTAATCTATACTGGGGGACGCTGCCTATCTCACCTATACTGAGGGAACCTACCTATCTAATCTATACTGGGGAAACCTACCTATCTAATGTACGCTGGGGGAACCTACCTATCTAACCTATACTGAGGGAACCTACCGATCTAATCTATACTGGGGACGCTGCCTATCTAACCTTTACTGAAGGAACCTACCTATCTAATCTATACTGGGGGAACCTACCTATCTAATCTATACTGGGGGAACCTACCTATCTAATCTACACTGGGGGAACCTACCTATCTAACCTATACTGAGGGAACCTACCTATCTAATCTATACTGGAAGACGCTGCCTATTTAACCTATACTGAGGGAACCTACCTATCTAATCTATACTGGGGGAACCTACCTATCTAATCTATACTGGGGGAAACTACCTATTGTAACGATTGTGGAACTTTCTCCGTGATCAGCGCACAACGCATGCGCTGACACGGCGGAAATCCTCCACAAGCGTATATTTGTAGGCACCCAGCAAAAGGTGCTACGCACCTGTAGAGGGAAATTCCTGTCGGCAGATGGCGCTGGGGAGTGCAGAGGAACCAATCCTCTGTACCCCCACAAGTGCCAGACAGGAATTGTACGAAGCGCAGAACGCAATCGCAAGAGAGGCGATTGCGAATGAGATTGAGCAAAGGGATAGGTTGTATGTGTGTGCGCCAATCCAGTCGCCACCCCGCGACCGCGCACACACAACAGCAGATACGAAATAGGAACGCGATCGCGAGAGGTGCAATCGCCAGACGTGACACAAGGCAGATCAGAATAGAATACGAGGGTAGCAAAGGCACAGCAAATACAATAAGGAGATACGGAAAATAACAAACGCTAGCTAACCGCGAACACCGCACTCATTCGCAACAGTGCACGCGGTTATGCGTGATCTCCACGTGATAAGCACAATAGAGACAAGCACGCCTAACTAACCATTAACAGGCAAACATGAAACAGAGGACGCGAGCGCTTGCTTAACGGTTACCTCACCGAGCCTGCAGCAAGCGTAGCGGACAAGACAGACACGTGAAAACAGGGACAAACGAGAGATAGGATCCACAGCACTAGCGAAAAGTGGCTAGCGTGATCCAGGTACAGAGTAGCAGAACAGAAGGATCCCCAGCGCTAGCGAAAAGTAGCTAGCGTGATCCCAGAAGACAGAACAGAAGGATCCCCAGCGCTAGCGAAAAGTAGCTAGCGCGATCCCAGGAGACAGAACAGAAGGATCCCCAGCGCTAGCGAAAAGTAGCTAGCGCGATCCCAGGAAACAGAACAGAAGAGATAGCTGGTAGCAACCGCTGCACCAGCTATACTCCAAGAACAGAGATCAGAACCATTTCCTGTCGACCACCATAGGGGCAGGACAATGGCAACAGGCAAGACAAGACAGAACAGGCAATACAGATAATACAACCTGACTGGGCTAGAAGGGGAGCCTAAAGCAACCCCCAGGAATTAACTATACTAGATAGCAATGGCTGACACTCCAGCAGTGTCCATCAGGAACAGACCATGGAAAGGAAATGACCAGCAAAGCCTTCTGGGAAACATAAAGCTCTTATAGTGCCAGTCATCAAAGAAGGCAGGTAGGGGATTTGCATAACGAATGTATGCAAATTCCCCAGCAAGAGAACAGACCAGAAACTTGCAATGGAAAGACAGGTCTCTGTTCCAGAGACCTGCAGCCCACAGACTAGAGGAATGGACAAACAGCTGTCTACCTGTGCAGCCAGCTGAGCGGATCATCACAGTACCCCCCCCCCCCCCCTCTAGGGATGGATTCCAGACATCCCTCAAAACTGGTATCATCACAAAACTCTAACTGAAGACTCATGAAGGTCGGGGCAGCCCGACAAGGCCCAATTCCAGAGTCAGTCCATCCGAAACCGACCTCATCGGAAGCAGAAGCCACCGAAACATGCCCATCAGCACTACAAGTCTCAGCGTAACACCCATCAGGACTGTGGACACCAGAGAAGAAGCCATCGACACCCTCCAGACAATACCCACCACCTTCCAAGGAGCGTCCAAGAATACCAAACCTGCCGCAATACCTGTTTGAAGTGTCCCTTACAACACCAAAACCATTGCTGATCGTATTCAGGGCACCAAGCAAAACCTTTCCCGGAATCTCCCAGAACGCCTTGAAGCTCCGCAGAGATCCCAAGAAGCCAGAACGCTCACCAGGCTCACATGGAGAACCACCAAGAACCCCTATGGAACCTATGATCATTCCAGACTCAAAATTAGCAGAACACCCATCAAGATCAGGACTTTCAGGGACCACTTCTGGGCATGCAAGCAGGCAGGCTATATCGGAACATGTATCCACTGAGGAAGCATCTGAGTACGCTGGTAACCGAGGCACACTTGGGCTTTCTGGGTCACAGAGCACATCGGGGTACACTAGTACAGGAGAAACCTCAGGACATGTCGGGGAACTGCCAACCTCAGAGTCCGACACGACAAGACCAAAACCAGTACCGGGCAGAAAATCATCACGAGTAAAGGTCACAGGTACTGGTCTTTCAAAAGAAGACTCGGACTCAAATTCAGAAATTTCTGTGACAATAATATCATCATTGACTACATATGAGTGAAGCTCCATCAGAGCTGAAAAGGTAGCCAGCAAGGCAGCAATGCCTACGGAAGAGGGTAACACCTCAGAAGGACTTGGGGGGCAGGAGACATCTCCTACAAGTTCTGCACCCTTTGGGAGGAACTCGGAGACCTCCAGAACATCAAACAAGACCTCAGGAAGTTCATTTTTCAAGTTTTCTAAAAAGGATTCTGTACTATCCATGTTACAGGGCAAAACTGGAACTTTATTTTGAGAACAGGGCAGATGTCCCAGGGAAGGTTCCACCATAAACTGAGACTGAATTTCATCATCATGAGTGGAACATACAGGAATATTCACTGAACCACACACTGACTCCCTAACTTTAATCTCGCTGCACCCAGAATTCTGCAAAGCAGTCAAACTAGCTTGCAACTCCAAAACTGCAGAAAGACAGGTAAAAATAGCAGCAATACCTAGACGAGCCTCTAGGGGCAGGGCAGGAGATATTGTACAAGACAATATTGACTCATCCAGAGTACAAGGTGGAGAGTCAGAACTTTCTTCAAAGCAAGAAAGGGACTCCCAAATGTCAGTGTGATTGGACATCATTTTGTTATTCATGGTACAGGGCAGGCTCAGAGAAACCCTCTCTGGACCCAGCAAAGACGCTTCAGAGTCAGATTCGCAAAACGAAGACTCGGCTAACGATGTCGAATCCGAGGAGACAGAGCGCAAAATTTGCGAATCCAGGATCGCTTTAGGTTGTGAAACTGACGCTTCCCTAGCGCACATCTCTGCGATCTGCGGAGCAGACTGCAAAGTGTTTAGGACAGAAACACTGGAGCAACTGTCATCAGGCCACAGGCCCTCACAGGTGTGAACAGGGCGAGACAAAGGCGCATTTGCAGTAGAAATAGCGACAACATCAGGAAAAACTCTGTTAGACATATTAATTTTACTTTTGACGCTGCACAGTCGAGAAACTTTCCCCATAGCAGGGTCACAGATGGAAGATCTCAAAGATCTGTTTCTAAATGACAAAGGATCCCACACATCCTTGAGGAAACCGGCAGACTCATGCCAATCACAATCTGCAGGAACATCCGAGAAACAGGCACCAGATCGCACAGATTCAAACCGCACACTGTCAGGAGAGAATCCTCCAGGATTCGCACAGGAATCAACCACAGCGGCATACTCATTCATTTCAGATTGCACAAAGTCAAGACTCTCATGCTTTACCCCAGAAAGGCAGGAACAATCATCCGACAACGATGTCTCTTTATTGAAATCAATTGGTTGGTGTGTGTGCAACTCATCCAAAATCGTTTGCCATACATAGATCACCAGATCCACATCATCTTTGTCACATTCATCGGAATCAATCAGAAGGTACATAGAATCAAGACAAGCATTCAAGACTAGTGTTGGGCGAACATCTAGATGTTCGGGTTCGGGCCGAACAGGCCGAACATGGCCGCGATGTTCGGGTGTTCGACCCGAA
Source organism: Hyperolius riggenbachi (assembly GCF_040937935.1). Taxonomy (NCBI): domain Eukaryota; kingdom Metazoa; phylum Chordata; class Amphibia; order Anura; family Hyperoliidae; genus Hyperolius; species Hyperolius riggenbachi. The sequence goes on from NC_090654.1 coordinate 131,354,040, forward strand.
CTCCGAACATAATGGAAGTCAACGGGGACCCGAACTTTTGTGCTTTGTAAAGCCTCCTTACATGCTACATACCCCAAATTTACAGGGTATGTGCACCTTGGGAGTGGGTACAAGAGGAAAAATTTTTTTAGCAAAAAGAGCTTATAGTTTTTGAGAAAATCGATTTTAAAGTTTCAAAGGGAAAACTGTCTTTTAAATGCGGGACATGTCTGTTTTCTTTGCACAGGTAACATGCTTTTTGTCGGCATGCAGTCATAAATGTAATACATATAAGAGGTTCCAGGAAAAGGGACCGGTAACGCTAACCCAGCAGCAGCACACGTGATGGAACAGGAGGAGGGTGGCGCAGGAGGAGAAGGCCACGCTTTGAGACACAACAACCCAGGCCTTGCATGAGGACAAGAAGCGTGCGGATAGCAATTTGCATTTTGTCGCCATGCAGTCATAAATGTAATACAGATGAGAGGTTCAATAAACAGGGACCGGAAACGCTAACCCATCACAGATGTTCATTGTTCATGTTACTTGGTTGGGGTCCGGGAGTGTTGCGTAGTCGTTTCCAATCCAGGATTGATTCATTTTAATTTGAGTCAGACGGTCTGCATTTTCTGTGGAGAGGCGGATACGCCGCCGATCTGTGACGATGCCTCCGGCAGCACTGAAACAGCGTTCCGACATAACGCTGGCTGCCGGGCAAGCCAGCACCTCTATTGCGTACATTGCCAGTTTGTGCCAGGTGTCTAGCTTCGATACCCAATAGTTGAAGGGTGCAGATGGATTGTTCAACACAGCTACGCCATCTGACATGTAGTCCTTGACCATCTTCTCCAGGCGATCGGTGTTGGAGGTGGATCTGCACGCTTGCTGTTCTGTGTGCTGCTGCATGGGTGTCAGAAAATTTTCCCACTCCAAGGACACTGCCGATACCATTCCCTTTTGGGCACTAGCTGCGGCTTGTGTTGTTTGCTGCCCTCCTGGTCGTCCTGGGTTTGCGGAAGTCAGTCTGTCGGCGTACAACTGGCTAGAGGAGGGGGAGGATGTCAATCTCCTCTCTAAAGTCTCCACAAGGGCCTGCTGGTATTCTTCCATTTTGACCTGTCTGGCTCTTTCTTCAAGCAGTTTTGGAACATTGTGTTTGTACCGTGGATCCAGAAGGGTATAAACCCAGTAATTGGTGTTGTCCAGAATGCGCACAATGCGTGGGTCGCGTTCAATGCAGTCCTAGGCCGAAGAGGTCATAGCCTAGGGTCACAAAACCTGTTTATTTGGGCAATTTCAATGGTGGCGAGTCTGACGTACATAAATCGCAGCAATGGCCATTAGCAACGTCTGAATCTCACGAAATGTCTCATGCAGGTAGAAGACATATTGTTAGACTTGGGCTCCAAAGATGGGTTCCCTACATCTCTGCAAACCAGAGTTACAGGGCTCCAAATTTGGTAAAATCCCCCATAGGCTTTCATTGGGCCTCCTATTTACAGTTCCAAAATCTCACATCTTTTCAAAGGGAAATTACTCAGCAGTACCAAATTTTCTAGCATTGTAGGGACCCTTAGGGGGAACATGACTGGTGAGTTTCGGGCCCCTAGGCCGAAGAGGTCATAGCCTAGGGTCACAAAAACCTGTTTATTTGGGCTATTTCAATGGTAGTGATGGTGGCGTACATAAATCTCAGCAATGGCCGTTAGCAAAGTCTGAATCTCACAAAATGTCTCATGCAGGTAGAAGACATATTGTTAGACTTGGATTCCAAAGATGGGGTCCCTACATCTCTGCAAACCAGAGTTACAGGGGTCCAAAATTGGTAAAATCCCCCATAGGATTGCATTGCCTCCCTATTTCACTTTCCAAAATCTCACATCTTTTCAAAGGGCAATGGCTCAGCAGTACCAAATTTTCTAGCATTCTAGGGACCCTTAGGGGGAACATGACTGGTGAGTTTCGGGCCCCTAGGCCGAAGAGGTCATAGCCTAGGGTCACAAAAACCTGTTTATTTGGGCTATTTCAATGGTAGTGATGGTGGCGTACATAAATCTCAGCAATGGCCGTTAGCAAAGTCTGAATCTCACGAAATGTCTCATGCAGGTAGAAGACATATTGTTAGACTTGGATTCCAAAGATGGGGTCCCTACATCTCTGCAAACCAGAGTTACAGGGGTCCAAAATTGGTAAAATCCCCCATAGGATTGCATTGCCTCCCTATTTCACTTTCCAAAATCTCACATCTTTTCAAAGGGCAATGGCTCAGCAGTACCAAATTTTCTAGCATTGTAGGGACCCTTAGGGGGAACATGACTGGTGAGTTTCGGGCCCCTAGGCCGAAGAGGTCATAGCCTAGGGTCACAAAAACCTGTTTATTTGGGCTATTTCAATGGTAGTGATGGTGGCGTACATAAATCTCAGCAATGGCCGTTAGCAAAGTCTGAATCTCACGAAATGTCTCATGCAGGTAGAAGACATATTGTTAGACTTGGATTCCAAAGATGGGGTCCCTACATCTCTGCAAACCAGAGTTACAGGGGTCCAAAATTGGTAAAATCCCCCATAGGATTGCATTGCCTCCCTATTTCACTTTCCAAAATCTCACATCTTTTCAAAGGGCAATGGCTCAGCAGTACCAAATTTTCTAGCATTGTAGGGACCCTTAGGGGGAACATGACTGGTGAGTTTCGGGCCCCTAGGCCGAAGAGGTCATAGCCTAGGGTCACAAAAACCTGTTTATTTGGGCTATTTCAATGGTAGTGATGGTGGCGTACATAAATCTCAGCAATGGCCGTTAGCAAAGTCTGAATCTCACGAAATGTCTCATGCAGGTAGAAGACATATTGTTAGACTTGGATTCCAAAGATGGGGTCCCTACATCTCTGCAAACCAGAGTTACAGGGGTCCAAAATTGGTAAAATCCCCCATAGGATTGCATTGCCTCCCTATTTCACTTTCCAAAATCTCACATCTTTTCAAAGGGCAATGGCTCAGCAGTACCAAATTTTCTAGCATTGTAGGGACCCTTAGGGGGATCATGACTGGTGAGTTTTGCCACTGCTGACTGAGCCATTGCCCTTTGAAATGGTGTGAGATTTTGGAACGGTAAATAGGAGGCCCAATGAAATCCTATGGGGGATTTTACCAATTTTGGACCCCTGTAACTCTGGTTTGCAGAGATGTAGGGACCCCATCTTTGGAATCCAAGTCTAACAATATGTCTTCTACCTGCATGAGACATTTCGTGAGATTCAGACGTTGCTAACAGCCATGGCTGCGATTTATGTACGCCACCATCACTACCATTGAAATAGCCCAAATAAACAGGTTTTTGTGACCCTAGGCTATGACCTCTTCGGCCTAGGGGCCCGAAACTCACCAGTCATGTTCCCCCTAAGGGTCCCTACAATGCTAGAAAATTTGGTACTGCTGAGCCATTGCCCTTTGAAAAGATGTGAGATTTTGGAAAGTGAAATAGGGACGCAATGCAATCCTATGGGGGATTTTACCAATTTTGGACCCCTGTAACTCTGGTTTGCAGAGATGTAGGGACCCCATCTTTGGAATCCAAGTCTAACAATATGTCTTCTACCTGCATGAGACATTTCATGAGATTCAGACTTTGCTAACGGCCATTGCTGCGATTTATGTACGTCACCATCACTACCATTGAAATAGCCCAAATAAACAGGTTTTAGTGACCCTAGGCTATGACCTCTTCGGTGTAGGGGCCCGAAACTCACCAGTAATGTTCCCCCTAAGGGTCCCTACAATGCTAGAAAATTTGGTACTGCTGAGCCATTGCCCTTTGAAAAGATGTGAGATTTTGGAACTGTAAATAGGAGGCCCAATGAAAGCCTATGGGGGATTTTACCAAATTTGGAGCCCTGTAACTCTGGTTTGCAGAGATGTAGGGACCCCATCTTTGGAGCCCAAGTCTAACAATATGTCTTCTACCTGCATGAGACATTTCGTGAGATTCAGACGTTGCTAACGGCCATTGCTGCGATTTATGTACGTCAGACTCGCCACCATTGAAATTGCCCAAATAAACAGGTTTTGTGACCCTAGGCTATGACCTCTTCGGCCTTGGACTGCATTGAACGCGACCCACGCATTGTGCGCATTCTGGACAACACCAATTACTGGGTTTATACCCTTCTGGATCCACGGTACAAACACAATGTTCCAAAACTGCTTGAAGAAAGAGCCAGACAGGTCAAAATGGAAGAATACCAGCAGGCCCTTGTGGAGACTTTAGAGAGGAGATTGACATCCTCCCCCTCCTCTAGCCAGTTGTACGCCGACAGACTGACTTCCGCAAACCCAGGACGACCAGGAGGGCAGCAAACAACACAAGCCGCAGCTAGTGCCCAAAAGGGAATGGTATCGGCAGTGTCCTTGGAGTGGGAAAATTTTCTGACACCCATGCAGCAGCACACAGAACAGCAAGCGTGCAGATCCACCTCCAACACCGATCGCCTGGAGAAGATGGTCAAGGACTACATGTCAGATGGCGTAGCTGTGTTGAACAATCCATCTGCACCCTTCAACTATTGGGTATCGAAGCTAGACACCTGGCACAAACTGGCAATGTACGCAATAGAGGTGCTGGCTTGCCCGGCAGCCAGCGTTATGTCGGAACGCTGTTTCAGTGCTGCCGGAGGCATCGTCACAGATCGGCGGCGTATCCGCCTCTCCACAGAAAATGCAGACCGTCTGACTCAAATTAAAATGAATCAATCCTGGATTGGAAACGACTACGCAACACTCCCGGACCCCAACCAAGTAACATGAACAATGAACATCTGTGATGGGTTAGCGTTTCCGGTCCCTGTTTATTGAACCTCTCATCTGTATTACATTTATGACTGCATGGCGACAAAATGCAAATTGCTATCCGCACGCTTCTTGTCCTCATGCAAGGCCTGGGTTGTTGTGTCTCAAAGCGTGGCCTTCTCCTCCTGCGCCACCCTCCTCCTGTTCCATCACGTGTGCTGCTGCTGGGTTAGCGTTACCGGTCCCTTTTCCTGGAACCTCTTATATGTATTACATTTATGACTGCATGCCGACAAAAAGCATGTTACCTGTGCAAAGAAAACAGACATTTCCCGCATTTAAAAGACAGTTTTCCCTTTGAAACTTTAAAATCGATTTTCTCAAAAACTATAAGCTCTTTTTGCTAAAAAAATTTTCCTCTTGTACCCACTCCCAAGGTGCACATACCCTGTAAATTTGGGGTATGTAGCATATAAGGAGGCTTTACAAAGCACGAAAGTTCGGGTCCCCATTGACTTCCATTATGTTCGGAGTTCGGCCATGTTCGACCCGAACCCGAACATCTAGATGTTCGCCCAACACTACACGTGACCCGTTCGGCCAATCACAGCGCTAGCCGAACGTTCGGGTAACGTTCGGCCATGCGCTCTTAGTTCGGCCATATGGCCGAACAGTTTGGCCGAACACCGTCAGGTGTTCGGCCGAACCCGAACATCACCCGAACAGGGTGATGTTCTGCAGAACCCGAACAGTGGCGAACACTGTTCGCCCAACACTATTCAAGACATCTTCGCTTTTTGCAATGTAAAAATCGCAAAAGGCTTTCCAATCAAAATCGAATTCTTCCAGCAAGGCCCCAATATCCCAGGAAGCAAATGGGGGTTCAAACAGGCCAGTATCCAAATAATCTCCATAGGGGTGGAGTTCATGAACAAGAACAGATTTTTTAACTGCTTTAATGTAGTGTGCGATCCTACCTATAGCAGGATCCACATGAGCTTTGGATTGAGACAAAAAACCAGGAGACAGATCAACATCATTGTTATACTGAATGGTTTTGCACACTTCTGACTTGACAGAAATAACCTCTTTATTTGTAGTTGCTATGGGCAAGGGATTTTTCCGCTGGGAAGTCTTCCTAGATCTTTTACGTTTAGACTTAGCAGCTCTGGATGGCTGCTTTTTGGATGAAAGAGTAGATGGAACAGCTGATTGAGCTGCTGACAACAACTCATTAAGGGGGTATGGTAATTGAGGTTATCTCAGCCAATTGTGAATTAAAAAGGCCAAGAATTCCAGGGGTCTTTGACTCAGGGTGGTATGATTTAGATAGCAATGGCTGACACTCCAGCAGTGTCCATCAGGAACAGACCATGGAAAGGAAATGACCAGCAAAGCCTTCTGGGAAACATAAAGCTCTTATAGTGCCAGTCATCAAAGAAGGCAGGTAGGGATTTGCATAACGAATGTATGCAAATTCCCCAGCAAGAGAACAGACCAGAAACTTGCAATGGAAAGACAGGTCTCTGTTCCAGAGACCTGCAGCCCACAGACTAGAGGAATGGACAAACAGCTGTCTGCCTGTGCAGCCAGCTGAGCGGATCATCACACCTATCTAATCTATACTGGGGGAACCTACCTATCTAACCTATACTAAGGGAACCTACCTATCTAATGTATACTGGGGGAAACTACCTATATAACCTATACTGGAGGAACCTACCTATCTAATCTACACTGGGGGAAGCTACCTATATAACCTATACTGGGGGAACCTACCTATCTAACCTACACTGGGGGAACCTACCTATCTAACCTATGCTGGGGGAACCTACCTATCTAACCTATGCTGGGGGAACCTACCTATCTAACCTACCCCCCCCCCCCCCCCCCAAAAAAAAAAAAATTGCCCCCAGCAAATTGCCCAGCCCAGCAAAGCCCCAGCAAGTCACCTAGCAAAGCCAGGCCAGCTCAACATCACTGCCAGCCAGGCCGGCACAGCATCACCGTCAGCCAGGCCGACACAGCATCACCACCAGCCAGGCCGGCACAGAATCACCACAGCCGAGTATGCGCACAGGCCAGCCAGCTGAAGGTAAGACAGAAGCCAGGTGAGGGGCTTATATATGTGAAATACTGCCTATTAAGTTACGCCACTGCTATGTTCAAGTACATTTGGCCCCACCTATGACTACGCCCACTTTACATGGCATGGCCACGCCCATTTTTTGCCGCAGCGCGCTACGTGTGCCGCACACTTGTTCCCTCTTGGTGCCCAGGGGTGCCCCGGATTTTCCAGGAACCTAGAAACGCCCCTGGGTCCAACACTGTCCATGCTTACCCCGAGTGTCTGCTGCCACGCCCCAAGGTTTGTAAGGGCACGAGAAGAACCAGAGCTGCTGCCACCTGAGGAAGAGAAGTAGGTGGAGGAGATGGAGGAGTGAGAAAGATGAGCCCAGGGTCACCTATTTCATGTCTGTGACATCATGTTGTGATAGGGACCCCTGTTTTTGTAGTATCAAAAAGTTGGATGACTATTGGCTGTCCACCCTTCATGATCTCCGCTACAAAGGGATAAATTATTTATATGGAACACAGCTCAGAAAAAGCCCAAAGTTTACTGGCCCAATCTTAGTACTCTTTGAATGGCTGGGTAAAGATTTAATTCCCCCACAATCCACACAGGGATGCCAGGCAGCCACCACCTGCTTGTTCTCTTCTTACAACGTTAGCACCAGGTCATGCACTTCTCCCACTCTTGGGCAAAGCAGGGGGAACTTATGGATGCTCGCAGAAATCTATAGGGACCTTCTAAACCATTTGGATTGCCATAGGCACTGCCAACAGCTGAAAAGAATGACACCAAATTATCAAGGTTCGTGTGGTAGTGTTGGTGATGATGAGACATGTCTAGACAGTTGTGATCCCAAAGAGTTTTGAGTGAGTAGGCTTGGTCACAATTGGCACAGCATGCCATTGAAGTTGTCTCTTGCCTGGCATTCAGTGTTCTGTCCGAAAGAACCTTCAATGCTGCTGACGGTATTGTCACGGACAATCCACCATAACTATCGGAAATAAAGTCAATCTCCTCACTTTTTAAAAGAATGAACGAGAGGTGGGTTACTAAAAAATACAAGCCACCTGTCACGGATGTTTCGTGGGAAACGCAGTCACAATCAGTTTTCTGATCACTGTTTGTGCATCACGTTACAATTCAGATTGGATGTGTAGTTGTAGTAGGAAGCAAAAGCCTGGGGTCTGGCCTATTCTAGATGGATACAGCAGCTATTCTGGGATGAAAATGTTTTTCTTTAATTGCCTAGCATGAAAGGGAGATTCTTAAGTCAGGCTTGTAAAGAACCATTTGGTAGTACACTATGTACTATAAAAAGCCAGCGCTGAGCACTGCAGGACCGAAGACCTAGTGGAGCTAGGACCAGATATTAAATAGCTGTATTGTATGATTTTTGTCTTTTTTAAATATACCATACTTGTGATCTGTATAGAAAATGGATCATTTGACTGCAAACGTCCTGCCGGACATTTTGGTATGACTTTCATGGAGCTGAGGTAAGCCACAGCCCATTATTAAATTTCTCAGGAAAGGAAGATCACACACTTTTCATGTCTGACATTAATGTGATGCATATTCTTTTGGGGATGGTGAACTTGCTACTATTATTTTTGTGCAATGAACGTGGTTTGATCAATAGAAATGTCTCATATTTGGGATTTAAGATTACCTCCCAAATAAGATGATGCCCCAAGCTCCAGCCCAGGGGTAGACCCTGAGTTCCACTCTCAAGGGCTGGGTCCTATGTAAGCAAAGGACTGAAATCTGATAACAGTCCTCCTTTTTAGTAACATCACGTAAGCCTGGAGCCAGCAAGAGGACCGTGCGGCTGACCTCCATTTTGACTGAACTTTTGAAATCAAGGAACCCTCCATTTTGCTTGGATTTCCACACAAAGGATATTTTTCTCCCAAAAACTCTAAGTATTTATTTTCTTTGTTTTTGACCTTTTATTTTACCTGTGGCTACTATCTCTATAATTGTTACTTTTAATAATGTTCTGTATAAATTAATTATTTTATTTACATTTACAATAAAAGACTTTAGGCCATTTTTTGCAGCCACATACCTGCTTTAAGCACTGCAGAAAGAATCCTAGTCTTTCTGAAGATTCGCTACCTGAAATATTGTTATGTGTTTAGTCAGACCAGAGTGTTTTAACAATTTCATTCACAGGTTTAGAAAAGTCAGAGCAGGTTCTCTGTCCTTCTACAGAGGTGGTGGCAGCTACCTGAAATATTGTGTATCAAATAGTTTGTGTTGCTCACACGCGCTTCCTGTCTGTTTGCTCAGTTCCAGTGGTTATAGCGCATCTATTGAATCCACGATATTGGATTGTCTGTGCATTGAAACAGATTGGGAGGCTTTGAGCAGTCCGGCCACTAGGGGGCCTGTGACACCACCCACTGCTGATATCACAGATTGATGGCAATAAGCTGCCATGTTTGTGTTAACCCAGACATTTCTGGCACTATATCTGCAGGCACTGCTTGTGCCTAATTTGTAGTTAGTGTCATAATATTTTTTAGTATTCATGTTTTCGTGGTGCATACTGGCAATCACATTCACGTTAGGTACCAGATGAAGTCATGGTTCACTCAACATCTGGGACCACCAGCGCTGCTGGCCACAGTACAGACTCAGTTGACAGGCATTTGCCCTTGTTACGGTAAGTGCAAATCTACTTAATTCTAGGAAGTGTAACTTTGATCTTCAATACTTGATCTGGACATTATCTGGTTGGAGTTTGTATGTTCTCCCCATGTTTCTGTGGTTTTCCTCTGGGTACTCCTGTTTCCTATCACATACCATTAACATACACTGATAGGTTAATTCGTACCAACAATACATAATGAGCAATGATAATGTACACACAGCACACACTGTGCTCGCACTACTGAAGCAATACTGAACTGAAACTATTATAATGACAGCTTTGGATAATCAATTTGTGAGATTTTCACAATCTGACTGTAAATTCAACAATAATCTTGCAAGTTTGCCTGCAATAATTTCACTCATCCCTAGCCTGTGCCCACTACTCTACACATTTTTTCAATCTTCATCCAAGGATTTCCCAACTCAGTGAATCAATGAAAGGGAGGCTGCCAACATCAGAGGATTTTTGCTAGATTGCTAGATGGTTAAACATACCAATTTACAATTAGTTTGGACAATGAAAATCTAGTATGTGTGTACACAGGTTTACCTGAAGAATGCATGATACCTCCTTTGAGAGAGGTATAAAAGTGGACACCAGGGCCCATATTCTAGAGATATTTTTTCAACTTCTTTTTAAAATAACTTTGGTACTTCTTTTTAAAATAACTTCTTTTTAAAATAACTTTTGGTACTTTTTTCAACTTAAAGGGAACCTTAACTGAACGGGGGTAAAGAGTTTCACTTACCTGGGGCTATTACCAGCCCCCTGCAGCAGTCCTGTGCCCTCGGCGCCGCTCTGGAATCCTCTGGTCCCCCGCTGTCACTTAGTTTCGTTTTTGACGACTCACCAGTCGCCGGCCGCCATGCGTATTATTGGACGCATTCACCAATGCAATTAGCGCTGTTGCGGACCGCACCGCATACAAAAATATCTACGCGTGCGGAATGCGGCAACGCGTATTTTTGTACGCGTTGCGGTCCGCAATAGCGCTAATTGCATTGGTGAATGCGTCCAATAATACGCATGGCGGCCGGCGACTGGTGAGTCGTCAAAAACGAAACTAAGTGACAGCGGGGGACCAGAGGATTCCAGAGCGGCGCCGAGGGCACAGGACTGCTGCAGGGGGCTGGTAATAGCCCCAGGTAAGTGAAACTCTTTACCCCCCGTTCAGTTAAGGTTCCCTTTAAGTTGAAAAAAAGTACCAACAAGTAGGTGAAAAGTACTATTAAAATTATACTGAGTTTTTCATGCTTGGTGGTGGTTTAAAGGGCATTTTATTGACAAGGCATGAAAATATCACCTAGGAGAAAACACAGGAGAAAAAGTCAATTGCATATGGGCCCAGGGCCATTAATTAATTCACCATTTCTCCTACGTTTTGTCTTAGGAGATAATCTTTCATCTTTTGCCTAAAGGGATACTGTAGGGGGGTCGGGGGAAAATGAGTTGAACTTACCCGTGGCTTCTAATGGTCCCCCGCAGACATCCTGTGCCCGTGCAGCCACTCACCGATGTTCCGGCCCCGCCTCCGGGTCACCTCTGGAATTTCAGACTTTAAAGTCGGAAAACCACTGTGCCTGCGTTGCCGTGTCCTCACTCCCGCTGATGTCACCAGGAGCATACTGCGCAGACACAGACCATACTGGGTCTGCGCAGTACACTCCTGGTGACATCAGGGGAAGCGAGGACACGGCAACGCAGGCGCAGTGGTTTTCAGACTTTAAAGTCTGAATTTCCAGAAGTGAACTGAAGGCGGGGCTGGAGCATTGGGGAGTGGCTGCGCGGGCACAGGATGTCTGCGGGGGACCATTAGAAGCTCCAGGTAAGTTCAACTCATTTTCCCCCAACCCCCCTACAGTATCCCTTTAAAATAACTATTTAGCATTTTGCAATTGAAAAAGTAGCAAAAAGTAGGTGAAAAAGTACTATCAAGATTTTTCTGAGTATTTTCTTCCTTAAAATGCATTTATTGATAAGGGCCCATATGCAATTACTTTTTTCTCCTGAGTTTTCAACTACTAGATACTTTTTCATCAGTGGATCCGAGGTGAACTTTTACTCACTTCATAATTGTGTTCCTTTCCTATTGTTTAAAGGGCATTCCTCAAGCCAAATACTTTTTTGTTTTTGTTTTAATACTCTAATTCCCTATAAACTAAAAAAAACACGCCCACAAGTTTTCAGAGCGCCTTGGCAGTAGCAAGGGCTCATGGAAGCTCAGTCTGGGTAGGAGGAGGAGGAGGTGTTACTAGCCATTGATTTCAGAGGCAGAGGGGAGGAGGGAGGAGGAGAGGAGATTAGGCTGATGGCTCAAGATGCAGATAAGCCTGCCTCTGTGTAATGTTTACAAACAACATGACTGCTGTCATTGTATCACAGGAAGAAATGATCATTTTCTATTAAAGCTGTTTGCAGCTAGATTTGCTGTGTGAACTATATAAACTTTAGATAAGATATATACACAACTTACTTGTTATAGTTAGTTTTTCATCTCGGATCCGCTTTAAGGTCATTTTCTGTATTTTTCAGCTGAAAATGTATCAAAAAGTAGGTAAAAAGCACTATCAAACTTAATGGGCCTGATTCACAAAGCGGTGCAAACACTTTGCACGCCTGTGAAAAGCCCTTTATCACGCCTAAACTTAGTTTAGGCGTGATCTGAAGGAATTCGGGCGAACTCCTGCGCGCAAAGTTTTGCGTGCGCAGCACACCGCGCTACTCGCGCAGCGCACCGTGCTTCGCGCGAAGCGCCCATTAAACCCTATGGGACTGTGCGTGCACGCAAAACTTTGCGTGCGGGAGCTTCGCGCGAATTATAGCACAAAACGGTAATAACTTCGCTAGTGCAAAGGTTATCATGCCTAAAGTCTTTTAGGCGTGATAACTGAGTTATCACCGCTTTGTGAATCAGGCCCATTGTATTTTTTTTTGCTTGCTAGTGGTTTATAGGGCATTTTATTGACAAGTTGTGAAAATATCACCTAGGAGAAAACTAAGGCGAAAAAGTGAATTGAACAATTACCGTTCACGCTGTGAACACTATCTGTTTACTCATTTAGGCTCAGTAAAAGACTCATCATCAGATTATACAAAAGCCTTTTAAATTTGTTTTATTTGCCTGAGTAATATCCACATTCCATGACTCCATGATTTTAAGTGGAGACGTATGCAGTGACGGCACTTCTGATTAAGTCAGCGGATGGAGGATTGTGTGTTGTCCGCTCCCCCCTCAGGGTAATTAAGCAGCTCTCCACCTCCCATCTGCTGGATTTGCATCTCATAACGGTGAGCCCCAGCTGTGAAGCACATTCTCTGCTTCATCCTGATGCTGGCGATCGTCTGTTTTCTCTATCTGGGGACTAAATCACACAAGTCAACATCTCCGAGGTATTTTAGCCGGTCAAGTAGCATTGTTGACCCTTGATATTCTCCAGGAGAAAACTCGCCATTACTCATATGCACTTATTTACTATATACATTTTTAACCTCTTGACGACCAGCTAACGCCGATTGGCGTAAACTGGTCGTCTGCGGGTTACCATGGAAACGGCCGCTCGATCGAGCGGCCTTTCCATGTCAGTTCACGGAGGGTGTCTCCATGAACAGCCGGAGAGCCGCCGATGGCGGCTCGCCGGCAAAATGTAAACAGGCGGGGAAGAAATCCCCGCTGTTTACATCATACGGCGCTGCTACGCAGCAGCGCCGTAAGGCAGATCGGCGATCCCCGGCCTCTGATTGGCCGGGGATCGCCGGCATATGATAGGCTGAAGCCTATCCTTCAATGCGCAGGACGGAAATCCGTCCTGCGCAGCACACAGGGGAAGGGAGAGGGAGGGAGCGGGCGAGAGGGCGGAAAGCGCTGCGGAGGGGGGCTTTGAAGAGCCCCCCCCCCGCTAAGCAACTGCAGCCGGCGGCGATCAGACCCCCCCAGCAGGACATCCCCCTAGTGGGGAAAAAAGGGGGGTAGTCTGATCGCCCTGCTGCACTCCTGATCGGTGCTGCGGGCTGTAGAGCCCACGCAGCACCGATCAGTGTAAAATGCCCTGGTCGGCAAGTGGTTAAAAGATTCCTGCCGTGACCTGTAGTTGGATGTAATGCAGACACAGCCACAAAGCCAGGATAAGATGGTGATGATAAATCTGTATGCTGTACAGATATTGGGACTACAGATATTGTGACTAAAGGCTGGTATACACAATAGACAGGGGTGAGCCTGGGGTGCCTGGCACCTGGGTGCAAGATTTTCTCTGGCGCCTATGGAGTGGTTAAATTAACCGCGCCCAACCACATAACCACACCCATGTCCTGCCTAATCACACCCACACCTTCCACCTCTTTACGCATGCATCTGATACCCCATTCCTACCCCTCTTCCATGGGCTTGCACCTGGCCGGCTTTGACTGCCTGCGAGTCTGCTAGTCTCGGGACTGACTCAGGTTGAGAGGCTCTGCGAGTGCAGTCACACACTGCGTATTTATGGCTGCCTGCGGCCACCCTACTCTCGCTCTCTGTCGTCGGCTCCTCCCCCCGCCAAGCCCAAGCGTGAGGTGGGCTGCCTGTATCTTTCCCGTTGCGCCGCGCAGCCTGTCAGTGTTGCCAACCTTTCACGTTATTTTTTACTGGCAAATACCTAAACATTTACTGACAAAAGATTATTTTTACTGACAAAATTTCCCCACTAAATGCACATAAGAGATAGCGTTTCACCAGTAAATGCACGTAATGACAGACAGCTTTTCATCAGTAAATGCACATAATGAGAGACAGCTTTTCCCCGGTAAATGCACATAATAAGAGACCACTTTTCACCAGTAAATGCACAAAATAAGAGACCGCTTTTCACCAGTAAATGCACATAAGAAACCGCTTTTCACCAGTAAATGCACATAATAAGAAACCGCTTTTCACCAGTAAATGCACATAATAAGAGACAGCTTTTCACCAGCAAATGCACATAATACGAGACAGCTTTTCACCAGTAAATGCACATAATAAGAGACAGCTTTTGACCAGTAAATGCACATAAGAGACAGCTTTTGACCAGTAAATGCACATAATGACAAACAGCCAGTGTCCCCAGTATATGTAGCCAGCCTGGACCTCCTTTAGGTAGTGAGTGACAGGGACCCCTTTAGGTAGTGAGTGACAGGGAGCCCCGTTTAGGTAGTGAGTGACAGGGACCCCCGTTTAGGTAGTGAGTGACAGGGACCCCTTTAGGTAGTGAGTGACAGGGGCCCCTTTAGGTAGTGAGTGACAGGGAGCTATTTAGGCAGTGAGTGACAGGGAGCCCTTTAGGCAGTGAGTGACAAGGACCCCTTTAGGCAGTGAGTGACAGGGACCCCTTTAGGCAGTGAGTGACAGGGACCCCTTTAAGTAGTGAGTGACAGGGACCCCTTTAGGCAGTGAGTGGCAAGGAACCCTTTAGGCAGTGAGTGACAGGGAGCCCTTTAGGCAGTGAGTGACAGGGAGCCCTTTAGGTAGTGAGTGACAGGGAGCCCTTTAGGTAGTGAGTGACAGGGAGCCCTTTAGGCAGTGAGTGACGTGGACCCCTTTAGGCAGTGAGTGACAGGGAGCCCTTTAGGCAGTGAGTGACAGCGAGCCCTTTAGGCAGTGAGTGACAGCGAGCCCTTTAGGCAGTGAGTGACAGGGACCCCCTTTAGGCAGTGAGTGACAGGGAGCCCTTTAGCTAGTGAGTGACAGGGACCCCGTTTAGGCAGTGAGTGACAGGAACCCCTTTAGACAGTGAGTGACAGGGAACGCGTTTAGGTAGTGAGTGAAAGGGAGCCCCTTTAGGTAGTGAGTGACAGGGAGCCCTTTAGGCAGTGAGTGACATGGACCCCTTTAGGCAGTGAGTGACAGGGAGCCCTTTAGGCAGTGAGTGACAGGGACCCCTTTAAGTAGTGAGTGACAGGGACTCCTTTAGGCAGTGAGTGACAGGGACCCCCTTTAGGTAGTGAGTGACAGGGAGCCCTTTAGGTAGTGAGTGACAGGGAGCCCCGTTTAGGTAGTGAGTGACAGGGAGCCCCGTTTAGGTAGTGAGTGACAGGGAGCCCCGTTTAGGTAGTGAGTGACAGGGAGCCCCCTTTAGGCAGTGAGTGACAGCGAGCCCTTTAGGCAGTGAGTGACAGGGACCCCCTTTAGGCAGTGAGTGACAGGGAGCCCTTTAGCTAGTGAGTGACAGGGACCCCGTTTAGGCAGTGAGTGACAGGAACCCCTTTAGACAGTGAGTGACAGGGACCGCGTTTAGGTAGTGAGTGAAAGGGAGCCCCTTTAGGTAGTGAGTGACAGGGAGCCCTTTAGGCAGTGAGTGACATGGACCCCTTTAGGCAGTGAGTGACAGGGAGCCCTTTAGGCAGTGAGTGACAGGGTTTCCTTTAGGCAGTGAGTGACAGGGACCCCCTTTAGGTAGTGAGTGACAGGGAGCCCTTTAGCTAGTGAGTGGCAGGGACCCCGTTTAGGCAGTGAGTGACAGGGACCCCTTTAGGCAGTGAGTGACAGGGACCGCGTTTAGGTAGTGAGTGAAAGGGAGCCCCTATAGCTAGTGAGTGACAGGGACCGCGTTTAGGTAGTGAGTGAAAGGGACCCCCTTTAGGCAGTCAGTGACAGGGAGCCCACCCCTCTAGCCGCCTCCGCTCCCCCCTCACCTTGCAGTATCAGACCTCAGGATCAGCGGCGACCCGACCACTACGAGCGGCCGCCGGATGCACCCGCTCTATATGCGGAAGTGATGTAACTTCCGCATATCAGTGCGGTGTGCTAGGTCCTAGCACCCGCTCTATTGGTCGCCGCCTGATCAAGGTCTGAGTGACGCGGCTAGAGGGAGGGAGGGAGCGGCGGCTAGAGGGAGGGAGCCGCGGCCAGAGGTGGTGAGCGGCAGGCCAGGCGGCGCTTGTCGGAGACTAGCGCCTGGGTGCAATGCACCCGCAGCACCCGCCCAGGCGCGGCCCTGACAATAGAGGCATATCAGATAGCAAGGTTTCCCTCCTTACCTGATTGAAGTTGCTCCTTCCCTTCCATACTTTCAGCCTTCTGATGCATCTTTATGGCACTCTGCCCCAAACTGTCACCCAAGAGATTAAAGTGGTATTGAAGGATCCCTCCTGTAGTGTACTCTGTCCATTGCAGTGGAGCTGCAAACGGACAGTTCTGGCTTATCTGCTTGCATTCGGTTGTGCATTCGCAATAAGTCTCATTGTCATTTGCAATCGCTCTGCAGTTCTGGGCAGCTCAGGATGCTATCATCATTCCACCAAATGCTTGTTGCAGCTGAGCTGCGGCCAGATAGCCCTGGATTTTCTGCATGCATGTTGTTACATAATACTGCATGTATTTCTTATGGGAGTCCTTTGCATTCACAGCCAGTTAGCAAATGGTAATCAAGCCAGCTCAGGATTGAGTGATTACCATTTAGCCGTGTGGAAATTTGCATGCTTGCATCCATTGGCTGATGCCAGCATAAAAGTCTGCCTCCCATTTCAGACCCCGCCCGACATAGCGTTCAGCTCTCTGAGTTGTCGTTGGGTCTATGCTGTGAAAGTTGTTATTGTAAATGTATAATGCCTTGCTCTGTATTGTCATGTCTGCTGAACGTTTGCTGACCTGCGGGGGTCAGTGAAGTCCTTCTGATCCTGATAGTTAGATTCTGCCAGCACCACGTTAGTGACTGGTAGTATTCCTTCTAGCCTTGTTCTTGAGGACGGACGAACTATAGCAGCGGTTGCCATTGGTTCGCTCCTACCTGTTAGTCTTAGTGTGAATGTTGCCGTTGCTGAAACAACGACTAGATTGGCTGAGCATTCCGTCTGTCTGTCTTTTGTCCGTCTTGTTAATTGTCATTACTTGTGCATTAGCTAGTGAGTTATTTGAGAGCTACATTTCATATATTGCGCATCAGCACGATATATATGTACTCTAGTCAGTCAGTATTGTATTATTGTAATATTGTATTGTGTACTGACCTTTGCCTGCCTCTCGACTACGAATCTGCCTAATCCTTCCAATACGACTGACATCTGATTTAACGCGTATGAGCCAAGCCTGTTACCGCCTACATCTGTTGTGTATTGGATCACATAGCATCTAGCCTGATAGGCGGCCCAGAGCTGCAGTTGCTCTGGGCAATCTTGCTCCCTTGTTTATTACTCCATTGTCCATCTGTGGAGCCTCTTCCAGTATCCAGCTACTAGCCTTGTTGCGCTGGGTGGTCAGAAAGTATGACCCCCCCCCCCCCCAGCATTATATTATGTCGGGCCAAACACAAACCCACACGGAGGAAGGCTCTGACACAATGTATTATGGTTCTTTGTTTTTTAAAATATTTGAAAAGCTTGGCCCTGAAACAGCAGACAATTTTTTGCATGAATGTGTTAAGATTTTTGTCAAATCTAGACTTCCAAGCTACACCTGTCTCTACCTGGGCTGATCAGATAGTTTGCACTCTCTTCAAGGGCAAGCTTTTTGATTGGGCAGTTGATGTTTTGAATCACACTACTCTGAGAGAAAAGCCTCTAGAATTCATAGCTTTTGTGATCCATAACTGGTTAAGAATATCTCCATTACTATATCCTCTTAATGAACTCCTGATTGCTAGTCAATCAGATGTCTCTTCAGCATCATTTAAAAACAATCTGTATGCAGCAAAATCTGAAGTCTTGCATAAAACTAAACGTAAACGTTCCAGAAAATGTTCACAACCAGCAGTGTCATCCATAGCAACTGCGCATTAGACCCATAGTCAGACTCTATTCAATTGTCATTCATGGGAGTCAAATGGACCTATGAAACTATCAATGAACTTTCCTTGCTAGCCAGGGAGAATAAAGATTTTCTTTTTTTTGTCGAGTCTCTCTACTCTTGCATCCCCCATGAGCTCGGGGTTCAGGCTGTGGCTAGTTTCTTGAGCAAGTTGGGAGTGCAGGATGCTGCGAACAACGGTTTTGTTTTGGATTTACTGAGATTTCTCCTGACTAATAACATTTTTACCTTTTATGGCGAGAGATACCTCTAGGTACAGGGAGCAGCGATGGGGACGACCTGTGCCCCGTCGTATGCAAACCTGTATCTGGGGGATTGGGAGAGACTCGTTCTTTCAGACGACAATCTATCGGCGTGTGTTCTCATGGCACAGACAGGGGCGCCTCTAGCCATTTTGTCACTCCAGGCAAGAAAACCTGTGGCGCCCCCCCCCTCCCCCATGAAAATAATCTTAAAGTAATATCGTTAACGTTATTGGTGCTGTATGACTAGCACACAGCACCATCCTCGCCCTCCTGTGCCCCCTGTAGACCCCATTCTGCTCAGTCGTAATCTTCGACTGAGCAGAACTTCAAATATGGACGGGGAGAAATTGGCAGTTCCTCGTCCCCTCTGCCCATCCATAATGCAGCCCCCTCCACCTGCCGCTCTGGTTCCACTTATGAACCACTGCACACAGCGGGCTGCGGAGCTGGACTGTGTGCGGACTTGTGATTATTGAGGTCGGATATCCTTTCAACCTCTATCACCACAAGGCCGCACACAGCACAGCTCCCCTGCGCGCTGTCTGCAGCAGATCATAACGGGAACTGAAGCGGCAGGTGGAAGGGGCTGAGTTGAGCACGGGCACAGGGAGGAAGAACTGCCACTTCCTCCCTGCCCATATGTGATGTCAGAACGGGGGCCGCAGGGAGTGCTGGAGGTGGGAGGAAGACGCTGTTTGCTAGTCACACAGCACCAGGGAGGAAAACATATTAAAAATACTGGCGTCAGGGGTACATTAATGCTGCAATGTTTCACCATAAATCATAATGCTGCAATGTTAAATCTTAATGCAGCAATCTTTCACCAAAAAATAATGGTAACGTGCAGTATACGTTACCTGTCTGTGTCCACCAATGGCTCCGTCTCCGCACTGCCTCACATACACACGCCCCGCGTGGTTACCAGCGTATATGTGGGTGCCTGTGTGATGTCACATACACACCCACGTATACGCCGGCAACCACGTAGGGCACATGTATGTGAGGCAGAGCAGAGATGGACACTGCCAGGTAACCTATACTGAAAAGGGCACCTGGGGACACAATTTACATTAGGGGACAGCGTCGGGCGGTCAAATGCGGCGTCACAAGACCAATTCCTGATCATTTTCAGCATGAAATTGATCGGGAATCAGACTGTGGTGTATGGGCAGCTGACAGATCTCTCTCTGATCAGATTCGTTCAGAGAGAAATCTGTCTCTTGTTTGATCCGCCTATCATGGCTAGATGTATCATGGGCACCCAGAGCAAAGTCCTAGATAACTGCTCTAACTTGTGTGCCCTTTTTCATCTCCCCCACCCTTCCCCCCCACTGTTAGCATGTATGCAGCTATTTATTGCTTCCCCTCCCCCCAGCACATGACGGTCAGCGAGGGTTTTTATTAGGAGTAAGGATCTCCTAGCAGCAGCAGAGCTGATAAGAGCAGGGGTCAGGGGATGTGTGTCAGTCTCCAGACAGGCAGCTTTGCACTGTGAGCTGCTCAGAGCTGTGTATACCAGCATTGTTCTTCTGCTCACGTTACAATGCCGATATACACAGCTCTGGGTGCACAGCTGCCTCCTCCTCCTCTGCACTGATCAGCATTGCTGCGCTGATCCCAGTCTCCCCCTACAGCTCACCTCTGCCAGCTGGTCACACACTCAGGGGGACACAGAGGAAGCATGGTGGATGGGTCAGACAGCGGGAAGCCCAGCCTGCCCAGGGACCCGAACTTCTGGCTGGTGGGTGGGCGGAGTTAGAGGGCACGCAGTAAACAAATCGTGCGGCTGCTGCTAGGAGAGGGGCGGGACAGGGGATTAGGAGGAGGTTGAGTGGGTGGGACTCTAGGGATTTCCTGGCTGCAAGTCTATTGGCTGGGCCTGGGCGGGGGGGGCGTGGATACAAGCAGCAGAGCACGTGGTGTAAATAAACCACGATCAGAGCAGCCGCAGCTGATTGTAATAGCGCCGATCAGCCTCAGTCTCCCCCCGCAGCAGCGCGCCCCCCTTCCTTCATGCTGCTCCAAGCAGCTTCATGCCGCTCCAAGCAGCTGCCTTTAGTGCCAGTGGCTTTAGGCGCCCCTGGGCACAGATACATTGACGACATTTTGATCCTATGTTCGGGCACGTCCACACACGTGGTTGATTTTGTATCACGCTTGAACCGTAATGATAAGAATCTTAAATTTACTTTGGAGGTACAAACTAAATCAATTGTGTTCCTGGATATTTGTATTTCAATCAATCAGTTTGGCCACGACCCTCCATTGTAAAGCTACAGCGAGTAATGCAGTGCTGTGCGCGGACAGTTTCCATCCATCACACAGAATTAGAGTCATACCGATTGGCCAATATCTGCGGGCGCATCGTAACTGCTCAGAGGATGAGTCTTTCCTGAACGAAGAAAGCGATTTGCGTCAAAGATTTCAATCTAGAGGGTATAGCGATAGTTGCCTACGTAGAGCCTTTAATCGCGCCTGGAAAAGTAGAGGTAGTGATCTTATCCAGCAACGTAGGAAAAGGGAGGGGGCTGATGGGGCACGTTACGTTTCTTTACTAGATATTGTGCGCAGCACACTGAACTCAGGAACATCTTAGGTAAACACTGGTACCTTTTATAAAATGACCCAGTGGTGGGCCCGTTAACTCCTGCACATCCTAACCTTACACTCCATAGGGCTAGATCCCTGCAGGATGCATTTGTCCGTAGTTACTTCACTGGGGTCACCCCCAAGAAGCACTGCCTAACCACGGGTATTTATACATGTAGAGGCTGTGATTGCTGCCAGTATGTTCAGGTTGGCAGAATGGTCACTCTGCCAGGAGGTAGGAGGATTACATTATCCCACTTTTTTAATTGTAAAACAAAGTTAGTGATTTATATCTTACTATGCCATTGTGGTTCCTTCTATGTTGGTAAAACTAAACGCCCCCTGCGGGAACGTATGTCTGAACACATTAAAAATATTGAAGGTGGTGATATGGGTTCTCCAGTGGCAAGACATTGTGCACTTGAGCATGGTGGCAGTACTAGGGGGATAAAATGTACGGCCTTGGACCGTATACATCCTTCAATAATTTTTACCCACGTGATCACATATCTTGCCTGCCTTACAGCTGCAATCCTTGTTGTCGCTAATGCGCATTCTCGCTTCTCTGTGGGGAGGTGGGGCTGTTGCATTCTCCCTTTTGCCCATATGCCCATCTTCTTGGCCCTTTTTGATTAGGGGTATTTGAACATGGGTATTACTATGATAATTAGTTAACCATATAACGGTTTTCCCCGGATTTTCTGGGTATGGATATATATTGTTTGGGCAGTATCATTTATTTGCAGTTTCTTTTTTCTCTTTTTTATATTTTGATGTTTTATCTAGTACTCGGTCTGCCCTCTATATAGGCAGACCTAGTCTTTTCATATGTGCATGCTGTGGATGCAGGCTGGCACTATTATGAATTGGCATTTTGCATCTGACCGCTTCCAGCACAGGTTTATTATCTATTTATTTTTTGTACTTGCCTTCCTTGCCTGGCGTGTGTGGTGGCCAGCGGGGTTCTATCTAGCGGCTGCATAGTGTCATTCCTCCATATTTTCATCTGTCTGCCCAGTGCCTGCCTCTATCCTTAGCTGCGTGGAGAAGTTTGTTATGAATGGATGGTGCGTGTTGTGTGATTGGTCTAGCTGTAGTTAAAAGCGATTGGGGTCAGCGTGTTGGTAACCACACCCCCTTGAGAAAGCCGGAAGCCGGCAAAACGTTGGGGGAGCTGCACGTTCCTGCATGGGACGCCACGCCGTCCCAACCCCCATCCCGGCAATTCCTACAGGTCTGTAAAAGGGCTTACAACATCGCCACGCATGCCGTCCGCAGCATCATCTGCTGGCCATTTAATACCCTAACCGCTGGTTGAGGACATCCAGGACTCATGATCTGAGCTGTGCACCAGACCATCGCAGGTGACAAGAGGCATCGCTGTTTCCTTTATATATCCGAGGATCATGGACTTGGTGAGACAAGCCTATCTTTTGTGCATTTATGTCATATGCTCCTGTGCGCTGCACGCTGCCTATTGCCTTTTCCTTCCACGTTACCCTGCCTCTGCTTACCCTGCTCACACTGCTGCTGTGTTACAGTGGACTACTATGTTGTGCTTGATGCTTCTTGACTCAGGTGAACTCTGCTATACGCTATAATACCAAGTTCATTTGCGGACTCAGGAATGGGATTATCTACAATTTTTGATGTTCATTTATAGAGACTCTGCTCTAATATATTAGTAATATTTTTTTGAACTCTAGACCTGAAACATGTCCATCTATGTGTACTTTTGCTGTAGACCAGCGTTGTTCCATCTTCTGAGTTAGATGTCGGCGGATGATTGTGTATGTGAGGTTGTGCTGGGTTGGGTGAGTTGTGATGGGGTGGCCATCCCATGTGCTTTTTAATTAGTATTTACAGTATATGAGTTTGTTAATAAAGTTTGATATTACTTTTTGTAATTTACATTAGTTCATCGAGTAGTTCTTTGTGCTTTATGTGGGTGGGTGTTGCTATTCCTGCAGTTGAAATTTTTGCAAATTTTTTGATTATTGTAGAATAAAGATTTTTGTTTAAAAGAATTGTCTGAATATTCTTATGAGGAAATATTACAGAGTATTGAGCAAATCAAATTGTTTGTGCAGCAAGGAAAATTTGCATATTCTGCAGTTCAACACTTGTTACAAGTCCTGGACATTCTTAAAAATAGGAAATATCCTAGTAATGATCCAGTTAATCGAGTTGATTCTCTGTCAGGAGTAAACCAAGCCAAGTCCACTCCAACTAGCTTCCTGCAGGCTGGTCCAACTGTAAATTATGCCCAGAATAATTGTTTAGTTCCTGATAACAATGAATGGGATCCTCCGTTTGAAAAATGGGAAATTGAAGCTTTGATTTATGAATTGGAGAATGATTAAAAATATTTCTATGAATTTTATACTGCTAAGAGTAACATAATTTTGCATGCATGCATGCATTGAGTCTGCTTTTTCTTTGATTGAAATGAATCTGTGTGCAGTGGCGTACCTAGGGCATTTGACACCCGGTGCTGGGTATTATAAGACACCCCCCCCCCCCAAAAAAAAAGTAAAGGGGCAAAAAATGGGTGGCGCTATAATTGGGCGTGGCCATGACCGGATGAGGGCGGAGCTAACTGTAATTTGACGTGAACCCAGGTGAGAGTGATATGGAGGCTGCCATATTTATTTCCTTTTAAACAATACTAGTTGCCCTGCTGATCTATTTGGCTGCAGTAGTGAACTGAATCACACCAGAAACAAGCATGCTTGTTCAGGGTCTGTGGTTGAAAGAATTAGAGGCAGAGGACCAGCACGGCAGCCAGGCAACTGGTATTGCTTAAAAGGAGATAAATATGGCAGCCTCAATATTATTCTCACCTC
This sequence comes from Hyperolius riggenbachi, assembly GCF_040937935.1. Taxonomy (NCBI): domain Eukaryota; kingdom Metazoa; phylum Chordata; class Amphibia; order Anura; family Hyperoliidae; genus Hyperolius; species Hyperolius riggenbachi. Next base: position 131,377,972 of record NC_090654.1, read on the forward strand.
GGGTTCCCTTTAAAAGTGCAATGCAAAGACAGTGGACCCAAGTTTTGGTGACCCTTTCCCCAGAAAATTCACATAATTGTGCAGGTTTTCTGAAGAAAATACACGTAATGTGAACAGATTTGCCCAGAGAATATGTTCAATCATGTCGGCAGATTTGCCCAGAAAATACATGCAATCATGTCTGCAGATTTGCCCAGAGAATACGTTCAATCATGTCGGCAGATTTGCCCAGAGAATACGTTCAATCATGTCTGCAGATTTGCCCAGAAAATGCATGCAATCATGTCGGCAGATTTGCCCAGAAAATACATGCAATCATGTCTGCAGATTTGCCCAGAGAATACGTTCAATCATGTCGGCAGATTTGCCCAGAAAATACATGCAATCATGTCTGCAGATTTGCCCAGAGAATACGTTCAATCATGTCGGCAGATTTGCCCAGAGAATACGTTCAATCATGTCTGCAGATTTGCCCAGAAAATGCATGCAATCATGTCGGCAGATTTGCCCAGAAAATACATGCAATCATGTCTGCAGATTTGCCCAGAGAATACGTTCAATCATGTCGGCAGATTTGCCCAGAGAATACGTTCAATCATGTCGGCAGATTTGCCCAGAAAATACATGCAATCATGTCGGCAGATTTGCCCAGAAAATACATGCAATCATGTCGGCAGATTTGCCCAGAAAATACATGCAATCATGTCGGCAGATTTGCCCAGAAAATACATGCAATCATGTCGGCAGATTTGCCCAGAAAATACATGCAATCATGTCGGCAGATTTGCCCAGAAAATACATGCAATCATGTCTGCTGATTTGCCCAGAGAATACGTTCAATCATGTCGGCAGATTTGCCCAGAAAATACATGCAATCATGTCGGCCGATTTGCCCAGAAAATACATGCAATCATGTCGGCAGATTTGCCCAGAAAATACATGCAATCATGTCAGCAGATTTGCCCAGAAAATACATGCAATCATGTCGGCAGATTTGCCCAGAAAATACATGCAATCATGTAGCAGATTTGACCAGAAAATACATGCAATCGTGTGGCAGACCTGTCCACAAAACACTTCAATCGTCAATAGTTGCCCCCAGTATAGCTAGTATAGTTGCCCCCTGTATAGCTAGTATATTTGCCCCCTGTATAGCTAGTATATTTGCCCCCTGTATAGCTGCCCCCAGTATAGCTAGTATAGCTGCCCCCAGTATAGCTAGTATATCTTCCCCCAGTATAGCTGCCCCCAGTATAGCTAGTATAGCTGCCCCCAGTATAGCTAGTATAGCTGCCCCCAGTATAGCTAGTATAGCTGCCCCCAGTATAGCTAGTATAGCTGCCCCCAGTATAGCTAGTATAGTTGCCCCTAGTATAGCTAGTATAGCTGCCCCCAGTATAGCTGCCCCCAGTATAGCTAGTATAGCTGCCCCCAGTATAGCTGCCCCCAGTATAGCTAGTTTAGTTGCCCCCAGTATAGCTGCCCCCCAGTATAGCTGCCCCCAGTATAGCTAGTTTAGTTGCCCCCAGTATAGCTAGTTTAGTTGCCCCCAGTATAGCTAGTATAGCTGCCCCCAGTATAGCTGCCCCCCAGTATAGCTGCCCCCAGTATAGCTAGTTTAGTTGCCCCCAGTATAGCTAGTTTAGTTGCCCCCAGTATAGCTAGTTTAGTTGCCCCCAGTATAGCCAGTACAGTTGCCCCCAGAATAGCTAGTATAATTGCCCCCAGAATAGCTAGTATAATTGCCCCCAGAATAGCTAGTATAATTGCCCCCAGTATAGCTAGTTTAGTTGCCCCCAGTGTGAGGAAAGCCTGGAAGGAGGGGTGGCGGGGAGGGGGGCCGGACCCCCCACCTCCCTCACCTGGGTCCCCCTCCTTCTGGCGCTTCCCCCTCCTAATTAGCAGCAGCGTACAGGAGCGGCGAAGAAGACTCACTCACCTGCTCCTGGCGATAGCGGCGGCGCATAGCGTCATCCTCACGCGATGCTGGTCTCCGACTTCTCTGTTGCTCACTGTGCTTCCGCCAATCAGGAAGCACAGTGAGCGGTGGAGAAGGCGGAGACCAGCGTCACGTGACGATGACGCTATTTGCCATCGCCTGGAACGCAGGAAGGAGGTGAGTAAGTCCTCTTGCCCGCTGCTGCCCGCTGCTGCTAATTAGGAGGGGGAAGCGCCAGAAGGAGGGGACCCAGGTGAGGGAGGTGGGGGGTCCGGCCCCCCTCCCCGCCGCTTTCCCCACCACCCCTCCTTTCCGTGCTGCTTCTCCCTCCTGTCCTGCACATTGCACAGGCCTCTGTGGGAGGCCTGATGACACCCCCTGGGGCGCCCGACACCCGGTGCGGGGCGCCCCCTGCCGCCCTATGGTAGGGACGCTACTGTCTGTGTGTGCATGACTTTGTGATTCCGTTGATTGATGCATGGAATGAGATCTTGAATGATCGCTCTGGGAGTCAGTGTGAGCAACACTCAGTAACCAATGTCAATTCTGTCTCTCCGTTGCCCCTAGCAATGACATCACCTGCTAGCCTTGCTCCAGATGCACGTCTTGCTTCTCTAACCCGTTATAATGGTGGCAATAAGTATTTTTTGAATTTCTTGCAGAATTGCAAAATTTTTAATTCATGTTCTTTACTCAGATCAGCTACAACATTTCAGCAGTCCAGGTTTATTATCTTATACCTGCTTGATAGCAAGAGGATAACTTGGGCTGAGGAAGTTGCTGATGAAAATGAGGAGACCCCCTTGTGTACTGTATGCCTCTATCCCCCCTGTAATAACCCACTGATCGCCTGTCAATCACCTGTCAATCACTGCCACCCATCAATCAGCCCCTAACCTGTCCCTTGCAGGCAATCTGATCACCCACCCACACCATCAGATCGCCCGCAGATCCGACGTCAGATCACCTCCCAAGTGCATTGTTTACATCTGTTCTCTCCTCTAAACACCCACTAATTACGCATCAATCACCCATCAATCACACCCTATCACCACCTGTCACTGTTATCCATCAGATTAGACCCTAATCTGCCCCTTGCGGGCACCCAATCACCCACCCACACGCTCAGGCCCTAATTTGCCCCGTGTGGGCTCCTGATCACTCGGCCAAACCCTCGGATCCCCTCAGACCCCCTTCCGATCACCTCCCCAGTGCATTGATTGCATCTATTTTCCCCTCTAACCACCCCCTGAGACACCCATCAATCACCTCCTGTCAACCCCCTAGCACTCCTATCCATTAGATCAGGCCCAATACAACCTGTCATCTAAGAGGCCACCCTGCTTATGACCGGTTCCACAAAATTCGCCCCCTCATAGACCACCTGTCATCAAAATTTGCAGATGCTTATACCCCTGAACAGTCATTTTGAGACATTTGGTTTCCAGACTACTCACGGTTTTGGGCCTGTAAAAATGCCAGGGCAGTATAGGAACCCCACAAGTGGCCCCATTTTAGAAAAAAAACACCCCAAGGTATTCTGTTAGGTGTATGACGAGTTCATAGAAGATTTTATTTTTTTTTCAAAAGTTAGCGGAAATTGATTTTTATTGTTTTTTTTACAAAGTGTCATTTTTCACTAAATTGTGACAAAAAATAAAAACTTCTATGAACTCACCATACACCTAACGGAATACCTTGGGGTGTCTTCTTTCGAAAATGGGGTCACTTGTGGGGTTCCTATACTGCCCTGGCATTTTAGGGGCCCTAAACCGTGAGGAGTAGTCTAGAAAACAAATGCCTCAAAATGACCTGTGAATAGGACGTTGGGCCCCTTAGCGCACCTAGGCTGCAAAAAAGTGAGGAGTAGTCTAGAAAACAAATGCCTCAAAATGACCTGTGAATAGGACGTTGGGCCCCTTAGCGCACCTAGGCTGCAAAAAAAGTGTCACACATGTGGTATCGCCATGCTCAGAAGAAGTAGTATAATGTGTTTTGGGGTGTATTTTTACACATACCCATGCTGGGTGGGAGAAATCTCTCTGTAAATGGACAATTGTGCGTAAAAAAAATCAAAAAATTGTCATTTACAGAGATATTTCTCCCACCCAGCATGGGTATGTGTAAAAATACACCCCAAAACACATTATACTACTTCTCCTGAGTACGGCGGACGCGCTTTACGGCTCTTTACGACGGGGAATGCGGAAGAAGAGGACGCTTTACCGGAGGACGACTGACAGTTGGCCGAAAACGAAACTTAGCTGCGGAGGGAGACTGGAGGGCACCGAAGGACCGGCGCGAGCACAGGACGGCTGCAGGAGGCTTGGGAAAGCCCCAGGTAAGTGAATTTTTTTTTTCCTCCACAGTTAAGGTTCCCTTTAAGGGGCGAAAAGACTGTGGTCCTCAAGTGGTTAAGGAACATCATCAAAGCAAACTTTTAGCAAACTTGGCCTGGGCACTGGACAGTAGAACCTGAGCAAATGATGAAAATTACAGTACATGTTTGCTTAGAAAAAGACTTCATGTCAGAAAGTGTTGACTTTCTGACTTCTTATTCATTGAAGCTATCTGCCATACTAAAGGAACTATATGGGACTTTGATGGTAATAGAGGCAGGCCTGTGCTCAAAGGGGATAATTCACTAAAATGACAAGAAAAGTGTTTACACAGCCAACATAACATGCGTTGCACACACAGCACAATGTGGGTTTTATGGTTAGCGTCAGGGATGGTCGTAGTCAGCCAACTTCGCTACGCTGGAAATACGCGTAGTTTTACGCAATTACGATTCGCCAAACTACGTCTTCGAAAACAAATATTCGCTTCGTATGCATTTCGTAGAATATGCGTTAAAATACGCACTTACGCGTAGTGTGAAGCGTAGTGTATGTGGATACTTATGCCGGTATGCAGAAAATTGTACGCATTAATTTCTTTATAAATGCATATACTGGGAACCCTTTTATGCGTACATTCCCCTTTCCAATGCGTAAATTTGTGTGCATACAATCGCACGCGGAAAATTAGACGAGCGTAACGCATTCGTACTTCACTACGCAATACACATGTTAACTACGCATAGTGGGCGTAAACTACGCGTAGTGGTACTTCGCTACGCGTAAATTCGTAAGCGTAGTTTTGAAACTTCGCCTATGAACTATGATGCGTAGATGCTAACTACGATGCGTAAATTCGCACTGGCGTAGTTTCTGCTCATCCCTGGTTAGCGTCACTAGACACCAATAACAAATCAAATGGTTGGCTTTGATGTTGGATTATAATTAATTATTTTATGACTAGCAGAACTATTCTATAAAGGCTAATGCAACCAAAGAACACTTTGTAACTTTATATATTTATGCACAACAGATAAGACTTCTTTCATGGCTGATACCATGATATGAGGTGGCATTTTATGTATTGTATGAGAATACTCCACAAAGACACATGGCATTTTTAATGGCTGGCCAATCAAGGTGGTTTCCTGCATGTCCAGAACAAGCAGTCAAAATTATTTGTTTTTTTTCATAGCACTATCAACCACTACAATGTATAATCCCCAATCAATCCATTGATTTCTTTTTCAGAGTTTTGTTTAAATTCAGCATGGGACTAAAATTCTACACTTGAGACATCTTTGCTTTATTAATATAGATTTTTTTTATCTCTTTACTTCTTTCTCAATAAATCATTGTGAGGGGACCTCAGAGACCCATGTTTTACTCCATATACCCAGGTCCCTGTGCACCACAGCAAGCCGCAGTGGCGGTTCATTACACAAAAGTCATTAATCTCCCCTTTCCACTGCTTGCTGACTCTCCATATAGCGAGCTGTGTGTTATTTCTGCATATGTGTCACAACATAATTATCTTGTCCTTCCACTCCTCCAATAGTTCCCTGACATTCCTGAAATTCTCAGATAATTCATTCATTTATTAAGGAACTCTCAACCCTCACTGTCCAGCAGATGTTTCTATCCATGAACTCTTGTCCCTAATATAATACACTTTGAGGCTCAAAATGAGGACACCATTGAATAGTGAATTCATGTTAAAATAGTTAGCAGGACACTTGACAGAAGCAATACATCCTAAACAGAAATACCCTCTAAATAGACCTCTTTGATTTGAGTTTACCAATCTGGTCCTGAAGTTCCACCAACTCTTCTTGTTTCGGGAATAGATATTCAGGAACTGTATGCTATTATAAAAGGTATGAGGACATTTGTACACCACATTCATACATGTACTTGCTGGACCTCTATTTTCAAAACCATAAGCATTAAAGTGAGCTGGTCCTTGCTGATATAAGCCTTCTCTCCAGTAAATGTTGAAATATGGCTCTGGGAATTGATTCAGTGATTTGGGTAATGTGGTTTGGCTCACAGTTGGCTTTTGTATTCATCCCAAAGGTGTCTATATGGGTTAAGCTCTGGATTTTGCTGCTCATTCATGTTCTATTATAACAAACCCAGTAAACTAGGATCATCCAACTCCAGACCTCAAAGGTAGTAGCCTTTATTTTTGGATGTAAATCTGTAGAAGCAATTACACACTTTCTATTACTTCAGTATTGCCAGTCACAGGACCAGTTGATAGGAACCAATAGACAACCACGCTATGAGCTGCACATTGCACTGTTTGGGTGCAACAGAATTGTGACTACCGGTGGCAAATGGCTCGGAGGTCTATTAGTTGTGGCCAGCAGCTGCATCACACTGCAGCACTGCCCACTTTCAGTCATTTGCATTATGGTAACAGGCCACTTGCTACATCCAATAATAGGTTCAGGCTTTGACAATTGGCTTCTTAACACGGCATAAGACATAGAGGTTGCAGTGTACCTAATGAATCAGTAAATTAACCATCATTGTTTGAACACTCCAAAGTCCTATAATTATTATATTGGTGTGGTAATCACCTAGGTATTACAGTTCCCTCAGAAATGGATTAAGATGTAATGTGGACATAGGCAAGGTAGTAGATGTTGTGCCCCCTTGTGGTCCTTTTGGTAAGCTAAAGTAAAGATAGGTCAAAGAAGGTGGCAGGTGAGCCCCTTGACACCTACTAGGCCTCAAGCACCTACCTAGGTTGCCTTGTGGATGATCCTGCTTTGCTTTCCCTGTGAAACCAGCCAAACTTCCATAAATTAGCTGATGGTGGGAAGGTAAAAAGGCTAAAGGCGAGGTAATAAGGAAATTAAATGTCAAGGGATCAGTGATTCCCATTTCATTTTAAAATAAAAGACATTTACTTCCTACTACATCCCTTCCCCCTTTTCACACCTCCCCCAACCAACTAACAGCGTATGTACACTATCATGGTGGAGATGTCAGGTTTTACACATCACAATATATATATTGCATCTAACACTGGCAGATGCAATGTTTACACCAATTGCGGGTAATATGAAAGATACTACGTCAGTAAACAGAGAAGAGTGCTTGGTGGTGAGGCACACCGCTTGGCAATGCCTCTACACCACTATACCTTCTCCATTTACTGACCCAGCACCACATGTGCTGTGTACAATGTGTCTGTACACACATTACAGTAGTGAATAGTTATAGTCATGTCTAGGAGAACTCATGGAGGAGCATGTGATTTGTTTGATAGATTTGCAAAGCTCTGATTTGCTGTGATCCGATCCTACTTTAGCACATGATCATGACTACAAAATCAGAGACTTACATATCTATCACCTGACCAAACTGATCACAGGTTTCTCCATAAGTTCTACTAGACATGACCATCACCAGTGGTGAACACAGGTGACCTCATTCACTTGTACTGAATGGGGCTGCACTGCTCTCAAAACCTATTGAGTTCAAACTTGTTGATGGGTTATAAAGTATATTGTACGTTTACTGTTAAGTACAGTTACCCTCTGCTCCCTTACCAGCACTTACAATAAACCTGAAGCAGAAACATAATGGCTCTCCTAAATTGCCATACTTTTGTTTAAAGAGAATCTGTACTCTAAAATTCTTACAATAAAAAGCATACCATTCTATTCATTATGTTCTCCTGGGCCCCTCTGTGCTGTTTCTGCCACTCCCTGCTGCAATCCTGGCTTGTAATTGCCAGTTTTAGGCAGTGTTTACAAACAAAAGACATGGCTGCTAACAAGCTTGTGATAGGCTCAGATAAGCTTAGTCTGTGACTCATACAGAGCCTGCAGGGGCGTGGAGAGGGTGTGTATAGCTTCTCCCTATCACAAGCAGAGCAGCACATTCTTGCCTGAGCCGACAGAGCTGACAAAGGAAAGAAGATTAGATTATATAACAGAGATGTTACAGTGACTGTGCAACTAGGAAAAGTTGCAGTAAGACAGACCACATTAGAACAGGTATAGGAACTTATACGATAGAAGAAATAAGGCTGAAAATGTTGTTACAGTGTCTCTTTAAGGATGATCAATGAGACAAAAATAATTCCAGGTTGATGCAATTTTTTATGGTAACATAAAAATTGTATGCAACTTGATTTTTTTTTTAATTTGAATGAAATTACCATAAACATGTTCTCAACTCAATTTATATTAGCATTGTTTTGCAAGTGTGAGAGAACGCGGAAAAGCCGCCGCGTGTGCTGACAGCAAGGCGGCTAATTCCGCGTCCAGCACGGCGGTTTGCACGCAGAAGCATGTGTCTGGTACTGTGAGAGAACGCGGAAGAGCCACCGCGTGTACTGATAGCAAGGCGGCTGGTTCCGCGTCCAGCGCAGCAGTTTGTACGCAGCAGCATGCGTCTGGTGGGGCTGGGCCTGTTAGTTCACACAGATTCAGGAATACGCGCGCGCGCACTGAGAGGCAGAACTTTTATGATGGCCAAGGGGGGATCAGCTGACCAGGCTGGTCAGCTGACCTCAGAGCAAGTGGCTATTAGTCTATCACTTAGAGGTGGCGCCAGAGAGCGCTACTCTATATATAGTTACTGCTGGACAGTCACAAGTTGTCTGCCGTTGCGAACACTACGTGGAAGCACTTAGACCTTAGTCAGATCCAACAGTGTGTTTGAACCAGGAGGACCTGGGAATTCACACTGAGCCAGATTACTACTGTGTTATTATTGCGTTATACTTCATACTAGTTCCAGGGTGTAGAGACCACGGACCAGGGGAGGACTGGGACCTTTTGGCCTGGGGGGACAACACAAACTAGAGGCCCATTTCACGGCATCCCCAGCCCAAAGCCATATCTTTCTTGTGTGCAAATCTTCAAATTGTGATAACACACACAGACACACACACACACACACACACACACACACACACACACACACACACACACACACACACACACACACACACACACACACACACACATACCATTTCTCTGCACAATCTACCTGTCTGATGCCTAACCTTAAAGGAGTTATCAGGCTTTTTTTTTTTTTTTATGAAAATAAGTGCTACTTACCCAGGGCTTGTCCATGCCCCAAGCTCCCAGCATGTCCCTCGCTGCAGCTCTGCAGTCAGCTGTTCGCTGCCGCTGCCTCCCAGCCCCCGGCGATGACGTCAGGCCGACTGCGCCTGTGCGAGTGGCGCTATCAATCACCGCCACATGGACCAGAGCGTACTGTGCAGACGCAGAATTACTGCACATGCGCAGTACACTCCGGTCCACGTGGCGGTGATTGACAGTGCTGCTCGCACAGGCGCAGTACAGGCCGACATCCAGGTCGGACTGGTGCCATCGCCGGGGACTGGGAGGCAACGGCAGCGAATGGCTGACTGCAGAGCTGCGGCGAGGGACATGCTGGGGACGTGGGGCTGGAGGAAGCCCCGGGTAAGTAGCACTTACTTCATTAAAAATGCCTGACAACTCCATTAAACAACCCCCCCCCACACACACACACACACACACGCACACACACAAACCTACCTACCTGGTGATGCCTAACCCCACTCCTGCCCACCCACCATACAAACTACTTGTCTGACACCTATCCCCCCCCCCTCCAACTACCTGTTTGACAGTGCCTAACTGCCTGCCTCCCCCCTCCCCTGCGCCAATCACACCACAAGAGGAAAAAACATTCCCCCTCAGGCCAGGGTCAGAATGGGGATGATTATCACACAAAAAAAAAAACTCAGAGGGCACTGGCCTGGGCAGAGAATTGAATTTGACAGCAGTATCAGGCAGGCAGCAAAGTGTGAGTAACTCAGTGACAAGAAGGGAGAAGAAGTACAGAAACAAAATTTATAAAAACCACCTTCTCCTCTGGCGACCTGGACCCGACCTCCTCTATCCTCCTGTCTCCTTAGTCCTACACCTCCTCCTCCTCCACAGCAGCAAGCAGCTATAGGTGGCATCCCTGACTCCCAGCCCCCCGAGTGTCTGACTCCTCCAGCCAGGACAGCCAGCCACTCGTAGCCGCAGCTCCAGGCCCCCAGCACAGAAAGCTGAAGAGTGAGACAGCTCACTCCGATGACACCGCAGGCACAGCAGCACGTTGCGGGCGGCAATGGCTCCAGGCGGGGGGCGGAGTCAAGCAGGGTCAACCCACCAGGCCGGAGAGGACCTAAGCTATTTGTGTCCTTGTGCCGCTCACATCCACCGCAGGCGCAGCCACGCACAAGGGCACACCACGGCCGGCCGCCTCAGCCACTTCTCTGATTGGATACTTCAACTTGCCGGGAAATATCGCGCGAGGTTGCGATCCCCACTGCGAACCTGTCACCTGTGGTGTGTCTGCGGCCGCTGCATATAGCAGTGGCTGGCCCTAATTACTTAAGATTCGGGCGGCCCGGGGGGCAATTGCCCCCCGTCCCCCTGGGCCAGTCCTCCCCTGGACCTCACACCCAAGATTAGGGAACTTGTGTATCATTCTGTTATACATCAGACTAGTTCCAGGGTGTAGAGACCACGGACCTCACACCCAAGACTAGGCATTGTTTGATATCTGTTATGACCTATTGCTTTCCTGACTACCTCTCCGCTCGCTGATTTGGTACCACGCATATCTGATCTTCTGTTGCCAACCCTGCCTGCCTTGGATACCGAATCAGCCTTCTGTCTTTGTACTTTGTCTGTCTGTGTGTTGCCAACCTGGCGTGCCCGACCTCGAGAGTTATCTCTCTCCTTTAGGAGATAGTCTCCAGATCAGCTAGTGACATCCACCTTCAGGTGTCACTCACTCATTGGTCCTTCCTACCTTCAACCTGAGACTCCACCCCTTGGAAGATCTCAGGCTGCTGGAAGGTTCTCGTGCTTCTCAAAAGAGCAGTGTTGCCCACACTGCCAAGGATCACCTGCTCATCAGGTGGATTACTCAAAGTAAATACTGTTGCACCAAACTCTCACGATACATACAGGTGTCCAGAGGTTAGTACTATATCTGTATTATTGGTGATTCTGCAGATCATCACTAATCAGGTATATATCTGTATTCTTGGTGATACTGCAGATCACCAATAATCAGATTCTCTCTGTGTGCTGACAACGATCGTTAAGGCAAGGAAGCCACTATAAATGCCCAGATAGAAGTGGTCAGGGTGTGGTCAGCCTTGGGGAAATGGGGGCAGCTGGTGGCAGCAGGCCTTGGAGGTGAAAAATACAAATACAGCCAATGTCATACCAAAAATTCATGGGGTTCCCCAGCAAAACTCTGATGTGGCCCCCCAATGTTCACACCCCTTTCCTTGTTTCCAGTTTGTGCCCTTCACTGCTTTGGGGTCTATCTCACAAGGGTCATAAAACAAGTGTGGCCATCATGGATCTTCACACCTATAATAAGCATGGCTACAAAAACACCTGAGCTGAAGTATAGTCCTCTGTATCAGAGGAAGGGAAGGTTAATAATTGCCCCCTCCACCGACAGCTCTGGGCTGCTCCCCTCTAGTTACACCTGTGCACAGTCAGAAATGGGTGAGTGCTATGTGTGGCACAAGCACGGCCTAATAAAGGCAAACTGCAGAATCCTGGAAAGCCAGAAAGCAAAAATAGGCAAAACTCCAGTAAGATAAGAATGTCAAGCAGGACAATAATGGGTATTTATTTGAGTCCAAAAAGGTCTCATCCATGCATGTGTGTGTTGAGCTATGAGTCACATGACCAATGACAAACTTCATTGCTCAACTTTATCAACACAAAACAGACAACATTACAATAGCTAATGGACATATAATGATGTCAGACGGAATTGAAGATGGTTTTCTTTACTGTCCCATCTCTCAGTAACATCACCAGAAAGACCCCAGTGAAAAATGTTTTGTATGCTCCATATTTGAAAGCAATCTTCTGGAAGTTAAGAAGCTAACTAAGCAAGGAGACATAGTGACCTTTCAAGGTTTCAATGCTTCAGTTGTGTCATTACAAAAGGGGACTGCCGGCTTGCACACCTAAAATCACAGACCAGCAATACAGTTTCAACTAAATTGCAGTGAAATAGTTAATGCAGCTAAAGAAAAAAAAGACTGAAACTCCATCCATGTGTGGCACCGGTGTTTAGGGCATAGGAATCCTGGAACAATAAAGAATATAGTTGAGAATAACTACAGTATGTCAGTGGTCTATAAATCAGTCACTGTGACCAAAAAATGAAAATGTGTTAGCTGCATCAAAAGACAAATGACCAGACACCCTATTCTAAAAGAGAGCAAGAAAGCCGCTTGATCCAACTCATTCAGAAGGTTGTGGTCCAATACAAAAAAAAACACTCCATGAACTACTTTCTTTTGTGAATTATCTAGATATACCACTGTGTACCTGGCTGATGATCAACCAAGCTGAAGTTTCAGAGAAACTACAACAGTATCTAATATCTGTTTTCCCTTTTGATGTTGCATGTATATAAGCTGTCTGTACCACCAGCTTGCAAACTAACAGGATGTAAACCTGACGAAGGCTGCAAGGCCGAAAGCTTGTTTATTCTTATTCATTTGTAGTTAGCCAATAAATGGTATCATCCTGATTTAAAACTTCTTGCTTTTACTCAAATAAGCAACACATTTGGGAGAATGCCCAAAACACTACATGTAGCACAGAGCACAGAGTATGCCAGTGGCACAACGCAGGCCATTTGTAGGAACCATGGAATAATGTTCCAGACCATGGACCAGTTACAGATATGTAATTCAAAGCAAAATGGAATTGCAGAAAAAATAAAACAGTTTTTGATGTAAATATTATGCCTACCACCTCATGGGGAGAGCTTGTCACAACAGCAGGTTATGTACAAAACCATTCTCTGGTGATCGCTGCAAGTTCAGGACGTTTAAGAGCGCTTGTCATTTATAATTCTCTATATTACCCAGAACATTTACGAATAAATGCTTAAAGGTAGACATGGTGATTCCTCTCATGCAAGAAGAACCCCAGGCTTGAGCTCTCTGACTGCGAGATCAGAATCATTTAGTGGTACAGTCAGTATCTACCTTCTTCATGGCCATGGCCGAACTCTATGATGAACCAGGAGGAACAGCATCCACAGAGATAGCTATGCGTTCGCTTCATCAAAGGGGTCAACAGGTGGAGGAGTGTGTCTCTGAGTTTTATTGCTGGAGCGATGATACTCTCTGGAATAAACCTGCTCTTAAAGATCAATTCAGGAAGAGTCTCTCAGAGAGCCAGAGTAGAGGGTTCAAGAATCTCTAAAGGATCTTGTGCAATTGGTAATTCAGATTGATGAACGTTTCCGGGAGAGGGCTTGGGAGAGGGACTGCGACAACTTAACCAGTCCACCTATTACCATTACCTCCTCCTCGGATAAAAGGATGGAGAGGGAGCTTGAACCCGTGCAGCTGGATTCTACCAAACCCTACCGGTCTGGGAGGGTACATCTGAGACTATGCAAGGCTAATTTGTGCTTCTATTTGTACTTTCATTGTGGAGAGCCAGGACACTTTATTGGTGTTGGCCCATCTGGACTTGGAGGTAAGTCAACATTTGGACTTGACGTTAAAGCAACGACGCCTGGGAGCAAGGAGGGTCAGGAGGTATACTCTTCAGAAACTTATGTTTATCTGATGCTTACTGTTCCGGGCCTCACACCACTCATTGAAGTTTGAGCTATAGTGGATTGAGGTGCCTGCTCCTGCTTCATGGATGTAGCCTTCACTTAGAGGGTTGGTGTCCAGACTCTGAAGTAGTCCGCTAACTATTTATTTGGCCAAGGATTCTCCTTTAGGGACCAGTCCCATTGTGCAGCAGACCATAACCATTGTTAATAACAGTGCTTGGAGTATCTTCGTTTTGATGTTATTCCTTCACCTCATCATCCTATTGTATTGGGAACACATTCCTTGCTCCGTGGCTCCTTGCTCACAATGCTTGCATTAAATAGACCACTGGAGTGGTTGTGCTCTCCTTACTATACTGCTTACGATTTTGTTTACCTACAGAGTAATGCTAAGAACTAACTTGGACAAGGCAACAATGGTTCTGTCCTCTTTTCACGAGTTTCTGGATGTGTTTGATGAGAAAGGAGCTGATACACTTCCACCTCATCGTATATTTGATTGTCCGATTAAACTCTTGCCTAGAGCCAAGATTCTTATTGAAGGATATAGCCCTTAACTGAACCTGAGTTGAAAACTTTGAAGGATTATATTGACGAGAATTTAAAGAAAGTTAAACCTCCACGTCTCCTACTGGTGCGGGAATTTTCATTGTGGGGAAATAAATTTGGCTTGTTGCATGCTTGCATCGATTAATGTAAGTTAAATTTGGTAAATATCAGGAACAGCTTACCTTATTTTCCCCATCTTTTCCAGAGGTTGAGAACAGCTAAGATTTTTTTCCAAGCTGGAATTGAGGGAAGCCAACAATCTCATCTGCATCCTGCATTAGAGAGGGAGATGAATGGAAAACCGCCTTTCATTCCCATTTCATCAATTTTGAATACAGAGTCATGCAGTGGCATAACTACAATTCATGGGGCCCCCCCAGCGAAACTTTGATGGAGCCCGCCCCCCCCCCCCCCCCCCCCAATGTTCAACTTTTCTCTTGCCTTCCCTAGGTGCCCTTCATGGCCTTGGGGCCCTTCTCAAAAGGGTCATAAAACCAGTGCGGGAACAAACCACCATACTGTACTGTCCACTCCGAACGAGACGTTTGGGATCAGGCTCAATGTGAACCTAGCCCTGGGCTTGGACTAAACTGGGGCTAAAATCCAAAAGACCAGCTAGAGTAAACTTTTACATTCCAGAATTAATGCAATTACACCGTAGGCTTCTCTCAGAAAAATGGTGCAGGTGGGAACTTTGGGAGCCCTAATGCTCCTGAAGACAGGCAGCTCTGTACTGCGCTGACACGAGTGCACCCTCATGCTTGTGCATGCGCTGCAGAGAGCTGCCCGTCTTTGGCAGCACTCAAGCCTTCAGAAGCATCCTGTGGCAGCACAGAGCAGTAACAGGGGTATGGGTAGTGTACTGAAACAAGGGGACTGTAAGAGAAACAGGAAGGCTCTATAGGACCCATGGTATCCTTTTTTTATTATTATTTTTCACTTCAGTATTGCTTTAAGTTAAAATTTAGTAATTTTGTGTTCTTTGTTTGTAGTGCTGAACTTACTGTATATGTTTGTTCATTTTGCATAAACTTTACATATTGCATTCTAATTGACTTTATGCTGTTTGTTTCCACACCCATGTCTTGATTGGTGGGGTTCATAGATAATGTCCCTTTTGGGTGTGGTTCAGTTAAGGCTTCCTTTTTTTATTTTAGAATTTAATGTATTTTAATACCTGCAGATTTTTATTTTCTTTTAGTCTGTGCCATATTGCCGACAGAAGCCACAAACAGGAAATTACTTCAAAGGGACCCTGAGCTCAGCTCAAAATCACAATTTGGACTATCCTGGGACTTCCACCAGCCCCCCCTAACCCCCGTAGCCCGTGATGTCCCCCAGCATCCTCCTGGCTCTTCTCTCGGTCCCGCTGGCGGCTCCATTAATCCGCTACGCATCATCACGCCCAGCGTGAGAGTGCTGTGCATGCACGGTTCGGTCTTAGAGAACCAAGAATGCACAGGAGTCTAATGTCAGCCGGCGTGAAGACACGTACCATCCATGGCAGGGGCGCGCACAGGTAACTACAGGCTGAAGTCACTGATTACCGGAGCCACCAGTGGGACCGGGAGTGGTGCCAGGAGGACGCTGGGGGACCTTGCGGAATATGGGGGGCTGAAGGAAGCCTCAGGTATGTCCAAATTGCGATTTTGAGCAAAGCTCAGGGTCCCTTTAAACAAAAACATTATATGACTACTGCTACAGAAATGAGTGCAGATGATCAATGAATTGCGATTTTTCCAAGTTGATGCAAATTTGGTTGGAGTTTGTATGCAGATAAGCACTGACCCAAATGCAGTTACAGCTGATTTTGATTGGTCCAGTTACTAGGTGTATACAAATTGCAGATAAATTTGTATCACTCCGGAAAAAATTTGCATCTTATTGACCCAAGTCTATAAATGAGCATGAGCCTTCTTTATGGAACGCAACCACTGATTATAACCCTAGTCTTCCACAAAGAGCATGGCTCTCACGTCTCCTTTATGAAAACCTTATGCCCTCCAAGGCATTGCTGTAGCCCGGCTGGGATCGGTACTCGATCCCTCAGGGGGCAGCACATAGCCGGTGTTGTACAGATGTGTCACTAGTCTATCAACACATCGGTTGCTATTGATTGGGATGGAGGGTGAGTGGGAAGAACAATGCGATCTGACTGGCATGCCTGATCTTTACAAGACTTTGGGCGGCTGATGTACACAAAATGGATTTCCTCAAGATTCTTGGCCAAGGTGTACTTTACTGGCCACCCCAGCCGAGTTGAATCCGGTTTGTGTATGTAACTAAAAGAATTTGCTCCAAGTATTCAAACTCTAGAGGGCTTGGAAATGCATTAAAAAAATCCTGTATTACAGCACTGGGAGATAGAAATAATACCAATTTAAAGCATGGAAATGTACACCACTAATATTTTTGTAGCAAGTTCTACTGCTGAGAAAAAATAAGCCAAGTACAATTTTGCCTTCGTATGATCTCTTTTCCACAAGCAGCTTACGGTTAGTTATGAACGAGTGCGCAGTTCAGTACCCAAAACAGGTGACTTGTATACTGTTTACATAGTGAGTTTACTGCATAACGCACTACAGGCACACGGTCCAGTCACTTTAAATACATATACATATATTCATTTTTTCCCTAGAATTGCACAAACAACACCCTATATTTACTATGTGAAAAGCACCAGGCCAATGCTATCCCTACAGCAAAGCATGATGGTGGTGCAGCATCATACTGTGGGGATGATTTTCAGCCGCAGGAACTGGGAAACTAGTCCGGATAAAGGGAAAGATGACTGCAGCAATGTACAGAGACATCCAGGATAAAAACTTGCTCCAGAACGTTCTTGAACTCAGACTGGGGCGACTGTTCATCTTTCAGCAGGACAACGACCTTAAGCACACGCCAAGATATCAAAGGAGTGGCTTCAGGACAACCTTTCCTTGAGTGACCCAGCCAGAGCCCAGACTTGAATCCAATTGAGAGACCTTAAAATGGCTGTGCACCAAAGCTTCACATCCTGATGGAGCTTGAGAGAAGCGGCAAAGAGGAACGGACGACCTGCCCAAAGATAAGTGTTCAAAACTTGAGGCATCATATTTGAAAAGACTCAAGGCTGTATTTTCTGCCAAAGGTCGATAAGGTATTGAGCGAAGGCTGTGAATACTTATTTATACGTATTCAGTTTTTTCTTTTTAACACATTTGCCAAAACCTCAAGTAAATGTTTTACGTTTGTAAACGTCGTCACGTTGTCATGTTGTCATTGTTGTTTGTAGAATTCTGAGTTAAAAATGAATTTAATCAATTTTGGAATACGGCTGTAAAACTGTAAAATAAAATGTGGAAACAGTGATGCGCTCTCTCTCTCTCTCTCTCTCTCTAAATATATATATATATATATATATATATATATATATATATATATATATATACATATATATTTTTTTTCCCTTGTACACACACACACACACACACACAAAGTAGTATTGCTTAGCTGAGCTTTATTCTGGTGACAATTCAATTAAGCAGTGGCAGATAAAATAGCACAAGTGCAGCAATCATTCACTCAGCTCCACTTTCCCAATCAGTTTTTTTTATTTTTCTGCTAATGTCTGTTGGGACAGCTGAGCAGCCGATCGCTCTCCCCTCTCGTAATATTATCATTTTATAGTTAATGCGCTCGCTTTTATTACCGCCACAAACAATTACCATTCCTCCGCTATGTGGGAGTGACATCAATATGCTGAGCAATTATACAATAATGAAATTGCTTCTGCTCAAAATGTTTGTTTTTAATTTTGTACAGGAACCTCCAGACATACAAATGTTCCTTCTCATCAGCTGTCGGCTTCCATCAGCAAAAAAATAGGGCAGGAGCTCTTTTCTATTTTTTTTTAGGTTACTCCTTTCACCTTGCATTACAAATGTATTGCAAACGGGGACTCTGGCAGACTGGCTATGGTTAACAATTTCTACCAAATTTAATTCCACAAAATGTTTTATTATAGCTTTCATTAGTGTGAAAAAATGATTTAGAACCTCTTTAGACATTTTATTGATGTCTTTGTCCCCATTATAGAGATTTTACCTTAAACCTTGTACACACTTTCAATTATGATTGGCCAATTACTGACCAATTTACCACCTCCATGTAGCATGCGGGTCAACAGATTGGGAATACTATGAACAGATTGTGTATGTAAGCTCTCATACTACATGCAAGAGGTAAAATTGTGCAATCATTGGCCAATCAAAATTAAATGTGTGCATCAGTGCCCATTTTCTGGGATTTTCACGATTCATGACCTTTATATGAGCTCTGCCAGACTGAAAATGAAGCATAGTGATGAAAACTTGATGGCGGTTTGAGTTCTTCTCCAACCTATAGCATTTAAGTAAAAGGACTTTTTTGGTCCATTGTAGCCCCGCCCTTACACACTTGGGACTTGGGGGACATAATTAGCTAGCGAAGTAGTGCTAGCTGAAGCCTATTGCACAACTTTTATTTTAAAAAATCCTCCCGGGGCCATGCGATCCCCTGCGGCAGCTAGCCCGACACCGTGTCTGGCTTACCGCCAGGGAGGTTCAAGCAAACCTGAAGCGAAAATAAACTTGTGTAAGTTGTAGTACAGCTAAGAAATAGAACATTAGTAGCATGTTAGTAGTATGTTTTCCAGTACAGGAAGTGTAAACAAACTTCAGTTGTTATTTATGCAAAATAGCTTGTAACAAAATAAAAATATGAGACTCTGTTCTTTGCTACTAATGTTCTATTAATTATCTGTACTACACATACAATTCATTATATCATAAGTTTATTTTCACTTCAGTGTCACTTTAAGCCCGTACACATGGGAGGATCTTCACAGGATCTCTGTCACCCAATGGATCGTATACCGATCCCTGCTAGCCAACAAAGCCTTGCCGATGTACAAATGCATTATCAGCCTCCGGGCTAGCAACGCATCTGTTGTCATGTGGGGGGTGGGGGGACAATGAGCTGCATGCAACAGAGCAAATTCCCATGGGCCGGGGAGAGGGGAGAACAATGGGATAGGGCAGTGCTCGGGAGTCAGGGACCGCTTAAGATCTAACATGCTGGATCTTTAGCAGGCATCAAGTGGCCACTGTACACACATTGGTCTGACTCCCAATTCTCAGCCATGGCAGTCATTATCATCCACCATGGCGGAGTTCAGACCAGCGTATGTATGTAGCTTTAGTGATCACAAGTGACCAATAAGATGGTACTCAATCTGTAAATAGCACTTGACATGATATCTGGATTTTACGCCAACATTTCCACTTTGCTACCATCTGTGATGCACAGCTGGCAGAAATATACAGCCAGTGGAGTCGGAGTAGACAGAATGCATGACCACAACACTAAAAACTGTGTTAATTGCTTTAGGATCAGCACAATAGCTATAGTTTTCGTAGTGTTTTCAGTGCAAACCAGATATCAAGCAGCTACACATTGGTAGAATAATGATAATTAAAACAGTAGGAAACAATTTTGAAGCAGGTAATTTGGGTGCCAGTGGCTGCCTGTTAAATGAGCCCTGCATAGCCTGCAATGTTAATTGAGGGCTATAGTTTTGCACATTGTGTATTTTTTCTGAGTTTAAAAAAAATGTTCTTCGCATTTATAAAATTGATTTTCTCAAAAACTACTAGGTCCTTTTGGAAAAAAAATTTTTTGACTTGTACCCAACAGTCTCCTTAACATGTAGAAAGACAAAAAGAAAGAACAACCAAGAGCCCCCAATAGTGTATTATTGTTGATATAAGGTAATCTTCAATTTGTACAGCAGATATGGATATACTCACAAGTCTGGGTTGCCGACCTCAGGCAACCACTCCAATCGCATATGGGGATATTAAGCCTGTCCCCACTCAGGCTAAGAAGTCGCTCTCCGTAGAAGAAAAATAAGGGTGTACACACCCATCCACCAGGTGGATAATGATATTTGTAGTAGTTACAGAGGTGCCAGCAGAATAAAAATTAGTAGTCTATTAAAACCAAATAAAAAATCCAGAAAAATATATATGTAATCAGTACTCCACATAAAATTATGCAACGCGTTTCGCGGGTCCCAAGCTCGCTTTCTCAGGCAAATACAAGAGCAGGAATAACTCCGAGGTTGTGCAGATAGGTGCAACGCCTCTGTCAAGGCGCTGCACCTACAGTATCTGCACAACCTTAGAGTTACTCCTGCTCTTGTATTTGCCTGAGGAAGCGGGCTTGGGACCCGCAAAACGCGTTGCATAATTTTATGTGGAGTACTGATTAAATATATATTTTTCTGGATACCATATATGGTGGTTGTGTCATATATTGGGGAGACGGATCCACCCTGGTCCCCAAATTTTTAATTTGGTTTTAATAGACTACTAATTTTTATTCTGCTGGCGCCGCTTTAACTACTACAAAAGTCTCCTTAACATATGTAGCAATATTGGTGTCACTAGCATTCATGGGGCTTTGCTATACACTGCCTAAGTCTGCATGAAATTACACAAAAATTACACAAAATTTTAGACGAAATTACAAATGACTATACAAAATCAATTGAAGTTACAAATCGTAATTAGGTATAAGCATAAATGCGAAAATCTACAAGAAATTTTGCGTGATCGTAATTAGCTGATTACGATCATCACTAGCTCCAATCTGAATGTGTATTCCGAGAAGGGAAAAAATATCAAATACAAGCAATGTTTTCATTTCCCTGCATGCTTCCCTCTTTGCTTCCTGTAAAACAATCATTCTCTTTTTCTCCATACGCCTCCTGTTATCCCATAATGAGCGGGGGAAAAATGTGGCTGTTCCTCGCCATTGCCGGCGACAAGGCATTAAACCCTTTGAATAAATATCATAATGATCACTTTTATTATTCTGATCCAAGCAGATGGATCTTCACGATGCTGTGCGCACTGCGGGAGCTCCCGTGAAGCCTGGAGTGCTTTCAGAAAAAAATACAAAAAAGAACGGAGGAAAAATGAAGCATCAGTATCTGTTGACGCGGATCTCGGGAGATAATGCTATGTGAAGTCTAGGAAAGCGATCTTTAATATCACCCGCACGCTCCGGGAGCCCAGCGCCCCTGGGGATGAGACTTGGTGTGAGAAGCATTCGGCTGGTTGTGGGTTTTTCATTTTTTGGCAGAGATTCAGCAGAGAGAGCCGTGCGTCTTATCTCTAACGCCGCGCTACATATGCAAAAGGCTCGTGTGGCGCTCTTTTGTCAAAGTGGCAGCTTGGCTCGGCTGGATTTATGGAAGCCTACCAAGCGCACCGCATTAATACAGCCTAATACATCTATTATTTAATATGCCCAGCCGTTAGTATCTATATTAAAAGTAACACATTTGTTATCGAGATGGATTCATCTCAGTGATGTTTAACCTGTAAAGCGCTAGGGAGGCCTACATTGTTTCAAAATAAAATTGTACGTGTACAAAACACCATAAACTATGTAGTGGTTAAGAGCTAGGTGAAGCCTTGCCATCAAATTCTTGCAAGAAATTATTAAGGTCTGCCTGCTTTCCTGTGCAGGGTAAAAAACAGGAGTGCAATAAAAAAAATATCTGCCAAGATACCTTATTTTCTCTGTGTTTGGCTTACCAATTTCAAGGACCTTCCGTTTCTATCCATACTTTTTGGGAACTTGTCCTAGGCATCCCCATTCCTAGGCCACACCCCATTCTCCTTAGAGCTCTGCAAGAGAGGGAGAGTGCATCATGAGCTATGCCCCTTCCCAAAAGGGGAATCAGATGGATCAGTGGCTGGATCTGCCTTCTTATTTATTTTCCCATGCTTCTTCCTCAGACTCTCCTTCACCCTTGTCCACCACCACCACCTCCTCCACCCTTTTCCCATCATTTCTAAGAATTCCCATCCTTAAGATTAATCATGCTAAAACGACAATGCTGAATTTAGGCTGTTCCCGTGACACTGCGCAAACTATTCAATTAAACAGTAATTATAGATGGAATGACTATGCAATTAAATACCTTGGTATTAACCTCACTAGAGACCCTGATGAACTGTTCAAGGCCAATTTTTCCAAGATGGATAAAGAGTACAAGGGGAAACTCCAATCATGGGAACGCCCATGTTTTGTCATTGGGAGGATAAGCATTATTAAAATGCTGGTCTTAGCTACAACGCAGAATTAGCTACAAACTTATTTTTAGGCGGAAAGAGGAGGGAGGCTTAGCTGAACCAAACATTATGAATTACTATAGGAGTACACATCTGGCAAGGGTTTTGGACTGGAAGATAGAATCTTCCCCCAATGGATTAGGTAAAGTTTGGACTATCTTAGCAAGGGATGAATGTGATCTAGAGTTAATCTTTTCATGGATTCCAAAAAACATCTATAAAGTCTGCTCTACTACAGATCATCCCTTTGATAAAACCAACAGTAAAAACTCTTTTTTGGCTCGTCTCAAAATGGTACAAAGATATGGGCCCATCCCCTCTGACAACCTTAACGGAAAATCCAGATTTCATACCTGGCTTGGTGGGGTCATGGTTTTCCAAAAATAGTATAAGTCCCGACACGCGCATTATCAATCTCTGGGGCAAAATGAAACTTCAGGCCTAACCCAAGCGAGAAGTTTTATACATAAATTAAATTCCAAATTAGTTAGATTAAGGAATGACCCAAATATTTTCGAAAAACATATTCTACTTAATAAAAGAATGGACTCAGCACTTTCAAAACGTAATAGACTTATTTGCCAAGGAGAGAGCCAAATCTCTACTCCACAGTATTGTGCAAAATGGGAAAAAGCCCTCAGCCCTTCACTTAAAAGCAAATGGCCCACGATCTGGCATAAAAAGTGGATGATCCAGGATACAGGATTGCAACTTACCCAGTACAAGACCATTGCTAGATGGTACATTACTCCGGAACGTATTCCAAAATTTTCCAGACAAAAAGAAGTTTGCTGGAGATGTGAGTAGGGGGACTGGTCCGAATTGCATATGTGGTGGACGTGCCCCATAGTTAAGCCCTTTTGGGAAAGTATAACGTGCTTTAGTAGAGATCTGCTAGGAGGAGACTTCGAACTTTCTGTAACCGTCCGAAGCTATTTTCGATATTTCTGATGCAGACGACAGCAAAGCGAGTGTCTTAATTAAAGAATAGAGATGGCCTGAACCGTTCGCCGGGTGAATCTCTATGTGCCATGTACTACTTCCGGGTCGCTATGACCCGGAGTAGTACGCCTGCGCTGGCCCGGCGGTGCGTGTCCTAGATTGCGCTCCTGTTGCCGGGCACTCTCTGCGCATGAGCGTGACGTCACTCATGACGTCACACACATGCGCAGAAAGTGCCCGGCAACAGGGGCGTGTTCTAGGACACGCACCGCCAGGCGAGCGCAAGCGTACTACTCCGGGTCATAGTGACCCGGAAGTAGTACATGGCACATAGAGACAGAGATGTTCGCCGGTAAACGGTTCGGGAACCGTTCGCGACATCTCTATTAAAGAACTAGGAACAAAGGTTGCAAAAAGAATGATAGTAGAAAATGGAAAGATTCGACCCCCCCCTCTCTTGGATGACTGGATCAGTAGAATGGATTTATTGTGTGGCGGTGGCGCCGTTTACGACACAGAAAGTCAGATACCCGACTTAGATTCCACCCAGAGGGTCAGTCTTTACAGATATACCTGGCGTAAAATTACAAAAAAGTATATGGATAAACAATAAGTACTTAAATATTTAGAATGTTGAGCAGGGGTAAGTGCGGGAAAAGGTGGTGGTCAGGTGGATTCGGGTAGGTTAGTATGTATAGGTTATGGGTTAAGGATGGGTATGGCTGGCTGAATGTGGGCTGGAACCTACAAGAGCAGTTTTGCGAGCATTTCTGGAGCGATTCAAACCACTAGCGTTTTGTCGAAACGCTCAGCTAATGTTAATGGATGGGGCAACTTCCACTGGAGCATTTGCGATTCCTCAAATCGCAAACGCAGGACATGCAGCATTTTGGGAGCGTTAGCGTTCAATGCAAAGCATATAAATGCTGGATTAATCGCTCATTAAAACCTGCATAGAGCGATGTTGCTAGCGCTTTAACCTTACCACACACTGTAACAAAATTAAAATTAATTGAAAGGACCAATCAGACTTTAAAATGCTAATCGCTAATCGCTACACAATCACTGGCAAATTGATACACTTTGTAAAATCACTTCCTAAAACGCTCATGAAACCGCTGACAAACTGCTCATACAAAATGCTAGCGATTAGCGATAGCGTTTTGCAGTGGGTTCCAGGCCTGTAAGTTGATTGAATGTTTTATACATGCTCAGAATCTAATGCACCTCCCTTTCATTGAGGTATACAATATAAATAAGATGGAATTACATAGTTAATACAGAAATGAGAAGGATGTGTAAGGGAAGGAAGAAGTTTATGGTATTTGAATCATGCATAGATATAGTGAAATGATAAAATAAAGCTTAATTATACATATTCAAACAATGATGGCACTTTTCAGCGTTGGTGTTTGGCTAGCAAGCTACTACACCATAAGCTGACGACCTTCCCATACCAAACATGCATCTGAGTTTGAAAACTAGAAATCGATGTTCAAACATGCCGGCCCAATCAATTAATTTTCTGCCGAAAATGATCGAAGCAGTCAATTGTACTGGGCGGAAGATATTGATCGCAGCAGGTTTAGAGCAGCAGCGATCGACAGCCCATATTTGCACTGCATGTGATAGATTTTAAATAGACTTTATGCTAGAAATCTATTAAAAAAATCTACGTGCAACGTGTGAAGGGATTAAATCAGATAGATCCCACTCTGATCAGAGAGGGATCTATCTTTTGGTTACATCGACCAGTGTATGGCTAGCCTTACTAACTATATCTGTGACATATACAAAGGAAAAATACTGTGCACCTGCCTCCTTGATTGATCTGCTGTTTATTTCTATTGTACAGCCAAAAGCAAACAGTAATGACATGCGCTGAAAGACAACATCAAACCTGTGCAATGGAGGTGCTGCGGTGGATGAGGGAAGGGTGACCAGGGAAAGATAGGACGGCACTACAGCCGTTTCACGCCGCTCAGGCGCTTGCTCACGTGCGTGTCCGTAAGGAGACAGCACCGGACGGCTTCACGAATAGAGTCTTCAAGCCACGCCTTCGGCGCTATCTCATTGGTGTGGAGTAGTGATGGGGAAAGGTCAAGGGTGAGGGGGCATGGCCTCGCCGTCCAGCGGCGAGGAGCCTACGTCAGTGATAGGAGTGGGATATACACTTGTAAACAAACCCATTAAAGTGACACTTTGTGCAAATACATAAACATTAGCAAAGAACAATAAATCGGTGCGGGGAACTTCTTTACAAGTGAGCATTATTACAGTGCTGCAAATGCACTGACATTGATACATACATTAACTTAACATTAAAACACTCTCGCTGTGCAAACCTACATGCGACCACTGACATTTGTCTAGAAACACAATTAGTCATTATTTCCACCTCTTCTATATTGCATAAAATCATTATTTTATTATTGCCATATTTCTTCTAGTGATACACCCCAAAAGTAAGAACCCCAACATCCACTAAACCCCATTAAAAAGACTAGGAGCAGCAATGTGATTACTGGTGACCTAATGAGTTGCATTAACCCTGAGGGTTGCCACCCTTCTTATTTCCTTGAACTTAGGAGGGCTACTAAACCATTAACCTGCTGAGCGGTCTGGACGAGCTCAGCTCGTCCAACACCGCCAGAGGCTGCCGCTCAGGCCCTGCTGGGCCGATTTTTGTCAAATAAAAAGCAGCACACGCAGCCGGCACTTTGCCAGCCGCGTGTGCTGCCTGATCGCCGCCGCTCTGCGGCGATCCGCCGCGAGCAGCGGCGAAAGAGGGTCCCCCCAGCCGCCTGAGCCCAGCGTAGCCGGAACAAAAAGTTCTGGCCAGCGTTAAGGGCTGGATCGGAGGCGGCTGACGTCAGGACGTCGGCTGACGTCGATGACGTCACTCCGCTCGTCGCTATGGCGACGATATAAGCAAAACAAGGAAGGCCGCTCATTGCGGCCTTCCTTGTTTATTCTGGGCGCCGGAGGCGATCGGAAGATCGCCTCCGGAGCGCCCTCTAGTGGGCTTTCATGCAGCCAACTTTCAGTTGGCTGCATGAAATAGTTTTTTTTTTATTTAAAAAAAACCCTCCCGCAGCCACCCTGGCGATTTAATCAGAACGCCAGGGTGGTTAAAAGACAAGAGATCTGTGATGATCGCTGCTGCAGCAGCTGTTGCTGGAAGTAGTAGTGCTGCAGCTCAGGCAGTTCTGATCTATTTCCATGCAAGCTGCATAGCTTTGTCTGTCTTTCCCTGCTGTCAGCTTGTGACTGATTATCATTCACCTGTGTGGGAATCTGCATGTCTGCTCCCATTGGATGACCTCAGTATAAAGATCTGCTTCCTGCAGGGTTTCCTTGGGTTTTCATAGCTTCAGCTTAAGCCTGCCTTGCTGTCGCTTTAGCCCCCGATCGTGTTTCTTGTTATAAAGATACTTTGCTGGTCTTTGCATCATATATTGGTTCATTGCCAATATATATGCATACCAGCACGTTTATTATTTTCCTTGTATTTGTGTTATGTTGATACATTAGTGTCGCTGATGTATACGTACACGAACTGTTTATATCCTGTGTGCAGTTAGTCAGCTTTCCAGCACGTTTTGGTAGGTTGCGCGTACCGTGACCACCCGTGCTGAGGTAGTTACCCTGCTCCTGGTTCTGTTTGTGGATTGCGTTCATCTCTGCGAAGAGATAACGAATCCTTCTGAATCCTGTTCTGTTACCGTTTGTGGATTGCGTTCATCTCTGCAAAGAGATAACGAATCCTTCTGAATCCTGTTCTGTTACCGTTTGTGGATTGCGTTCATCTCTGCGAAGAGATAGCGAATCCTTCTGAGTCCTGTTCCCTGTATTACTCCATTCCTAGTCAGCGTTCCTGCTTATGTCATATATCGGTTCATTGCCGATATATACATATGTTAGTCAGACGTTACAAATAGTTTCATTGATAGCTGTAATTGTAATACGCTAGGAAAACATACTTATTGTATATTTATCTGTGTTACGTTCATCTATCTTAATCCTGCTATTTTCTGACTATCCTGTCCTGTCTTTGTGAGGCACGCCATCGCCGCATCGCATTGGCTGCCTCATTCCAGTCTGTCTGGTTTTGGACGCTTGCTGTCGCTAAGTAGCCGCTAGCTAGCAAGCGTTCATTCTGTCTACCTGTCCTGATCTCCTCAGTTCTGGTTTGTGCGCTCAGCGCTACTTTGCACTGAGACGTTATAACGAAAGCATTGTTTGTGGCTGTCAGATCTGCACCGGCTCTGTGCGCCACAATCTCCTATTGGAGTCAGTCCTCCCCTCCACTATACTAGGGATAGCCTGTTTCCTGGTGCTAGTGTGTGTACCTCCTCCACGCCAGCTCATGCGTTGCATGCTGACTGTGGAGAATACACCACCAAGCCTTACAAGATCTCACATTTCTAACTATAACTGTTATCAGTTATCTGCTGTCAGGTCCAATCCATGCCCTCCATGTGTAGATAACAGATATGGGAGTCAATATACAGCACACTGTTAAGGTGTCCATACACTTGTCAGTGGTCACCAGATTTGACCATCAGACAGATCTCTCTCTGATCAAAATCTGATCAGAGAGGGATCTATGACTGCCACACACTACACATAGATTTCCCCTGGGCCATGTAGAGTGTAGGCAGAAGAGGTTGGTGCACTCCTCCTGTGTCTTTTCTCCATCCCTGCCAGGATTCTCCACCCTGTGTCTTCTCTCCGTCGCTGCTGGTTCATCTGTATTCCGTGATCCAGTGGTACGTACATTTCACGACCACATACATGCCATGACCATCTGACCATGGAACACAGGCACCCCGGTGGCAATGGAGAGAAGACACAGGAAGGAGAGACCCAGTGATGATGGGCAGAGAACGTTATACACAGGAGGAGTGTGCTGGTGAATAGGCGAGTGTATGCTTCACTGCCAGCATACTGTGTAGCCCAGAGGGGAGACCGGCAAGGGGTTCTTTGGTTGTCCCAAAATCAAACACTACACCTGCCGCACACCCAACCACCCCCTTTCAAGTAAGATCTGGAAATTGACTAAAATTACGTTCTGGCGCCATGTTGTGGCATTGATCTCGGGCAGATTCTATTATAATGATTGAATCTGTTGGTAAAATCAAGAAACTGTACATACATGATGTGGAGATGGTAAGAATGGATGCTAGAGAAGATGCTTGAGGCCATTTAATGTACAATAGTAACCACTACCCACCCACCTGCTGTTTTAAAAATGTCCTGTTGGTCCCTGTTAATGGACCAACATACGTTTTAAAACGTCCACCCTCACCACCGCTACCGCTTGCAATCGTGGGCTCCCCTGCCGCGCTTCCCGCCAACACCGGCTGGGCAGTGATTAGGGAAAGGGACTCTGAACCAATCAGAATGCCCTTAAGCAAAGATTATGGCTTCAATGAGAAGCCAATGATCTTTGTTGTAAGAACACTCTCTGTCTAACAGAGACAGTGATTATTAGGACACCTAGTGGTAAAAAATAAAAATTACATATAAAAGTAAAGAAAAAAAAAGACATTTTAAACTGCATTTTACACACTATGCACAATTCAAAATTAAAAAAAGTAAATTAAGGCCTCCTTTACTGCTTCCCCCCATAGTTACCAAAATAAAACACCTGTAAAAAAAAAAATAATAATATGGCAGAATTTAAAAAAAAAATATAGTTATGTTAGGGGCTTTTTTGTACTATGTATGTCATTAGGGTATATTACTGTTACATTTGCATATATAAGGTTGTAATTAGTGATGGAGGCAAAACTGAAAAAATGCACCTTTATTTCCAAATAAAATATTGTCGCCATACATTGTCCTAGGGACATAATTTAAGCGTTGTAATAACCAGGACAAATGGGAAAATAAAATGCAATAGTTACGTTAGGGACTGCACTTTTTTACTATGTATGTCATTAGGGTATATTACTGCTATATTTGCATATATAGTGTTGTAATTAGTGATGGACGCAAAACTGAAAAAATGCACCTTTATTTCCAAATAAAATATTGTCGCTATACATTGTCCTAGGGACATAGTTTCAATGTTGTAATAACCAGGACAAATGGGCAAATAAAATACATGGGTTTTATTTACAGTAGCACGTTTTATTTTAAACCATAATGGCCCGGAAACTGAGAAATATTTTTTTTTCTTATTTTCTTATTTTTAGCATAATATACCACGCAAACAAAGCCTAATTGGTGGTGAAAAAAACAAGGTATAGATCATTTTGTTGTAACAAGTACTGTAGTGATAAAGTTATTGGCGAATGAAAGGGAAGAGCACTGACAGGTGAAAATTGCTCTGGTCCGTTAGGATAAAAACCCTTGGGGGAGAAGTGGTTAATATTCTACGTTCTTTGAGTGATAGATAGCGCTCCACAGTGCAAACACAGCATTAAATTCACGTCTCATATGGTATTACACTCACCCAGTCCAATTGACCACTATGAGATTGGTCAAAGATCGCTTACATTGTTGTCCTGCACCGTCTGTGCCGTGATCTCCTCTTCACCTTCTCTCTCCTATTCAGGCGATTAGTGGTTTAGGGGATCATATATACCTCATAGGATGAGAAACCACACATAGTATAGCTCTGTTATAATAAAAAATGATTTTTTGTAAAAATGCACTTACAAACCAGTTAGGGGTATACAGCGCTCAGAGTTTTGTAACGGGCTTCCCCCCCCCCTTTCGTGCCACCCAGTTAGACTTGCTGGGTTAACCATGTCTCCGCCGCTTATATCCATAAAACGACACAGCGTGTACACAGTGTATCCTGATAGTCAGTTAGGCTCCACCCATCACGTTTCATCACAGCGTGTGACTTGTCAGGAGCGTCATTTTTATTATAATGGAGCTATACTATGTGAGGTTTCTCATCCTATGAGGTATATATGATCCACTGAACCACTAATCGCCTGAATGGGAGACAGTAGGTGAAGAGGAGATCAGGGCACAGACAGTGAAGGACAACAATATAAGTGATCTTTGACCAATCTCACAGTGGTCAGTTAGACTGGGTGAGTGTAATACCATATGGGACGTGAATTGAATGCTGTGTTCACACTGTGGAGTGCTATCTATCACTCTAAGAATTTGGTCAAGGTAAAGCTGAAACCTACATAGAGCGCATACACTTCGAGAGACTGGTCCTTGTGAATAGACATTGGACTCGTTATTATTTTAGACCATTAGGTCATTCATTCATTTTTAATTGCCTACTAATCCAACTGTAGCGCTTATCTTAAAAATGTATAATATTCTATGTTACCATATCATTTCATTTAAAATTAACCTATAATACGCGTAATGACCAATTTCATCTGTTTTTGGCTGGGATTTGTTGAGATGTACTTAACTCAATAAAACTTAGTAAGTCCTTTGAAATTGTACAAACAGTTCAAGAAGGGGTATTAGAAGCACATGTTTCTTACAGAACCCTTTCATTCTGGAGTATGTGATTTATCACTTCCCCTTAATCAGTTTCTCGCATTGCTCATGAAATACCCCACAAGTGACATTAGCTCTTTGTGCATTGTCCAGTTGCATGCTCATGAATTTTTATTTGGGGGCAAAATGGCTGGCAAAGCCCAGGCCGCAGATGCTGCTTAATGAGGTGTGTGCAGAAATGCTGGCCTGAAGTGGCATGAATGGGCTTTTCACCCCTCTGGACACAAGAACTAAGGAATGAATAATAAGTGTATCATTCAGCTGGACCTCAGAATGTGACCTTTGTTAGCCTTTTTAACAAACCCTGCTCCATTCACAATAAACAAGACTCATAAACTTCTCTTGTCATGTGTTTTGTCTCTACCCAAATGGCCATTATATATTTTTTCTTTAAAGTGAGAAGTGTAGGTTAAAAATAAAAAATCTCTTGTTGGCACAAAGCAGATATTCACCTCCCCAGGTAACACCACGGTCTAAGCCATCACTTGCTTTACTCATCAGATAGGCCTAGGCCTATTATTTATTTATTTATTGTATTTATAAAGCGCCAACATATTACGCCTAGTGTGAAGAAACTTCATTTGTAAGTAATTTTACATGTTGTACTACTGTCCACCAACAGGTGTCTCACTGTCGTTCCTGGCACCTAAGTATGCACAACATACTGATGATCACTAAACAGCTGTGCTGTTAATTGTGAGGTCTATATAAACTGGATACAAGGGCGTAACTACAGGGTAGCAGCCCCTGTGGGGCTCAGAGGTAAGGGGGCCCCCAACCACTAACCTTCCCTCCCTCCAAATCATGTGTTTTTGTAGCTACACATGTTATAGGTGTGAAAATCCTGATGGCCACACTTGTTTTATAGCCCATGTAAGAAGGGCCCCCAGGCTGTGATGGTCACCATGGGGAGGCAAGGAAGGATTGTGAACAGGGATGCTCATCCGGATTTCGGATATCCGGGTAACACGGATATCCGAACTTTTTTACACTATCCGATTCGGATTCTTTTTCAAATCCGGATAGCTATCTGCGGATAGTTTGACATCCAACCCGGATATCCACGGATTTCTCCCAGATATCCGAATCTGGATTACAGGTTCAATGACAAAAAAGTCTCCACCCAGGCCCTCTTCCGCCTCCTCCTGGCCTTGCATTTTGTGTTTTGTGAAGGGAACTAATGTACCCTTCTTAAACTTGAAGATTGTATACAAATGTCAGCAGACTGCAGAGTGGCGCAGCAGAAGTGTGCTGGGCCCATAACCCAGAGGTTAATGGATTGAAACCATCCCCTGCTAGGCACGATTTAATTTTTGCACCTCGCTTTATCGCGTGGGCAAAACGGTTTCCATAGCCCTGTAAGAGAAAGTGTAATAAGGGCCGTGCCGTAACATAGATATTATGGTAGTTAAGACTACTCCTGGGTCTTTCTTGTAGTTGAAGAGATGAGTGAAATGGCTGGCTTCAGCCTGTAATGTTAGTTGACCTGGGTTTGATTCCCGGCCACTGGTGGTATAGCAGTGAGGAGAGCTGCCTTCTAAGTAGAGGACCTGGGCTTGATTCCTGGCCAAGGTCAGGGCCAGATTTCTACAAAGGCCACAAAGGCTACGGCCTAGGGCGGTAAAAAAATCAGAAGGATAAATGGGCGGCAGGACCTGAGAGAGATAAGAGGATGCATGTCAAAATAAATAATTTCTCCTGCTCCGAAGCCGCCCTGCTTTGCGGCACACACAGTCAGAATTCCAGAGCTCCGTGTATTTTCCTTACTTCGTGGTGTGCGATGAGACAGTGCTATCTCCTGAACATACAAGCTTCAGTTTAATGCCAGGGGTGTAGAGAAACATGGATCACCATGTGCTTGCTGGGCTGACTCTGGTTGTAGACACAATTTCTGATCGAGTAAGGTAAACATTTTAACAGAATTATTTCCACTTTACAACTCAAGCTGGGCTAAACAATGTATTGCTGGTCAGACTCTGTTAATGACTTGAGCCATTCCTTCTCCTCTCTCCCCCTGGATTGTAAATCTTAAACAGAAAGATAAGTTGTTGTTTTTTTCTCCTTAGAGAGATTTATGACAGCCAGTTCTAAGCTAAATCTTAACCCCTTGCTGGCTCATTTTAAAAGGCTGCAGTACTGTCTGCAGTAGTATGAGATAGACAACTTCTCTATAATTATAATTGCAAATGTACTGTTGTATACTTTTGTATTGTTACATTCTGTTTTGTATACCAAAAGTAATAACATATACTAAAAATTAAAAACCATGTTGGCAAACCGAAAAAAAACAAACCTGTGAAATAATCAGTACAATAAATAATTTAAAATAAATGCCCAGATCTGTGTTTACAGAAGAGCAGAAAGGGAGATGAACGCCGCTCTGCTACTTCATGCCTGGTACACACCATGCAATTTCCCATCAGATAGACGGGTCGAATCGATTATTTCTGACAGGTCTATTCTGATTTCTGATCATCTTTCGACTTTGTATAAGTGATCGGAAAATCGATTTAACCCATCTATCTGGTGCATACTAGGCATTAGGGACTCACTGCTCTGACAGGAAAAGCAATCATTCATCATTTTTCAGAGAGAAAACATTCATAGGTACACATGAGTCACTAAAACAGGCATTTCCTCCTGCAAACAAGTGATCGTTAGTCTGGGTGTTGGACAGAATGATATTGAGTGAAGGTGCATACACACATCAGACCATAGTCTTTGTTCCTGCAAAAGGTCTGTTCCTGCAAAATGCATTCATAGTCTATGATATCTGCAGATCCTCATACACACTTTGTTTAACAGACATTCATCTGCAGATCAGACAATCATCTGCAGATCTGAAAATCCATCCTGGTGGATCTGATCAGCAGATGAATGTCTGTTAAACAAGGTGTGTATGAGGATCTGCAGATATCATAGACTATGAATGCATTTTGCAGGATCTGATCTTTTGCAGATACTGATCTGTTGCATGTGTGCAGCATCTTTATGTGCAGCATCTTGCAAAGATTTCTATCTGATGTGGAGTTCAGCTCCATAGAATAGACTGTGTAGGTATGGCTCTCATACTACATGGAAGGGGGTAACATTGGTCTGTGTTCTTTCATTTTCCAAAGACTATGGTCTGATGTGTGTATGCACCCTGAGTGTGTGTGTGTGTGTGGGGGGGCGGTTGGTGGTACCGGGCCTAGGGCACTGGGAAGTCCAAATCCAGCCCTGGCCAAGGTATGTGAGCGTGCTTTTGACATCCTACAAATCCCTGGAAGACAAGTTCCTCCGGAGGAGGAGGGAGGAAGGGAAGGGGAGGAGGAAATGGTTTTAAAGCATTTTAAAGGCACTTCCGGTTTCTCTATCCGGATATCCGATTAGGTTGGATATCCGCGTTCATGCGGATATCTAAAAGGTCGGATTCGGATATCCGATCCGGATATCTGAAAATCCGGATCCGGATCAATTTGGATTTTAAAAAGTACTATCCGAGCAACACTAACATTAAGGGGTCTTATCCCATCAAAGTTCTGCTGGGGGGGCATGATTGGTAGTTATGCCCCTGACTGGACACACACTTTTAAGGTTGCCTTTGCAGTGAATTTAGACTCTAGGTGTGCTGTTCTGTTTGTCCTGCATCCTACTTCTCTGGCCATCCCTATCCTGTGTTTTTTCTAATTCTAGTGTATCCTAATCTGTTACTGCTGTACATAGTTGTATTTATGTTCTGTATTGTCTTTACAATATGGACCCTGGCAGTGTAGATTACTTGAGGGCAGTTCTGCCAGATCATCACATATGCAAGCTGTGCTGCTATATTTGCAGTGCAGTACAGAGACAGTGTACATCCCTGAGTGTATATTAGCTGAAGCCAAGATAATCTGTGGAAAATAATGTTACCCTCTAGCTTGGATTTATGGAAAGCTAGCCAGCATACTGTATTAATACAACCTAATACATCTATTATTTAATATGCCCCTCCTGCACTATCTATATTAAAAGAAACACATTTGTTACTAGGATAGATCTGTCTCTGGAGTGTTTTACCTGAAACACACAAGGGAAGAATGTATTTTTCATGCTAGAATTCAATACGTAGGCAACATTGTAAAGCATCCAGCACACAACATGATACATTCATTGTATGGGGAAATAGGCTATTTCAGAGAAAATGATCATTTTATTCCCTACTTTGTACATTTGCAAAACAATCATTAAATATCTTTTTACTGAATTATTTGACATAGTTTGGCTGAAAAATATACTGAGCATCACAAAAAAGAAAGATCCAACCCTGCAGCTTGAGAAACGCCAGTATGTTTAGTGGAATACAACAATCACCTAGGAAGTGTAGTCCAAATAGAAGAATAGGAAAAACATTATTTCCAGGCTTCAAATGGCAATCAGATAAAATCCATTATCTCCTGTATCTGCTAGAACCATTTCTGATGGAAGAGTATGCCACATGTTCACATCCATAGACGTAATGCGCCGATCTTTGCCCGCGGTCCAACGATAACGTCACACCCGCTGTACTGTACATGATGCGACCTTAAGGGCAAAGATCGGCGCATTATGCTGTGCGCGCTGTGCGCAGTGCAGTGCGCGATGTAGCTTTGTGCATCTTTTAGTGTGCACAAAGCTACTTAAGTGGCACTAAGTTCAGATAAGGCACACTAACCTCAGATAAGGCACTCTAACCGGCTTAGCGCCAGTTAGTGAATCAAGGCCATAGGGTTAACATTCTGTGTTTACAAATTAGCAGCTCTGCCATGGCAGAGGATATTCCTGAGCTGACACAGCTGAAGAGCTCAAATTACAGTGGCGATTAATCACAGATGAGGGGGAACTAAATTCATACAGGGTGCATTTCTATATGTTTTCCTTCTGTCCTGTGCAAGAGTTCAGGTCCACTTTAATTTCTCAGGTTACAGTTCAGGGCCTTGTGCCATCTAGACAACTCGCTAGCCTAGATGCTAGCGACACCCCTGTTGTTATGGGGGTAGGATGAGGGACTACACTTGGCATATGATGGAGTGAGTGGCTTTCACCCAAAAGAGTATAAAGTAGAACAATACGCCGGGGTGTTGGTCAGGAGTCAGTGTTGCTAAAGATCCAGCATGCTGTATATTTAAGTGACATGGGGGGCTTGTGTACACACACTAGATTCTCGGCTTGGACAGTAATTAACAGCTGCCTTGGTTACGTTTAATCCAGCATGTGTACTTAGCTTAACCACTTGCCGACCGCGCACTCATACCGCGCGTCGGCAAAGTGGCAGCTGCAGGACCAGCGACGCAGTATTGCGTCGCCAGCTGCAGGCTGATTAATCAGGAAGCAGCCGCTCGCGCGAGCGGCTGCTTCCTGTCAATTCACGGCGGGGGGCTCCGTGAATAGCCTGCGGGCCGCCGATGGCGGCTCGCAGGCTAAATGTAAACACAAGCGGAAATAATCCGCTTTGTTTACATTGTACGGCGCTGCTGCCAATCAGCGGCCGGGGATCGCCGCCATGTGACAGGGGACGTCCTGTCACTGGCTGCACAGGACGGATAGCGTCCTGTGCAGCCCGGAACACCAGGGGGCCCAGGTAGGAGAGGGAGGGGGGGGGATTTCGCCGCGGAGGGGGGCTTTGAGGTGCCCCCCCCCCCGCAACACCGGCAGGCAGGAGCGATCAGACCCCCCCAGCACATCATCCCCATAGTGAGGGAAAAAGGGGGGCGATCTGATCGCTCTGGATGCACCCTGATCTGTGCTGGGGGCTGTAGAGCCCACCCAGCACAGATCACAAATAACAGCGCTGGTCCTTAAGGGGGGGTAAAGGGTGGGTCCTCAAGTGGTTAAAGAAACACTATCACAGAAAATGTAAATTCTAAAATACATGTAAACACATACTTACTGTATAAGAAGTGCATTTCCCCCAGATTAAAATGCAGCATAAATTACTTTTCTCCCATGTTGCTGTCACTTAATGTAGGCAGTAAAAATCTGACAGGTTTTGGACTTGTCCATCTCCTCATGGGGGATTCTCAGTATTTCTTTTTTTTTTTCTTGAGGCTGGGTTCACATGACATAGATTGAAAGGCTGTGTTTTATGTCATGTTTTATGTTAATGTTGTGTGCGTTTTTTGTGCATTTTTACTGCATTTTTGGTGAGTTTTTCATGCGTTTTGCGTGCGTTTTAATTCGTTTGTGGTTTGCATATCCAAAACGCATATGCGTTTTGTATGCGTTTTCCATAGTTTTTTTTTATTTCTATTTATCCAAATCACTTGGAAGACTACAGGAAGCAAAAATACAGCATAAAAAATATTTGGGGGAAAAAACGCATGTAAAAACACAATGAAAATTCATGAAAAATGCATACCATTGCATTCCCATTGACTTTCATTATGTGCGTTTTCACAGCTTTCCTCCATAATATGCAACAAAACCATAGAAAATGCATATGCGTTTTTATTTGCGTTTTTTTCTTGCAGCCTATAGACTTCCATTAGTGGCAAAAACGCAGCGTTTTATGCAATGCTAGTGTTTCTGCTATGTGTGCACCTAGTCTAACAAAAGCACTCTATGGCCTGGTGCACACCAGAGGAGTTTTTCTGAGCGTTTTGAGTTTTTAAATCTGCTGCTAATGTTATCCTATGTGTCTGTGCACACTAGAGCAATGAGATTTTGTAAAAAAAAAAACCATAGCATTACATTGGGAAGAGCTTTTGAAACCTCTAGCGTTTGGGCGCTAGAGGTTTCAAAAGCTCTTCCCAATGTAATGCTATGGGTTTTTTTTTACAAAACCTCATTGCTCCAGTGTGCACAGACACATAGGATAACATTAGCAGCAGATTTAAAAACTCAAAAAGCTCAGAAAAACTCCTCTGGTGTGCACCAGGCCTATGAAAAGATGTCAGCCAGCCTCCCTACTCACTTGCACACTATTTTGACAGGTGGAGTGAACACCTGCCATACAGAAAATGCTTTGGAGAAGAGAAAACCCTGAGAATCCCCCACAAGGAGATGGAATAGTCCAAAACCTGACAGATGTCAGGTGTTTATGACTTATTGTAAGTGACAGTGACAAAGGAAAAATAAATTCATATTGCATGTTACTCTGGAACAAATGTACATTTTATACATATGCATTTAAATCTTACAATTTTTCCTGATAGTGGTCCTTTTAGATCATTTCTATATTAATACAGCTACAAGGAGATTATATTTCCTTTTAATCTATTCTCAGAGGCAGATAAATGTAATTCAACTGGCTGTTCCTAGTAAATGATGTGCTTCATGTCATTTAGTAACTTAGTAGTTACCTTTGCATCCCTTCCAGCTTAAAAAGTGTAGTAGCATAGCTGCCCCCAGTGTAGTAGCATAGCTGCCCCCAGTGTAGGTAGTATGCCCCCAGTGTAGGCAGTATGCCCCCAGTGTAGTAGCATAGCTGCCCCCAGTGTAGGTAGTATGCCACCCAGTGTAGGTAGTATGCCACCAGTGTAGGTAGTATACCCCCAGTGTAGGTAGTATACCTTAAGTGTAGGTAGTATACCCCGAGTGTAGTAGCATAGCTGCCCCCAGTGTAAGTAGTATGCCCCCAGTGTAGGTAGTATGCCCCCAGTGTAGGTAGTATGCCCCCAGTGTAAGTAGTATGCCCCCAGTGTAGGTAGTATGCCCCCAGTGTAGGTAGTATGCCCCCAGTGTAGTAGCATAGCTGCCCCCAGTGTAGGTAGTATGCCCCCAGTGTAGTAGCATAGCTGCCGCAGTGTAGGTAGTATGCCCCCAGTGTAGGTAGTATGCCCCCAGTGTAGGTGGTATGCCCCCAGTGTAGTAGCATAGCTGCCGCAGTGTAGGTAGTATGCCCCCAGTGTAGGTAGTATGCCCCCAGTGTAGGTGGTATGCCCCCAGTGTAGGTAGTATGCCCCCAGTGTAAGTAGTATGCCCCCAGTGTAGGTAGTATGCTCCCAATGTAGGTAGTATGCCCCCAATGTAGGTAGTACTATTATTGGCCTTATTGGTAGCAACGGAGAGCATGAGTACCGTAGCGAGGTCGAGAGAATCTGCAACTGGTGCAGGGAGAACAACCTAGTTCTCAACACAGCAAAGACTGTTGAACTAGTTGTAGACTTCAGGAGGAACCCTCCCCCCCTCTCCCCTGTCCTCATTGGAGAAACAGAAGTCTCTACGGTGTCATCGGTTCGGTTCCTCGGCACGACTCTCACCAATAACCTGAAATGGGGGCAAAACACCACTAAAATTCAAAAGAAATCCCAGCAGAGGTTTTTCTTCCTGCGCCAACTGAAGAGATTTGGCATGCCACGGGAGCTGCTGACCAGCTTCTATACTGCCACCAAAGAATCCATCCTCTGCTCCTCAGTCATTGTTTGGTACGCGGGTGCAACGGCCAGTGATAAACATGCAGAGGGTCATAGCTGATGCAGAGAGAATCATCGGATCTCCTCTTCCACCTCTTGATCTGCTCCACTCCGCTAGATTGAGGAAGAGGGCCACCATGATCTCCCGTGACCCCTCTCACCCTGGCAGCCACTACTTCAAGCTCCTCCCGTTGGGCCGCCGCTTCAGGACTATACCAGCCAAAACCACCAGGCGGAAGAACACCTTCTTCCCCCAAGCCGTTCGGTCACTGAACTCTGACCTTTCCCGGTCCGGCCTGCACTCGTAGTTGCCGGGTCGGTCAGCTGGTCCCCGTCGCTGCCTCCCTCGGTTCTTATCCGGAAATGGGGGCCTTTTACTAGTGTTTACCGGCATCACTATCTGTATATCTGATTACTGCATTTCAAAGTGTATGTGTTGTATGTCTTTACTCTGTCTTTGCCATGTGTACCACAAATAATTCCGATTATGGCTCTTGCTGTTCTTGGCGAAATAAAACTGATTCTGATTCTAAAACTGATTCTGATTCTGAGTATGCCCCCAGTGTAGGTAGTATGCCCCCAGTGTAGGTAGTATGCCCCCAGTCAATCCCCCCCCCTTCTGCGGCAGCGGGCCGGGCAGAGACTGACTCACCTGACTTCCATGCTCCAGTGCCGACGTCACTCTTCTCTCCCCGCCTCCACTCCATCTGTAGTTAGAGCAGGGCTACAAGAAAATGGCTGCCGATTGTCCGCATTTGTGGACCTCGGCGACCATGTTCTCGTAGTCCTGCTCTAATTACAGACGGAGAAGACGCAGGGAGAGACAGCGGGGTGGCAAGGGGCGGCAAAGGGTGACAGGGCGCATGCGTACTTGAGAGCTGGCGCCCTGAGCGACCGCTCCGGTCGCTCATATTAACTACTTCACAGCTCCAGTACAGTATATCTACTCCCCTGCAGACTTCATCTAACCGCCCAGGGGAGTAAATATACGTACTCCCGCTGCTACCACTGCTGAAAGCGCTCCCGCTTATTTGTGCGCTCGTTCATGATGCCATCTGCCCGCCAGGAGATCAATGAATGGGAAAGCAATTCCTAATCATTGATCTAAGTCCCCGTAGCAATTATCGGCGCCTTTTATGAGAAGCTGCACGATCATTCTAATAAATAAAAGTTTCCCATCTTCAGTACACTTCCTGTAAGCATACATATTTCACTTACAGGACATATAACAAAAAAAAGACTGAGGCCATCTTGTGGCCAAATAGTAAAACTACATCTAAAAGTACTTTTTTTAAATGCAAAGACCTGTTTTTACATTTTAAATTAACCCCTTACCTCCCACACTCCCCAATAGTTACCAACATTTATTTTTTTTGTAAAAAAATACAATGAAATAAATTTACAATTATAAAAAATGCATTAATAGTTTTCTTAGGGACTGAACTTTTTTTAATATGTATGTCAAGACGGTATAATACTGTTACTTTATAAATTATGGGCTTTTTATTAATGATGGATGCAAAACTGAAAAAAATGCATCTTTATTTCCTAATAAAATATTGGCACCAGACATTGTGATAGGGACATCATTTAAATGGTGTAATAACCGGTACAAATGGGCACATTAATTACGTGGATTTTAATTACGGTAGCATGCATTATTTAAAAATTATAGTGGCCGAAAACTGAAAAATAAGGATTTTTTTCCAATTTTTCCATTCAAAAACATTTAGAATAAAAAAATTCTTGGCATAATGTACCACCCAAAGTAAGCCTAATTAGTGATAAAAAAAACCCACATTTAACACATTTCATTCTGATAAGTAGAGATAAAGTTATTGGCAAATGAATGGAAGGAGCTGAAAGGTGAAAATTGCTTGGATGCTGAAGGGGTAAAACCCCTCAGTTGTGAAGTGGTTAAAGGCCGGCCTTGTAGGTAGCCAGATATATAGGTGTCCCCAGTATATAAGTAGCCAGGTCTATAAGTGTCCCCAGAATAGGTAGCCAGGTCTATATGTGTCCACAGTATAAGTAGCCAGGTCTATAGGTGTCCCCAGTTTAGATACCCAGGTCTATAGGTGTCCACAGTATAAGTAGCCAGGTCTATAGGTGTCCCCAGTTTAGATACCCAGGTCTATAGGTGTCCCCAGAATAGGTAGCCAGGTCTATAGGTGTCCCCAGAATAGGTAGCCAGGTCTACAGGTGTCCCCAGTAAAGATAGCCAGGTCTATAGGTGGTGTACCCAGAATAGGCAGCCAAGTCTAGAGGTGTCCCCAGTATACAGTGGGTTGCAAAAGTATTCGGCCCCCTTGAAGTTTTCCACATTTTGTCAGATTACTGCCACAAACATGAATCAATATTATTGGAATTCCACATGAAAGACCAACACAAAGTGGTGTACACATGAGAAGTGG
This sequence comes from Hyperolius riggenbachi, assembly GCF_040937935.1. NCBI lineage: Eukaryota > Metazoa > Chordata > Amphibia > Anura > Hyperoliidae > Hyperolius > Hyperolius riggenbachi. The sequence continues at coordinate 131,419,783 of NC_090654.1, forward strand.
AACGAAAATCATACATGATTCCAAACATTTTTTACAAATAAATAACTGCGAAGTGGTGTGTTCATAATTATTCGGCCCCCTTTGATCTGAGTGCAGACAGTTGCCTATATACATTGCCTGATGAGTGCTAATGACTAAACAGAGTGCACCTGTGTGTAATCTAATGTCAGTACAAATACAGCTGCTCTGTGAGGGCCTCAGAGGTTGTCTAAGAGAATATTGGGAGCAACAACACAGTGAAGTCCAAAGAACACACAAGACAGGTCAGGGATCAAGTTATTGAGAAATTTAAAGCAGGCTGAGGCTACAAAAAGATTTCCAAAGCCTTGAACATCCCATGGAGCACTGTTCAAGCGATCATTCAGAAATGGAAGGAGTATGGCACAACTGTAAACCTACCAAGACAAGGCCATCCACCTAAACTTACAGGCCGAACAAGGAGAGCGCTGATCAGAAATGCAGTCAAGAGGCCCATGGTGACTGTGGACGAACTGCAGAGATCTACAGCTCAGGTGGGAGACTCTGTCCATAGGAAAACTATTAGTCATGCACTGTACAAAGTTGGCCTTTATGGAAGAGTGGCAAGAAGAAAGGCATTGTTAACAGAAAGCATAAGAAGTCCCGTTTGCAGTTTGCCACAAGCCATGTCGGGGACACAGCAAACATGTGGAAGAAGGTGCTCTGCTCAGATGAGACCAAAATGGAACTTTTTGGCCAAAATGCAAAGTGCTATGTGTGGCGGAAAACTAACACTGAACATCACTCTGAATGCACCATCTCCACTGTCAAATATGGTGGTGGCAGCATCATGCCCGGGGGTTGCATCTCTTCAGCAGGGACAGGGAAGCTGGTCAGAGTTGATGGGAAGATGGATGGAGCCAAATACAGGGCAAACTTGGAAGAAAACCTCTTGGAGACTGCAAAAGACTTGAGACTGGGGCGGAGGTTCACCTTCCAGCAGGACAATGACCCTAAACATAAAGCCAGGGCAACAATGGAATGGTTTAAAACAAAACATACCTATATGTTAGAATGGCCCAGTCAAAGTCCAGATCTAAATCCAATCGAGAATCTGTGGCAAGATCTGAAAACTGCTGTTCACAAACGCTGTCCATCTAATCTGACTGAGCTGGAGCTGTTTTGCAAAGAAGAATGGGCAAGGATTTCAGTCTCTAGATGTGCAAAGCTGGTAGAGACATACCCTAAAAGACTGGCAGCTGTAACTGCAGCAAAAGGTGGTTCTACAAAGTATTGACTCAAGGGGCCGAATAATTACGCATACCCCACTTTGCAGTTTTTTATTTGTAAAAAAAATATTTGGAATGATGTATGATATTTGATCCACTTCTCACGTGTACACCACTTTGTATTGGTCTTTCACGTAGAATTCCAATAACATTGATGCATGTTTGTGGCAGTAATGTGACAAAATGTGGAAAACTTCAAGGGGGCCGAATACTTTTGCAACCCACTGTATGTAGCCAGGTGTATAGGTGTCCCCGGAAAAGGTAGCCAAGTGTATAGGTGTCCCCAGAAAAGTTAGCCAGGTCTACAGGTGTCCCCAGAGTAGGTAGTTAGGTCTATAGGTGTCTTCAGAAAAGGTAGCCAGGTCTATAGGTGTCCCCAGAGTAGGTAGTTAGGTCTATAGGTGTCTCCTGAGTAGGTAGGTAGGTCTATAGGTGTCCCCAGGAGGGGTGGCAGTGCAGTGAAGGGGGAGCGGTGGGCACAGCAGCAGGGAAGGGGTGACATTTCCCCCCCTTTCCTCACCTTGGGGCTCCCCCTTCCTCACCTCTCTACAACTGCGGTGTGGCAGCGGCTGGCAGCGGGCGGGAACTTACCACTTCTCTTCAGCCACGAGAGGAAAGATCCTGTGAGCAGATTGGTGCTGGTTGGGCACAGGAGTTTGTAAACTTTGTAAGTTTGTAAACACATTTTGTAAATTTGTAAAGACATGGAAAGTGGTGTATGAGTAGTAGAAAAGATGTGTTGTGTGTCAGTGTGTATGTATAGATAAATAGATGTGTGAGAGTATATTTGCAAGGGAGTATAAATAAGTGGGTTTATGGCAATAAAAATATGACCAAAGCAGGAAATAAACTGACAAACAAGTATCAGCTCCTTCCAATCACAGAGCAATCAGCTGTTAACTTTTCACATAGTAATGGTGTAAACCCAGGGCCGGATTTCTGGCAAGGCCCCATAGGCCATGGCCTAGGGCACTAGCAATTTAGGGGTGGCTCAGTGAAGGGCAGTAAAGCTGTTCTATGCAGCCATCCTCATCTAGAAGGACAGCTTTAAAATTTGAACTCTCTGTCCTGTACTTCTCATCCCTGCAAGGCATGTAAGCTCTATCCTGAAGGTACTGTACACATCAGCCTAACTCACATGGTGACACAATAAATGGGTCCATCATTAAGAAGATGGCAAACATAACTTAAAAGTTCTTAAGGAAAATATAACTTATAATCTATATGCGTATTACTAAAATAGCTATTGTCTGTGAATCCAATGATAGAAAATAAGGAGAATTCTCATTGGGGCACACAGAGATAACAACCATACAGACGGTATAGTTGGCCTAGGGCAGTAAAAAGTACAAATCCTGCCCTGTGTAAACCTCTTAAAGACAGTATTGTAATGTGGGAGTGTAATGTACATGTGTAATGTGAAATGAGCATGTTAAGTGAACCGTGGCTTTAAAAACGGGTATTGTGAAGTAGGAATCTAATTTGCTTTTATTCGGTGAAATTGACATACTGTGTGCACTGCGCCTTTAACAGCAGTATTGTGGAATCAAAACGGCGCATAGATAAGCCCAAGCGCCCATATAGTAGCATAGACTGGGTTGCTAGGTAACCCAGTACACAGAGCGGGAACCTTCTAGAAACAAGGAGGAGAGGACAGAGCAGAGGCAGAGGGGGCGTGGCAGAGGCTGAGGGAGCTGGTTGATACCAGTTCTCCTCACAGATTTTCAGTCAGTCAGGAGGCGGCAGTGAGGGAGAAAAGAGGCCAGTGAGAGCAGCCACCCCATGAGGCAAAGCGGGGGGCCCGGCGGCAGCATTCAGACCACCCGCAGAGCGGGGGCAGCAGTGACAGAGCCCAGGCAGTGACTGGAGACTGTGTTAAAGATACAGCAGGCAAGATCCAGCCGAGCGCAGGAGGAGAGAGATCCTGTCAGGCCAGATGAGTATAGGCCTTGCGCCAGCATCAAGCCACAGATTGTGATCAGAACAGGGCCAGAGTTCAGTGGAGGTTTTCTGAGTATAGTGACAGTTAACCCAAGATACTGAAGGGCATATTCTGAGAAAAGTGGTGTCGCTAAAATCTGCCTGTTTGATAAAGCCTTAAAGAGACAGTAACGTTATGATAATCAGTTATTAATGCAAGATAGTGCTGCCCTGCCAGAGACCCAGAGACTGTAACCAAGTATATTAATCTCCCTGGCATTATGATTATTTGCGGCGCACGGAGGGTTTTTTTTGCCTAATTTTTTTTTTAACATGTAGCTAGCCTAGCGCTAGCTACATGCTTCTCCCCTCCCTGCGGTGTCTGCCCAGCCCCTCCGATTGCCGCCGGCACATAATCCCAACAGGAAATCCCGTTCTGAACGGGATTGCCTGTATGGGCTTCCCCTGTCGCCATGGCGACGATTGCGATGATGTCATCGACGTCATTGACGTCAGGGGGAGTCCCAATCCACCCCATAGCGCAGCCTGGCCGTGATTGTCCAGGCTGCGCAAGGGTTCTGCGGGGGAGGCCTCTTTTGCGGCAGGTAGCGGCGGATCGGCGGCGAGCAGAACAAACATGCAGCTAGCAAAGTGCTAGCTGCGTGTTTGAAAAACAAAATTATGCAAATCGGCCCACCAGGGCCTGAGCAATCCTCCGCGGCGGCATAGCCCGAGCTCAGCTCGGGATTACCGCCAAGGAGGTTAAGTGTAAGTGCCTTTTTGTCATCAGAAAAGTGATCAGCTTCTAATAGCCCCCTCAGAACAAATACAGCTCAGCCGCCAGCAGAGATCCTGACTCAGACATTTTTCCTGTCAGCCTGTTCAGTTATAAGTCATCAGTTCTTTAGTTGATGTGTTCATCAGTTATCTACTAAAAGCCTGATATGAAAAGTGAACCAAAGTGTTATTTATGTGTTACCTAAGTACACGGCCTAAGAAAGAGAAAGAGAGCAAACGCTGTGGAGATAAAAAGAGAACCTGTCAGTGAGCGATAACTAGATCTGTTAACCTGTCAGCAGCAAAGGAGAAGATTGGAGGAGGAGTGTCACTGCATCTTGTGTTACTAAGATAATTACAGTGAACAGCAGAGTGACATCTGACAGAGATAAAGAGTTAACAAAGTTGGAGATACAGTACAAGTTTTGCAAGATAACAAAATTAGAGCTTATTCAGCATAGAGTTCAACTAACGTAAGAGGAAAGCGATATTGAAGGAGTGAGATATTGATGGTATAGCTGGGTGCATTGGTCAATTTTGTGATTTTATTTTCTTTATTTTTATTTCTCTAACCCCTTCTTGATTATTTGATTCTTTCTTACTTGTGTTTATTATTTGGGGATAGCCTATCCAAACAAGTGGTGCCTAAGAGATACAGTAGTTTGAGTATTACAGTATAAAGAGTAAAAGTCTGAGAAATCTTCTGAGTAAAGTGAACATTCTTTTGGATGCCAAATTGCCAACCAACGAATGTGGAAATTGATTCAGTACCATAGTAAAGAGAGTCACAAGTCCCCTAAGGTTTTGCTGAGCAATATAGCTTGGACTTGGCTACAAGGGACTGAGACTGTATAGGAACTGAATTGCTCAGTAGACCTGTCCCTACCCAAGCCCCTCTACCTCAGTGAATGGTATTGTGATGAAAAGGTGTTGTACTGAAAAGTGATTGATGATTGTACAAGAAGATCTGTGGTAGCTCAATACATATAAAAGTTTCTGTATAGCTTGAAGTGTAACTGTCAGGCATAAAATAAAAAATCAATTCTTTATTTTTATCTGGAAAACAAGTAATACGGATGCTAACCAGGCAATCCAAAAGTTAAAATCTCTATTACTTTTCTTGTTTATAAATGATCATTCCCCAGTTTACCTGACTCTTATTTGGTACATTTTTGATTTTATGCCCGACAGTTGCACTTTAAACTTTTTATTCCGCAGCTTTTACCGGTGCACCGGCTGTGAAGAGGAGAAGATTGTATTTTGACCTGTGATGTGCAAGGAAAGTGTATTTTTGTGTTGAGAGTTATACTGATTGAGTGAAGTTACCAGTTGACCACTGTTAGATCACAAATAAATCCTTGATATTCGCATCTGAGTCAGTATCTGATGGATTCCTCTCAGCCGGGGCCGAGTGCTAAAGCATAAATAAGGTTACAATGGCACCTGTATTTATAGCCTCAGATGTCCAAAATGGCACCGTGACAGTCATAACGCAAATGTAACACGTCTTTTCTATATAACATTATGTTAGGTTTTACCTTGCATACACCTAGATAGAAATGTATTCCTCTTACTGATGACTTTAGTCTGAAACCAGCCAGTGAGCACCAGTGCTGTATCAGCCAATAGGAATAGTAAGGAGATGGATCTTGAATAGCCATACAATGCCAGGATCATGTGGTTCTGTTGTGAGAAGGGCATGCTGAGATTTGTAGTTTTACAATGCTACCTAACATAAGGAAGACCTCACCTCAGTCTTATGTTTTGCTGCTGAACTGCACATTCCAGCATGCCCGTAGTCACCAGAGAAGCCTAAAAGATGTGTTCTGGTTTGTAGTAAACTTTTAATTATTTACTACTGCGCAGGTGTGCAATCAATGTTGTCATAATAACTGTCTGCACCAACATGGTGGCAGATTTCTAGAAAGTGAATATGATGGCAGGCTGCTTGGTTGTGGTCATGGCCATGTGACTTACAACATGTATACATGTACACTGAGGGCTGAGACCAACTGCTGAGCACTTTGCGATCTCTCCACCCTGCATTTGCATTTCAAAAAAAGCACTCCCATTGACTTGCATTAACCACTTATTGGTCTGGCAACAGTATATCTAAGCCCCAGCAGACTTCATCTCATGCCTGGGACATAGATATAGGTATCTCTGCCACTCCCACTCGCTCCTGCGTGCATGCTATTTGCCACCCGTTAGTAGGGAGATCAGTGAATGGGAACGCAGTCCCCATTCATTAATCTATGTCCGCATGTCAATGATCGCTAGCATCAATGAGATGCCGACGGTCATTTTAACAAAGTTAGTAACACATACACGCATTACTTCCTGTTCGTGTACTAACTGTATGCGCAGGAAGAAAAAAGTGTGGGGACATCTTGTGGCCAAATAGTAAAATTACACTCTCATACTTTTTTTTTTTATAAAAAGCAACCCATACATATAACATTAAAAGTAACCCCTTACCTCCCCCACTCTCCCATAGTTACACATAAAAAACATTTGCATATTAAAAAAAATGATAATAAAAATATACATAAATAGTTACCTTAGGGACTGAACTTTTTTTATATGTATTTCTTGAGGGTGTATTACAGTTATTTTTGCATATATGGGTTTGTAATTAGTGATGGATGAAAAACAGGAAAAAATACACCATTATATCTAAAGAAAATATTGTCGCCATACATTGTACTAGGGAAACATTTTAAATGTTGCAATAACCAGGACAAATGGACAAATAAAATGTGTGGGCTTTATCCAGCGTAGATGGTTTTATTTTAAAACTATAATGGATGAAAACTAAGAAATAATGCATGTTTTCCATTTTTTTCTTAATGTTCCCATTAAAATGCATTTAGAATAAAATAATTCTTAGAAAAAATGTGCCACACAGAGAGAGCCTAATTGGTGGTGAAAAAAAACAAGATATATATCATTTTGTTGTGATAAGTAGTGATAAAGTTATTGGCAAATAAAAAGGGAGGTTTATTTTCCTCTTATACATAGCAGGTGGCTGGAGAATAAGTCTGAATGTGCAAAAGGGGGGGAAGAGGCGTCCAATAGCTAATAAAACTGTGTTAAAAACAGCTAAAATCAAAAAAATGAGGCGGCTTACCTCAAAAGACGACAAATTTGTGCAATAGAAAACAAACTTTTAATAAGCACTTGGCAACACGTTTTGTGGGTACTTGTCCACTTTCTCATGCCGAATCTAGTGCCAAACAGAAAAACAGCAGGACATAGAGCACCTCTTCTGCATGTGAGTTCATATTTGACTGTGCTTGGTGTGGGGAATGTGGATGATTTAGACTGGTGTGTGGAGGGGGTGTGGATGACTTCCATTGCATGTCTCCTTCTTGTTCAGCCACACCCAGGATGAGTTGGTTTGAAGCACTTGAAACTCCCCTCTCTCCAGCCACACCCTTCTGATATTATCTCCAGTAACCAGGAAGTGGCCCATGCAAATCAACAGCCTCAACCACTTTAACCACTTGATGACCTAGGGCTTTCTACCCCTTAAAGGGACACTTAAGTCAAACAAAAAACATGAGTTTTACTCACCTAGGGCTTCCAATAGCCCGCTGCAGCTGTCCGGTGCCCTCGCCATCTCCCTCCGATCCTCCTGGCCCCGCCGGCAGCCACTTCCTGTTTCGGTGACAGGAGCTGACAGGCTGGGGATGCGAGTGATTCTTCGCGTTCCTGGCCACAATAGAGCCATGTATGCTGCTATAGCATACATCATATACCATATAGCAGCATAGAGGGTGCTAATGTGTCTGGGAACGCGAAGAATCACTCGCGTCCCCAGCCTGTCAGCTCCTGTCACCGAAACAGGAAGTGGCTGCCGGCGGGGCCAGGAGGATCGGAGGGAGACGGCGAGGGCACCGCACAGCTGCAGGGGGCTATTGGAAGCCCCAGGTGAGTAAAACTCATTTTTTTTGTTTGACTTAAGTGTCCCTTAAGGACCGGCCACTTTTTTTCCATTCAGACCACTGCAGCTTTCACGGTTTATTGCTCGCTCATACAACCTACCACCTAAATGAATTTTGGCTCCTTTTCTTGTCACTAATAAAGCTTTATTTTGGTGCTATTTGATTGCTCCTGCGATTTTTACTTTTTATTATATTCAGCAAAAAAGACCAGAATTTTGGCAAAAAAATGATTTTTTTAACTTTCTGTGCTGACATTTTTCAAATAAAGTAAAATTTCTGTATACATGCAGCGCAAAAAATGTGGACAAACATGTTTTGGATAAAAAAAAAACCATTCAGTGTATATTTATTGGTTTGGGTAAAAGTTATAGCGTTTACAAACTATGGTGCAAAAAGTGAATTTTCCCATTTTCAAGCATCTATGACTTTTCTGACCCCCTGTCATGTTTCATGAGGGGCTAGAATTCCAGGATAGTATAAATACCCCCAAATGACCCCATTTTGGAAAGAAGACATCCCAAAGTATTCACTGAGAGGCATAGTGAGTTCATAGAAGATATTTTTTTTTTTTCACAAGTTAGCGGAAAATGACAGTTTGTGACAAGAAAAAAAAAAAAAAAGTTTCCATTTCTTCTAACTTGCGACAAAAAAAAATGAAATCTGCCACGGACTCCCCATGCCCCTCTCTGAATACCTTGAAGGGTCTACTTTCCAAAATGGGGTCCTTTGTGGGGTGTGTTTACTGTCCTGACATTTTGGGGGGTGCTAAATTGCAAGCACCCCTGTAAAGCCTAAAGGTGCTCATTGGACTTTGGACCCCTTAGCGCAGTTAGGCTGCAAAAAAGTGCCACACATGTGGTATTGTCGTACTCAGGAGAAGTAGTATAATGTGTTTTGGGGTGTATTTTTACACCTACCCATGCTGGGTGGGAGAAATATTTCTGTAAATGACAATTTGTTAATTTTTTTTACACACAATTGTCCATTTACAGAGATCTTTCTCCCACTCAGCATGGGTATGTGTAAAAATACACCACAAAACATATTATACTACTTCTCCTGAGTACAGCGATACCACATGTGTGGCACTTTTTTGCACCCTAACTCCGCTAAAGGGCCCAAAGTCCAATGAGTACCTTTAGGATTTCACAGGTCATTTTGAGAAATTTCGTTTCCAGACTACTCCTCACGGTTTAGGGCCAGTAAAATGCCAGGGCAGTATAGGAACCCCACAAATGACCCCATTTTAGAAAGAAGACACCCCAAGGTATTCCGTTAGGAGTATGGTGAGTTCATAGAAGATTTTATTTTTTGTCACAAGTTAGTGGAAAATGACACTTTGTGAAAAAAACAATAAAAATCAATTTTCCGCTAACTTTTGACAAAAAAATAAAATCTTCTATGAACTCACCATACTCCTAACGGAATACCTTGGGGTGTCTTCTTTCTAAAATGGGGTCATTTGTGGGGTTCCTATACTGCCCTGGCATTTTAGGGGCCCTAAACCGTGAGGAGTAGTCTGGAAATCAAATTCCGCAAAATGACCTGTGAAATCCTAAAGGCACTAATTGGACTTTGGGCCCTTTAGCGCAGTTAGGGTGCAAAAAAGTGCCACACATGTGGTATTGCCGTACTCGGGAGAAGTAGTACAATGTGTTTCGGGGTGTATTTTTACACATACCCATGCTGGGTGGGAGAAATACCTCTGTAAATGACAATCTTTTAATTTTTTTACACACAATTGTTCATTTACAGAGGTATTTCTCCCACCCAGCATGGGTATGTGTAAAAATACACCCCAAAACACATTATACTACTTCTCCCGAGTACGGCGATACCACATGTGTGGCACTTTTTTGCACCCTAACTGCGCTAAAGGGCCCAAAGTCCAATGAGTACCTTTAGGATTTCACAGGTCATTTTGCGGAATTTGATTTCCAGACTACTCCTCACAGTTTAGGGCCCCTAAAATGCCAGGGCAGTATAGGAACCCCACAAATGACCCCATTTTAGAAAGAAGACACCCCAAGGTATTCAGTTAGGAGTATGGTGAGTTCATAGAAGATTTTATTTTTTGTCAAAAGTTAGCGGAAAATTGATTTTTATTGTTTTTTTCACAAAGTGTCATTTTCCACTAACTTGTGACAAAAAATAAAATCTTCTATGAACTCACCATACTCCTAACGGAATACCTTGGGGTGTCTTCTTTCTAAAATGGGGTCATTTGTGGGGTTCCTATACTGCCCTGGCATTTTAGGGGCCCTAAACCGTGAGGAGTAGTCTGGAAATCAAATTCCGCAAAATGACCTGTGAAATCCTAAAGGTACTCATTGGACTTTGGGCCCTTTAGCGCAGTTAGGGTGCAAAAAAGTGCCACACATGTGGTATCGCCGTACTCGGGAGAAGTAGTACAATGTGTTTTGGGGTGTATTTTTACACATACCCATGCTGGGTGGGAGAAATAACTCTGTAAATGGACAATTGTGTGTAAAAAAATCAAAAGATTGTCATTTACAGAGGTATTTCTCCCACCCAGCATGGGTATGTGTAAAAATACACCCCGAAACACATTATACTACTCCTCCCGAGTACGGCGGTACCACATGTGTGGCACTTTTTTGCACCCTAACTGGGCTAAGGGGCCCAGAGTCCAATGAGTACCTTTAGGCTTTACAGGGGTGCTCACAATTTAGCACCCCGCCCACTTGCCAGGACAGTTAACAAACCCCACAAATGACCCCATTTTGGAAAGAATACACAACAAGGTATTCCATGAGGGTAATGGTGAGGTCATTGAAAATTTTATTTTTTGTCACAAGTAAACGGAAAATGACACTTTGTTAAAAAAAAAAAATTCTGCTAACTTGTGACAAAAACTAAAATCTTTTATGAACTCACCGTGCACCTCACATAATACTTTAGGGTGTCCTCTTTCCAAAATGGGGTCATTTGTGGAGTCTGTCCTGGCATTTTAGGGTCTCTGCAATCATTACATGTATGGCCAGTATTAGGAGTTTCTGCTATACTCCTTATATTGGGTATACAAGTAATGCACTCTGGGCTGAAAGGAAAAATGAACGGCAAACATACCTTGCTCGACATCAATGGCAGATCTTCCTCCACATCAATGGCAGTGATAACCTCAGGAGAGAGACACCCCGTGCCACCCTGCACTCAGGGTGAGCCACCAACTTATGTGACTGGGCCTCAGAACTTTAGTATACAGCATTATGCCTGTAGGATACAGCAATATGCCTGCCAATGGAGATGACTCTGTGTGGCATTAAAGCATCATCATAGGCCCAAATCACATATAAACCGGGGGTGTCCACACTCAAGGGAAATTCAAACATGCCGTCTTATATCGCCAACCCAGGACAGATCAGCAATATCAAGCATGGAAACCGATCCTTCTTCCGACTTTTATGCTTACCCGTTTGGTTTTCAAGCTTACCTCTCCTCTCCCTGCGACAATGTGCGAAAGACCACTGAGTGTGTGCCTACTCCTGTGTCTGGAGTTCCCTAGGTTCTAATAGTGTACCTGCTCGTGCTACCTCTCAAAACACGGCCCTACGCATAGGCCAGGCTGGTCAGGACAGCGGGGACAATAAAAACTGGTGTCATTCCTTCTTCCAGTCCTGCTGCAGACACGACAACGTTTTCTTCGGATGCGTTGACCTGGGGCACACGGAATCTGATAGGCGTAATGCCTACCATGCAGTCGGCTAGTTGCATCTGGGGGGGGGGGGGGCTGGCACCTCCTGGATACAGGATGTCCAGAATGATCTGTTCCTGAAATTGGAGGAAAGATCCAGTTCTCCCAGCCTTACTGTAGGGAACAAAGCTGTTGTAAACTGCCAATTGAATCAGATAAAAAGACACTTTCTTATACCAGCGTCTTGTTTTCCGGGTAATTAAATAGGGCGCTAACCTCTGGTCATTGAAGTCCACCCCTCCCATGTTGACATTATATTCGTGGACGACAAGGGGCTTTACAATGACCTTAGTTGCCCGTTGAATTTGGACTGTCGTGTCTGTGTGAATGGTGGACAGAAAGTAAACGTCCCTCTTGTCCCTCCATTTCACCGCGAGCAGGTCTTCAGTACGCAAGGCGGCCCTCTGCCCCCGTTCAAGTCTGGTGGTAATGAGCCGTTGGGGGAAGCCCTGGCGACTAGGCCGCGCAGTGCCACAGCATCGCATTCCTTCTAACTTTAAGTGCTGAAAGAGGGCCACACTTGTGTAATAATTGTCCACAAAAAGATGGTACCCCTTCCGGAACAAGGGTGACACCAAGTCCCACACAACCTTTCCACTGCTCCCCAGGTAGTCAGGGCATCCGACCGGCTCCAATTTTGAGTCTTTTCCCTCATAGACCCTAAAACGACATGTATAGCCTGTGGCCCTTTCACAGAGCTTATACAGTTTCACCCCATATCGGGCGCGCTTGCTTGGGATGTACTGTTTGATGCCAAGGCGCCCGGTAAAGCGTAAGAGGGACTCGTCTACGCAGATGTTCTGTTCAGGGATATAAGCATCTGCAAATGTTGAGGACAGGTGGTCTATGAGGGGCCGAATTTTGTGGAGCTGGTCATAAGCAGGGTCTCCCCTTTCATGACAGGTTTCGTCGTCGTTGAAGTGCAGGAAGCGCAGGATGGACTCAAATCGTGTCCTGGACATGGCAGCAGGGTACAAGGGAACATGATGTACTGGGTTCGTAGACCAATACGCCCGCAATACATTCTGTTTCATTAGTCCCAAGTGAAGGATAAGGGCCAAAAAGATTTTAATGTCGGAAACTTGGACTGGTTTTCACCCGAAAGGCTGGGCATACATGCTCTCCGGGTGCTCGGTGATGAATTGTGTGGCTTTACGGTTGGTCTCAACCACAATTAAGTCCAAGAGAACCTGGGTGATGAACAGCTGCAAAAAGTCTAGGGCCGTTCCTAGATGAGCTGTCGCCACCTGGACTCCAGACTGGGCAGTGAAAGGGGGCACTACGGGTGTGGCGGAATCAGGGGATTGCCAATCTGGTTGTGCCAGCACCTCTGGGAGTCTATGGGTACTACGGGCCCGTCTTCTTCTTGGTGGCTGCGACGGGGGTACTACTGCACTTGCCACCGTACCAGTTTCAACTTCCATGCTGACGCTCACCACTTCGCCAGGGTCTACAGAAGTACTGGTACCAAGTCCAGGAGATGCGGCGCTGCTGGTGCCTGCCTCACCAAGAAAACTATCAACAGCGCTAGCACCACCCTGCTGCCCTTGAGGCAGATCCTGCGCCACCTGCGGTCTAACGACTTGGGGTCTGGTACGCCTGGCTCTAGCCGGGACTATAGCCTCATCATCACTTTCGGTCAGGGAACCACTGCTTTCTACAGGTTCAAATTCGGACCCGGAAGATTCGACGGATGATTCTTCCCAAAAGAACTCATCCGACTGGTCCATGTACCTGTATACCTCGTCATCGGAAAGCCCCCTTCTTGCCATTGTGGATTGCTAAATTTATGGGGTTTTCCTCCGAGACTACCCAGAAAAAAAGAGCACCTACCTAGCAAAAAGGGAGTATTTGAGAGGTATTGGGGTTGGTGGGAAGTGGGGTCTCAGAGGCAATCAAACAATCACGGGACAATCAAATACAATTACAGCACAATCGACTCCAATCACAGCACAAGCAAATCTGATGCACTCGGAAGGTGGTGGTTGGGTGTGGTGGGGGGGAGAGTAGGGTTGGGTGTGGTGGGGGGGAGAGTAGGGTTGGGTGTGGTGGGGGGGAGGGTAGGGTTGGGTGTGGTGGGGGGAGGGTGGGGTTGGGTGTGGTGGGGGGAGGGTGGGCTTGGGTGTGGTGGGGGGAGGGTGGGCTTGGGTGTGGTGGGGGGAGGGTGGGGGCTTGGGTGTGGTGGGAAGTGGGGTCTCAGAGGCAATCAAACAATCACGGGACAATCGAAGCCGATCACGGGACAATCAAATACAATCGCAGCACAATCTAATACAAGCGCAGCACAATCAAATCTGATGCACTCGGAAGGTGATGGGGGGTGGGGGTGGTGGTGGGGTGGGGGTTGGTGGGAAGTGGGGTCTCAGAGGCAATCAAACAATCACGGGACAATCGAAGCAGATCACGGGACAATCAAATACAATTGCAGCACAATCGAATACAAGCGCAGCACAATCAAATCTGATGCACTCGGAAGGTGATGGGGGGTGGGGGTGGTGGTGGGGTGGGGGTTGGTGGGAAGTGGAGTCTCAGAGGCAATCAAACAATCACGGGACAATCGAAGCAGATCACGGGACAATCAAATACAATCGCAGCACAATCGAATACAAGCGCAGCACAATCGAATACAAGCGCAGCACAGTCAAATACAATGCACTTGGACGGTGATTAGGGGGGGGGGGGGTCTGAGGGCGATTTGAGGGGGTGGGGGGTTGATCAGGAGCCCGCACGGGGCAGACTGAGTCCTGATCTGATGAGAGGCAGACACAGGGGGTTACTGATCGCAGATCAGTTAGTGATCGCTGGGGAGGACAGATGTAAACAAAGAGCAGGGGATGTAATCAGGAGGGGGGTATGAGGGCAATCGAGGGCCTGGGCAGGTGATCGGTTACCCCCGCGGGGCAGTTAGGGTCTGCTCTGATGGGTGGGGGTGCTGAGGGGTGATGGACAGGTGATAGACAGGTGATCAGAGGGGGATCAGAGGGGGATCAGGAGGTAAGGTAGCTGTATACAGATGTATACAGTATACAGGGGGGTAGTCTGGGATGGGGTCTGGGGGTGATCTAAAGGTAGAGGGGGGGGATCAGGGGTGACTAGGAGGCAGTTAGGGACCTAAACTAAGGGGCAGCGTCGCTAGTTAGTGGCAGGTGGGGGGGTGGGGGTTTTGCAGGGGTGCTAGGGTGCTGGGCAGGGGTCTGCTGGGGTGATCAGGGGGGGTATGAGGCCTGGGGTGGGTGATCAGGGGGGCTGTTAGGCAAAAACACGCTGTGCAGTGTATACTCACAAAGTGGTTCCTCCTCGCTAGTGGTCTCAGCAACAATGAGACCACGAGGCGAGGAGGAAGCACGTATAAGGCACTTTGTTTACCTAACAAAGTGCCTTATACTACCTGATTGGCTGATTTGGCGGATTCCTCCGCTCGCCGGCTCTGCTAAGTGGCCGGCGAGCAGAGGCAAAATGCCGGGCTTCCGACTCCCGGCGGAGGATCGCGTCACTGATGACGCGATCGCTCCGCCCATGCCCCTACAAGGACCGCCGCCATTTGTCAATACGGCGGTCCTTGCGGGGTCCACTTCCCGGCCGCCAATTGTATATACGGCGGTCGGGAAGTGGTAGATAGATAGATAGATAGATAGATAGATAGATAGATAGATAGATACATACATACATACATACATACATACATACATACATACATACATACATATATACAATATCTGAATGGAAAATAGTGCAATGGCCAAGAGACCAAAAATTCAGAGTAACTGAAAACCCATGCCACCCCATAGAGCTATATTCAATAAACTGCAGTAAGCAGAATAAAGGGCATAAAGTCACGATGAGCAGTGCATATTGCAATACATTACATGCAATACATTATCCTCTATACATTGTGCGTAAGATTTTACAGGAGATGCTTTGCTTACCGCAGTTTAGTAAATATACACCATAGTGAGGAAAGTACTCTTCATTCCACATGTAAAGGGTCGATATTTCAAGCTTATTTTTGAACACCCATTGACCCCCCTCCAAAAGAGAGAGAGAACGAGAGCAAGCAGGCTAGTACTCATTATATCAGCACACACATGTAGTAGTTACTAATCAGATTTAATACAGGTTCACTTTAGACTGAGCTCAAAAATGTGAAAAACTCTACAGCTTGCCTTTTATAGAAAACTACTATAAAATACTGGCAGTATTTCAAAGAATACAGTCCCTTCATCTTGCAATGTAGGCTTTTTCATATCGCTTTTTACAAGCCATTTGCTTTAGTTCAGTAATTTAGGATTCCTTTGTGTATCTGATGTTAGAGGCAGCGCCCATTAAGTTAAAGACAGAGTAACTCCATCCAAAAGGTGGTTCACGCTCCAGCGCCCCCGAATACGATGGCTCGCAGTGCTGCAATGTATCCCTGGAGAGACAACCCGCTGCGAGTTTGTAAAAGGGCTTCTCTGCTCTGTGGCCTTTTCTTACTGACCCTTTTACTGGCTGGATGTCCAAGCGTTTCATCCTTAATTAATTACTAGACTCACTCAGACAAGTCTCAGGGCAATGCCAAGAAGCATTACTACACACAGATCAGCAGGGTTTAAACTACATGGCTGGGCTTAGAACACCATGGACTGTGCAGTTGTTGCATCCTCATCTGTTCAATAATTCAGTGCTATTAATCCCAGAATACAAAGTCTTCAAAAATATCGTGCTTGGATATATGTAATTCCAAGATCTCTGTGTAGATCATTCTAAGGTATTCTATTTAAAGCAGAGAAAAAAAAAACGGCCAATACAAAATAAAAAGTTTCTTTTAATACAGTCCCATATTTTGGAACAAAAAACCTCCCCGCTGAAAAAGCTTCGCTTAGTACAATTTTTCCTTGCAAAACAGAAGATATTTTGTAAGTATTCCGTTTTATACTGCATATGGAATTTGCAATGCATCCCTTTGGCTAGGCTTGCATTCTACTGCTGGATACGAGCAGCTTATAACCTACTATTACAGAGGTATATGATCTAATTTACACAGATAGCTGTTTTGGGCTCTTTGGCCTTTATCAGTGCGCTGATATGTCTTAGTGTGTCTCCAGGACTGCCATTTGTCTTTTACTCAATATCCCAATATTACCACTTTACTATTTCTTATATGTTGAACTGCTAATACTGCTGTACTTTCCGTTTGCCATTACAAAGGGCTTCTCCCTACTACCTTATTGCTTACCCCTGCTGAGTTTCTAAATAAAATTATCCCAGAGTATGAAGGATGCAAGACAAGTAGGCATTCCTAAGGTGGGTAGGACATCTATAACACAAAGGCAAGTGCAAAGCCTGGTAATCTAGGTCAACTACATTGTGGCTGCCTTTCCATTCTGTATATATTAACCAACCCTTGCGTTATAAGCAGCCCTTCTTCCATTCCATGTGCAGCCCCATCTTCCATGTGTAACATCCATTCACACAAGCCCCTCTCTTTCATGTGCAAATGCCTGAGGAAGCAGCTACCCTCTCTTTATGCCCCCGTGGGCAGGAGCCACCCTAGGCTGGGCTACTTTAATATTAATCTTAACCAGGCAGTAATAAAGGAACTTCTGGGCTCTTACTCCTACCTTCGGTAGAAGTGGAACAGCTTCTCAGATGAGTTTTGTAGCCCTTTGGTCAGGTATGGACTGTAGAAGGGGGCAAAGCCTGGATGGACTATCACCTCATACACAGAGCCCTATGTGAGAGGGGTTGAAGCCTTGATTGGCGGCTCCCAAGGTAGTACAGCGGGAAGCTGTTGCTTGGTATACACTGGAGGGAGTGCCTAGCAGTCGTCTCATGACTGCCAAATGAAGGTTAAAATTAATTTTATTAAAAAGATTTTATTAGATTAATACCCAATAGCTTTCAGATGTGGAACTTTCCAGAATTTTTTTTTAATTCACTTTTAAGTAAAAGGCTGCAGATGTCAGTCCACTTAATATAATACACTTGTCTGGGTGCTAAACACGTGGAGCACTTCAGGGCTGTCATTTTAGTCAACTGGCGTCAACAAATCCTTTGTCATGTTTTCTATTGGTGTCACTCTCTGTTACTCCCTTCTCATTTGAGCCTTCATCTTTTCCCAGCATGGTCAGTCTACATGTAAAGGGTCATCTCTCTCAGACATTATATTTCACTTGTAAGTTGAGATAAGAAGAATAGTTGTAGTACTAGGAGATATATCATTTTGTTGCTTAAAGGAAACCTGAGAACACAAAAATAATGTATACTTACCTGAGGCTTTCTCCAGCCCCCTTCAGGCCAATGGCTCCTGCGCTGTCTTCCTGGGCCACCTTTATATTCCGCCAGCAAGCCCCATAATTCCTTTAGTCGCCATGTGGGGCCAGACTACGCATGCATCGACTGAAGCCAACTGAAGGTTTTACTGAACCAGCTAGCGGGGGTGGGGTGGGGGGGGTTGCGGCGGCATGGGATGGCGAGGTAACCATTGGCCTGAAGGGAGATGGAGGAAGCCTTACCTGGGTGAGTATCCATTTTGTTTTCTCTGTTCTCGTCTCAGGTACACTTTAAACAAATATTAGGAATGTACGAGAAACACACACACAATGTTGTCACGAGACACTTGTATTTAAATGTGGCAGAGGAGGCCAGGGATAGGGCTACATGATGGAGGTAGCGTAAGTCAATAGATACTCATAGCAAAGCCTGCAGGGAAGCTGCATTTGGTATGGCAGATGGCGTGTCTTCCTATAGTTCACATAGTTCTGGACACCGCATTATAGGAGGGACATTGCAGATTTAGAGCAGGGGCAACAACATTGATTAGAGGGATGGACTTCATCCCGCGGGCAAAATCTGGCCCAAAGAGTCATCAAATTTGGCCCTCAAGTGGTTTCCCCACTTTGCATTACGTTTGGTCCACTCTAGACTACCAGGTAAGCTGTATATGAGGTGAATCTCTAGAACACTAGGGAAGCCATATGGGGGAGGGAGAGGAAAAGCACTAGAAACCAAGGAGCTGTATAGGGGATGGAGGAGGCATTAAACACCAGGGAACTGTATAGGGGATGGGGGCTATTAGACCCAACAGAAATGTATAAGGGAGGGAGGTGGCCACTAGATATTGAAGTTGGTCTCAGTGTTCAATGTCGGACCACTTTGTATTTGTGTTTGAGACACTCCTGCCTTAGAGGATATATAATAAATGTGGACCTGAACTCTTGCACAGGACAGAAGGAAAACAGAGAAATGCACCCTATTTGCATTTAGAGAGTTTAGCCTGTCTAATTCCCCCTCATCTGTGTCTAATCAAAAGTTGTAATTTGATCTCTCCCCTGGGTTAGCTGACTGCCATGGCAGATATGGCAGACAAACAAATTTGAAAGCACAGGATGTTAACAATATGTCTCCGTCCATGAAAGCAGGAAGTAGAAAAACTGGAGATTCATTTTAGGATTTATATCCGCTGTGACAAAGAAATGTTTTTCTTTAAAGGTTATTATGCTGTTGCATATCTTTTAGAGCAGATAGGAAGTTCTGAGTTCATGTCCACCTTAACATGCATAAATACACCAGAAGGCAATATGAACTGGGACTGGGGGACATGATCTGCGCATGGAGGAAAAAAGGTTTAGCCATTTATTTAAGAAACTGTTCTTTACAGTAAGAGTTATGTGGAATGTATAGCATGCAGGCTGTGTAAGTACTGCCAGACTGGGTGGGCTACAACCATACATCTGTCTTTCGGGTGTCACTGTGACCCTCATGTCTAAGATAGAAAATTGGAGGCTGGGTGTCATCATGCAAGTTTGCCAGGACCTGGGGCCCCCGGACTTCATCATTTGTTAACCTTCTGGGGGTTCTCACTATTTTGCTGTATTCTCCAAAATCCACCCTACATTGAAATATCAGTTTTTGTTTAACCAAACTCTACTCTGATGGCATCTGCTCTTCCAAGTGAATGGGCGTCTCCAGTTCTCCAAACATTTTTTTAGGCTGTGGAGTTTCATTCCTCTCCCTCTCCTGCTAAATCTGGCTGAGCTGTAATTCCAAACTAGAATAATGTCCATTGTGAAAGAAAAGCCTTTCTGCTCTGCTGAGCCAAAGAAGATGGTTTAGCTGTAGCCCCAGGAGGTGCCGGGCTGTTTAAATCATAAAGGATGAGAGCAAGGCTTGAGACAGAGCAGCGGAACGCCAGCAAATATGAAAAGAACCACAGGAACGTCAGAAGAAAGGACAGGACTCCACTGGCTTTAACTCCTGCTCCACCAGAGGCATCTGAGAAATATTACACAGCACAACTGGATTGTAATGCTCAGCAGTAGCTTGTACATGTTTTCTTACTTTTGCTCCCTTTTAAGGTTACTTGATTTAAAAAAGCACAAGGCAGTGATAAAATGAGTAAGTCTTCCCAAGGGGATAACTGCAACCTAAATTTCATAAACTCTACAGAGTGCAGAGCCCTACATGGTCCAGGTTCTGAACTTTAACTATAATACCAGCCTGCGTGAGCGCTAAAGCTGGGGGGAGGGGGGGATCTTTTTAAAATCACTTTCCTTAAAAACTACAAGATCTTTTTTTAAAAAAATGTGTCTGACTTGTTCCCAAGGAATCAAATTTTGCGTAACTATGTGTAATCACTTAATTACAGAACCTAATTATAGTTATGTGCAAAATTAATCATGGATTTACCGGAAATTTCTCATTATAATTGTGAATTTTTATGCGAAATTATGAATTTGCTAAATTCATGCTCAACACTAGTAAACACCCCTGGAGCAGCACTATGCATCTGATGCACTGTCTGCTCTGGCTGTCTGGCTTTTATACATTGTAGTGTAAACTGAACTTTAGTCACTAGTATTTTGACCTTGTGGTTGAGGGGGTCCATGATGCAGTCCACCATGGAAATTGCATTGAGTTAAGCTTGCCATAAACTTAAAGATTTCCTCCCAATGTTCTAAAATGATTGATTCCTCTCTGAAAAGAATCAATTCAAAAGGAGTCAATTCCTACCATACACTGCACATCAAATTCCAATAGATTGCAGCAGGGAATCTATTGAAAATGGATCAAACTGCAGAGTTGCACTGTTTGATGCAGTGCAAAGCAATGGACCATCGATCTACCACTGCTCTCACCCCACCCCTGATTGACCTACATTTTCCATCGTTCCCAATCGAAAATCGATCAATCTGACATTTTTGAGAATTGATTCACAGCTGATAAATCGAATCTGCAGGGAATCAAATGAGATAATCGAAAAGTGTATGGGCACCTTTGGACTCCTATTTTGTAAGTAATTAGAAGGAAGAATTGGTGGCATTCCTTGTTCATGATATTACTCACCATGGTGCTGCAGAAAGAGGGGTAAAGAGGAGGTGTATTCACCCACCGCCTGCACGTGCCTGCCATGAATGGTGAGTGGTAGGCTTAACATGGTCACCAACAGTCAAAAAAAAAAAAAAAGACTCCTAGCAGAGAGTGAATTTCCCTCAGTAAAGGTATTGCCTTGTCCTCCACTTTAACTTGTTGCTTTTGTTTAGGGCCAGGGATAATGTTTTACAGCATGTGTCCCATTAATAACCCAATTACTGATTAATAAGACAAGTAAGGGAGGGGGAATGTTTGCAGGCTGCATGCCTGTAGGTCATTAATTAATGCGCTGTGCAGATACTGAACACTGGGGTCAGGGCGGACTACAAAAGAAGAATTGAAGGGGGAAGGGAAGAATGGTAGTGACAGAGTCCGAAGGCAGAGTTCTTGAAGCCTTACTAAAGCTAAGTACCCATGTGAAGATGGATCAGGGGATCAGAGGCGACCAGTGATCGTTCCCCGATCCATCTTCACCACTGCAGTAAAGATGGCATGAACAATTGTTTGAATTACACTTTAAACAATTGCTGTAAAATGTCCACAATGGTCAATAGGGATCTAAATGATCATTGTTCAGTGATCACGATGGTCTCTATCACCGCACGTCGCTAAACATTGTTTAACTCATTTTAGTTAAGAGATGATGCACAATGTTGTGGAAAACAATCGTTTGTTAAGAAAAAGTCACTGGTCGCAGGAAAAATGGTCACAAAAAAACCAAGACGGATCTTAAGACTCGGTTCACACTGCAATGTACCCAGATGGAGTAGTAATAAATGTGAATTCTATGGATACACTGTGCTTTCTCTGGGGTCTGTTGCAGTGTCCTTTGCTAATTCAGAGTGACAATGCAATGACAATGCAGTCCACTGCTAACTATATGGGCCCCCCTTCACTAAATACACTGGGCCTCCCTGGCAACCTATACTAAGGTGGGTACCTATACAGGGTTCCCCCTCCCTACCTACACTGGGCTCTCCTGGCTATCTATATTCATTCAGACTACTGAGAGGGATACTTATACGAGTCTACCCCCCCAGCTACCTATACTAAGGGGGCTACCTATATAGGGGTTCCTCTCCCTACCTACACTGGACTACCCTGTATACCTATATTAAGGAGGTACCTGTACAGGGGTCCCTCTCCCTACCTAGACTGGGCCCTCCTGGCTATCTATATCTATATTCATTCAGACTACTGAGGGAGCTACTTACACGGGTCTCTCCCCCCAGCTACCTAAAAAGGGGTCCCTCTCCCTACCTACACTGGGCCCTCCTCACGCGTACGTTAAAAAGGGGCGATGGGAAAAAAGGGCGCCGGGTTTTTAACGATAAACATGGATTACGTTTAAAAATGTATTTCGTTTAAAAGTAATGTTTTTAAACGTTATAAATCATTAAATAATGTGCATTAAATCGGCAATTGTAAAAACGTTAATCTTTCGTTTAAATAATGAAACGTATAATAACGTTTAAAAAAAAAATTACTAAGTAACCCTCCCTGTACCTACCCCTAACCCCTAGACCCCCCTGTTGATGCCTAAACCTAAGACCCCCTGTTGGTGCCTAAACCTAAGACCCCCCTGTTGGTGCCTAAACCTAAGACCCCCCTGTTGGTGCCTAAACCTAAGACCCCCTGTTGGTGCCTAAACCTAAGACCCCCCTGTTGGTGCCTAAACCTAAGACCCCCCTGTTGGTGCCTAAACCTAAGACCCCCCTGTTGGTGCCTAAACCTAAGACCCCCTTTTGGTGCCTAAACCTAAGACCCCCTGTTGGTGCTTAAACCTAAGACCCCCCTGTTGGTGCCTAAACCTAAGACCCCCCTGTTGGTGCCTAAACCTAAGACCCCCTGTTGGTGCCTAAACCTAAGACCCCCCTGTTGGTGCCTAAACCTAAGACCCCCCTGTTGGTGCCTAAACCTAAGACCCCCTGTTGGTGCCTAAACCTAAGACCCCCCTGTTGGTGCCTAAACCTAAGACCCCCCTGTTGGTGCCTAAACCTAAGACCCCCTGTTGGTGCCTAAACCTAAGACCCCCCTGTTGGTGCCTAAACCTAAGACCCCCCTGTTATTTTTTTCGTTTAAAAATAATGTAAAAAAAAAAAAAAAGAAAAGAAAAGAAAAAAAAAGTAATGTTTTTCGTTTAAAAATAATGTTTGGAAAAAATATTGTACTGGTTTTCGTTTAAAAATAATATTTAAACATGTATAAATCATTAAATAATGTGTAATCATGAGAAACAGTAATAAAACATTAAGTCTCCGGGCGCCGCTTTTAAAACGTTAGTTTTCTCCGGCGCCCTTTTTTCCTACCGGGCGCCCATTAAACGATATTTATTATAGAAGTGAATGGCGGCGCCCGATTTGTCCACTAGCCTCAGGCGCCCGAATTTACTGTTTCCCCTCCTCACTACCTATACTGAGGGGGCTTCATGCATGTCAGTGTTTGATACGTGGTGTGGTTACCGTGCAGCAATTGCATCATGTCACATCAGAGTATGTCCGTGTCACAGGTAGCATACACACTGTTGAATGATGTCATCCATGAGGAATTCCCCTTGGGCAACATTGCTAGGCCGATATGTAGAAATTCAAAATCAGCTGTAAAGGAGGCGGAAGGATGTCAGAGCGGCGCGTGTGGGACATCCCATGGTGGGAGGGGGAGCGGCGTGCATAATGAAATTGGCCGTCACGCGACCAAGTTGATCCCCCAGGTGGATCGCTTGCGTGGCAGCAGTCGGGGGGCCACTGTACGCATGCTTGACTATTGTAGTTATCGGCTGCCTCATCCGACTTTAGTCATGCATGTGTATGTAGCTTTAGATGTGGCTCAATACATTGGCTGCCACCGCACAAGAGTGTTAGCAAGCACCCAAACACTTTCATGTGAAGCCCTAATACTGGAAAGATGTCTAAGGGCTGGTTCACATGGACCGCAGGTGGTGTTGGGGCATCCGGAAGCCGTGTTGTCCTGTGACGTCTCGTTCGGGGGCGGTGGTACGGCGATAGTCGGCTTCCCGTCGCGATCGGCGGGGACATCTATTAAATTAGAGAGAACTAATGTCCTTCAAGGAAGATGTTTTAACAGAATCTTGCAGTACAAAATCGTAATCAAAAACTTTATAGGCACAATACAAAATATTTTTTAAAAGCTTTTTTTTTTCATTCGTGTAGGTGGTCCTCATGAGCGTCAAAAAGAACCACTGTCTAATTACTGGTACAGAGCTGCAATCTACAGCAGCGCTGTACTTGGGACAGCCGTGTGACATGGCTGTCCCCTCCAGGGGCACAGGGGTGGTTGGCCGTCATGGGCTGAAGCCTATGACAGCTGATCACGGGGATTGGCTGGCGGGGGGAGGGAGGAGTATAACAAATATAAAAAAACACATTTTTTTATAAAAAATACACATAAATAAACAAAAATTCACAAACAAACATCTGGGGGGGCGATCAGACCCCACCAACAGAGAGCTCTGTTGGTGTGGAGAAAAGGGGGCGGGATCTCTAGTGTGCTGTGTCGTGTGGCCCTGCAGCTTGGCCTTAAAGCTGCAGTGGCCAATTTCTCTAAAAATGTCCTGGTCACTAGGGGGGTTTAACACCGTGGTCCTCAAGAGGTTAACATTGAGTTTAGGTATAGGCAACGACACACGTTCGTTTCAGGCTTTCTTAGAAACCCTTCATCAGGCCTATATATATATATATATATATATATATATATATATATATATATATATATATATATATATATATACGAAGATAATTCTAAGAGGGCCCAGCTTACATCAATAACCAATACTACACGATAGGAAAAGGGGGGCATCTGAGCCAACCAGACACACAGACAACTATCCCATTGGCTGGTAAGGTGAACCATTCAGCTATACCAGTAAAGGCAACGACACCGACCGTGTGTCGTTGCCTATACCTAAACTCAATGTTAAGCCCATTGTTTTGATCGTGCTGTGTTCACTGTATCAAGCCAGACTATGGCCTAAATTCACTAAGATCATGCCGGGGATAATAAGGCAAGAGAAAACTTACCACCACACAGTGAGAGAGTTATCTTATCTCTTCATTCCTTAAGTTACCTCCTCTGTAGTTAAGTTACCTTTTTTGTAGTTATTTTCACACGCAGTTAATTAACAGCCTGTCTTTGTCGTCAATTCACTAAGCTTATCTCCTGTCTTTAATAACGTTTCTAGAGTTATCACCATAGTGATGAGGCATGTAGTATTCAGGAAACATTTTACCTCAGGCAAACCTAAAGTTAAAGGTACATAAAGGCAAGGATATAGGAAAAGAGTCGGCACTACAACTCTCTCTGCATGCAGGAGGGAAGTGGCAGGAAGCACAGCCTTCTTACCCTTTGGTTTTCAAACAGCGTGGTCTGGCTTGAATGTATATAGAAATGGCATGGTAGAAGCAAAGAAGAGAAGTCGGCACTTGCTGTATCTTTTCATTTAATCCAAAGGTGGTGACATATCATACGTAGCAGTGTATCAAAAAATAGACATACCATATGAAGAGGCCGTGCGGAGGTGGTGGGTGCTGGGCCAGGGAAGCCTAAACTCTTCTTTGCTTCTACCAAACCTAAAGTTAACTCTTCTGTCTTTAAGTTAAAGAGAACCAGAGATGAAGCACCCTCTTGTATTTTACCTTATAAATCAGTGGGAACATGACAGTAAACACCTAATCTGCCCTTTGTTTCATTGTTCTCTGTGTAATCTGACTGTTATCACGTCTGATAAGAATCCCCGACTGAGAAGTCAGGCTGCTCCGTCTAGCTTTGCTACAGAAAGATTATAGCTAAATCTGTATTCTGTGGTGTTATTTCAAGCCCAAGCCTGCCCCCTTGTGGCTTTGCTATAATGACTCAGCTATAATCATTCCCAGCAAAGCCAGATTTAATTGCTCAGTCTGGGATTCTTGTGACTGCTGTTAACAGACACTTTTAGCAGTGAGGAGGAAACAGAGAGCATGGTAAGTGTTTTCTCTAATGTTCTTACTGATATACATGGTAAAATACACAAGGGTGCTTCGTCTCTGGTTCCCTTTAACTACTCAATCCTTAAAATAACTCCAGAATTCTAAAGTTAAAGAGAAACTCCGACCAAGAATTTAACTTTATCCCAATTAGTAGCTGATACCCCCTTTTACATGAGATATCTATTCCTTTTCACAAACAGACCATCAGGGGGCGCTGTATGGCTGATATTGTGGTGAAACCCCTGGCACAAAGAAATTCTGAGTACGTACTCTTGGCAGTTTCCTGTTTGTAAACCTTGTTACATTGTGGGAAATAGCTGTTTACAGCTGTTTCCAACCGCCAAAAAACATGCAGCAGCTACATCATCTGCCAACAGTAAAAATGTCACCATGTAATAAATGTCAGAATGTAAATCAGGGATTTAAAAGATTTTACAATGGGCAAACACTGACTAAATCATTTATACATAATTATTGTAAAAATGAAGCACTTTTTAATTACATTATTTTAACTGGAGTTCCTCTTTAAAGATAGGCTGTTAATTAACTGCATGTAAAAATAACTACAGAGGAGGTAACTTAACTACAGAGGAGGTAACTTAAAAGAATACTATCGATTCACATATTTTTTTCAATTGACACAGGAATTGTTTGGGAAGTGCTGCTAACTACTGGTGTATACATTTTAGTAGCAACTTCTTTGTTTACTGTTAGCAAAATACAATCAAACTTTACTGACGCCAAAACTGATGGCTGACTGAGCCATGAGGAGAGGGGATATTCCCCTCACACTTGATCAGTTAACTCTATGTGTAGCTCTGTGTGTGACAGAGAAGAGAGCTCCCAACAGCTGCAGCTCCTGTGTCCTGTGTTTCTGACCGAAGTGTCTGAAGAGAGCAGAGGAAATGTAACTAATTGTCACAGCTTTTCATACTGTTTTTGCTTTCAGAGTTTGATATGTTTGATATTTGCTTTCTGTAGTCTGATATGCAACTCTGGCTGTGCATTGAAGCAGACACCCCTTTTGCAATTGATTTGTCCCAATATAGCTAAATCCTACCCTCAATAATTTACAGCTTTTGCCTCTGATATTTAACATGAAAAGTAGGAAAATGCACAGCTACTTAGACACTATTTGCACACTGTCATTTTAGAACACTTGGGTATCGATATTATTCCTTTAAGGAATGAAGAGATAAGATAACTCTCTCACTGTGCGGAGGTAAGTTTTCTCTTGCCATATTATTCCCATCATGATCTTAGTGAATTGAGGCCATTAACTTAAGAATTCTGGAGTTATTTTAAAGACAGAAGAGTTAACTTTAGGTTTGCCTGAGGTAATATGTTTCCTGAGTACTAAATGCCTTATCACCATGGTGATAAAGCTAGAAACGTTATTAAAGACAGGAGATAAGCTTAGTGAATTGAGGCCTATGTCATCTTTGGTTTCATGAAAGTTTCTTTTTGACGCTCATGAGGACCACCTACACGAATGATAAAAAGCTTTTAAAAAATATTTTGTATTGTGCCAATAAAGTTCTTGATTACGATTTTGTACTGCAAGATTGTGTTCAAGCATCTTCCTTGAAGGACATTAGTTCTCTCTAATTTAATAGTTGTTGACAAATGGGTGTGATGGATCACCCATAAGAGAACTCCTTTTTTTTTGCCTTTTTGGGTAAAAAGGGCCTTCCTAAATACACATTACCCACAAGGGAACATGAAGCGCGGTGGCTTGGCGACCCTGGACATCGCATGCGGCTTCTAGGGCCGGTCGAAACAACGCATTAAATCGGGATTGGAACGCCGCATTTGCACAATCGCTGGTAATCACCGGTAACCGCACGATGCGAAACGCACTCATTCACTTGAATAGGAGCGTTTAGTCGACGAGTCCCAAACGCTTGGCGGTAAACGCGGCCAAGCGTCCGTGTGAACCAGCCCTAACTACGGCAGGGGTGCACTGCTTGGTACATAGGACTTTCAAGAACTCTTATCTATCTGTAAATTTAATTTTTTGGAGGGTTCTTGTTTCTTTCCAAGAGTGGCAATTGTCACACAGTGTACCCTCACACAAACAGCAATCATTAGAGCACCTTTTTAATTATTAAAGCAGAAAAACAAACTGTCTGGCCAGAAAATTCGGTGCATTAATCAGCAGAGAAATGTAGATAAGCAGATTCAATCCATGTGGCACTACAGCAGCAGTGACAGAATCAGGTCAGATGACATCTCTCTCCTGTATGGAAAAAAAAGCTGTGAAAAGACAGATGCCAACACACCCTGAAAGGCTGAAACCTTTCAAAAACTATCAAATTACAGTATGTACAAAGTAATTTATAGCATTTATAAGCCTGCAGTGACTGGTTATGCAATGCAGTTTTTTTTTTACTTTAATGCCATAAATGACCATTACCAAACTAGCAAACTGTAATGTAATGGCTGGCTGGGTTGGGACCCGCTGGTGCTCCTACCAACTCGTTAAACAGGAAGGTTACTTCCTGTTTATGAAATATGAAGAAAGTTGAAGAAATATGGAAAAAATGGCTGCATGCCATGTATAACTGTGACCCTTGACTGACACCATAGACCAACATTAGCACTCTGCAGAAAATGTTAATATATTGAATTATTTTAATTTTAATCCATGTCGATATTTTTTGTTTTAGGTATATTTTTTCAACAATGAATTATGGTAAATAAATAGTAGGGGTCAAAATGACCACTTTTATCTATCTTCCTGGGAAAGAAAAGATATCTTGGGGTCCCCATATTATTAAAGTGGGCTTTGGGACTTCAAAATAAGTTACCTGCATTCCAGTAAAATAGATCCTGTGATGGTCATTGATAGACTTGCCCTCCCTTAGATACAGCAGCAGGCCAATTATAGTGCGTAGATGCCATCAGCATGATTCCCCACAAATGTGCTTGTGGGGAGCGTTCACTAGGCACCTGCATCTGTTTCTGTGCATGGCAGGTGGCAGCGAAAGCTAGCATTATTTAAACCCTGGCCAAACAGAGTACAGTGCCATTTTGTCTTAGCAGCCGCAGCATTAGCGGCATTTTGTCTTAGTAGCCACAGCGTTATCTTGCCATTTCATTTATCAGTTCTGTCCAGTTTTATCAGTTACAGTCCTGCCCGTCTCAATCCTGTCTGTCTTGCTTACTCAGTCAGTTCTGTAAGTTGCTGTCCTGCCAGTCCTTCTCTTAAGCCTGCCCTGCCAGTTCCTGCCAGTCCTTCACTCTAGTCTGCCCAGCTAGTCTTACAACACATCCTGTCTGCTTTCCCTCCCCACACTACAGGGTCCCTTCCCATGTTCTTCCTGCCACCAGTAAGGCAATCCCAGGGGTCATGACCCGGTGGCCACTAGGTAGCACTGAAGTCTGTCACCCTCTAGCAGTGTCGGACCATCATCCCTTGTGGGGTGCTAAGCCTAAGGTGCCCAATAATGATACAGACTTTCCAAATCTATTTAGTAGAAGAGTAAACTGAGTTGAATAAACTTGAAATGTATATTTTAGGTAGTCCCTCACATTACATAGAATGGTAAAAATGGACATACAAGATTGTATTATTAGTGGGAACCTTTAGACTTCACACCCTGGGAGTACCCACACCAACCAGTGGTGCCAAAATTAACAGGGCCCTGACAATTGTCCTCTTATCTTTATCCTGAACGATTTGTGGCTCATATACACGTTGGAACTTACAGTGTATCCCCATTTTAAGTGATCTTTTTATCTTCATCCAGTCCAAACAGTCAAACAGTCCAGGTTTTTGTGGTATGTTCAGTTCTATAGTTCAGAGCTCCAGGATGATACAATTAGATGCTGAGTGAGGAGTAGAATAAGCTAGTGAATGTGTTAACCTAGTTTATTACTATTTTGTCCTCCCATGCATGTACGTCTAAACAGGCGGCAGCTACTGACTAGACGTGACATGCTGTGTTTTTTCACAGTTGACCTGCGTGTAGCTATAACTTAAAGGATAACTATGAAAGTTGACTAAAATTCTAAATGCCACATATTTTTCCAATAATTACTAGTAAATAGCAATAAAAAGGCTTTTTTTCATCTTTTTTCATATCTTATTGAAGAAAATATAACATTTACAGAGAACACTTCTCACTGTGGGCATTACTATAGAGGACAGTGCCCAACAGATGCACACAGAAAAAATTCCATTGGCTCTAATACCGTGACTGGAATCGGTTCAGAATGGCAGAAATATAGCTTCAAATGTGTGTAAATAATCATCAGCTGCAGCTCTGTCTGTGTGCCTGTGCCTCTCTCTCTCTCTCTGCCTCCCAGTGTAAAGTAAACAGTTTACAGCCATGTTATAGTTCAGCTCTGCCAACCTATGCCAACACAAATTTGTTACAAAACAGCTGATAAACAAAAGCTATTGTTTCACACCTCCGAAAAGTTTTCTAGTATTGCTGGCTAAAAGCTCTATAGGTATGTGGGATTTACAGAAAAAAAACATTTTCTTTGATAGTTGTTCATCAACTACTTTGGCCTTTCGGACGTATAATATACGTCTAATAGGCTGCATGTGTGCTCCCGCGGCCAATCGCGTACGTACAAGCACGCTCCCGGGCCGCAGTTTGTTAGCCAGGGAATCGATGTATCGGTACATGATGCCGATCATTGATCCCTTTACTTGACAGAAAAAGCGATGGCTTCTCTCGGAAGCCTCGCTCTTTCTGCTTCCTACGTCCCCCCTACATCCCTCTAAGCGTACATGTTACGCTTAGAGTGACTTAACGTAAACAAACTCATCCTTGCCATCTTGTGGCCAAATAGTAAAACTACATTTAAATTTAAAATAAATACATAAATAAACACATATTTACATTAAACATTACTATTTACATCCCACCCTCCCAAAAATACCCAAATAAAATGTTTACTAAAAAAACAAAAAACAAAAAACCATTACAATAAAAAAACCAAATATTTACCTAAGGGTCTAAACTTTTTAAATATCCATGTAAAAATGAAATATTTATATTTTTTTTTATTATAAGCGTGTAAATAGTGATGGTTGCAAAACCGAAAAAATGCACTTTTATTTCCAAATAAAATATTGTTGCCATACATTGTGATAGGGACATAATATAAATGGTGTAATGCCTGGGACTATTAGGCAAATACAATACGTGGGTTTTAATTATGGAGGCATGTATTATTTTAAAACTATAATGGACGAAAACTGAGAAATAATGAATTGTTTCTGTTTTTTTCTTATTCTTTCTGTTAAAATGTATTTACAGTAAAGTAGCTCTTAGCAAAATGTACCACCCAAGGAAAGCCTAATTGGTGGCGGAAAAAACAAGATATAGATCAGTTCATTGTGATAAGTAGTGATAAAGTTATAGGCGAATGAATGTGAGGTGAAAATTGCTTAGATGCATAAAGTGAAACACGACTGAGGGCTGAAGTGGTTAAGAAGGCTCCAATTCAGTTGCATTATAGAGCAACCGGAAGACACTTGCTCCCAGGAAATCATAACTGAATGATGCTGTAAACAAACTCTTTTACATTTGGTGTGAAAGAGTCCTTATTTATTACTGTGCTGAGGCTGGTTAAGAAAATCCACCAGAAGCCAAGCAGCAGTAACCACCGCATAGCCTACCCAGCAAAGAGCTGCAGCAGGCTTTCACATTGAATGATAAGGCAGAGTTACTGGGCTTGATTCACAAAGCGGTGCTAACCCAGTTAGAGACTTTGGGCTCGATTCACAAAGCGGTGCTAACCCAGTTAGAGACTTTAGGCGTGATAACCATTGCACCACGCTGGTGAAAAGCCAGTTTAGGCGTGATAAGTTTAGGTGTGATAAGTTTAGGTGTGATAAGTTTAGGCATGCTAAGTTTAGATAAGTGTAGATAGCGTGCAAAGTCCCACACGCAAAGCAGCGCCATTAAACTCTATGCGAAGTGCACCAGACTTTGCTAGCGCAAAACTTTTGATCAGCTGTGCACTACGGTGCTAACGCAGTTGGTGCTTAAACTTATCATGCCTAAACTTATAACACCTAAACTTATCATGCCTAAACTTGTCACACCTAAACTTATCATGCCTAAACTTATAACACCTAAACTTATCGGGCTCGATTCACCAAGCGGTGCTAACCCAGTTATCACGCCTAAAGGACTTTAGGCGTGATGACCTCTTCACCACTGAGTTAGCACCGTTTTTGCCTGCACTTCGCGCGAAGTTATCGCGCGCAAAGTTTTGCGCGCGCACCCGCACAGGCGCGCGCGCAAAGTCCCATAGGGTTTAATGGGCGCATCGCGCGAAGTGCGGGGCGCTTCGCGCGCACGCACGCGGGAGCGCGCGCAAAACTTTACGCGCGGAAACTTCGCGCGAAGCCCTTCTTATCATGCCTAAAGTGACTTTAGGCGTGAAGAGGGCCTTTTCACCACGGTGCTAACACTTTGCACCGCTTGGTGAATCGAGCCCATCATGCCTAAACTTATCACACCTAAACTTATCACACCTAAACTTATCATGCCTAAACTGAGTTTAGGCGTGATAAAGGGCTTTTCACCAGTGTGCTAACTGTTAGCACCGCTTTGTGAATCAGGCCCTTTAGGCGTAATAACCATTGCACCACGCTGGTGAAAAGCCAGTTTAGGGGTGATAAGTGCACAAGCATGGAAATCAGGTGTTTCTGACAAAAATCAGACAAGATAAGCTGCATGTTTCAAGTGTGTGGTTCAGGCATTACTGATGCTAGAATGATCAGCAGGACACCAGGCAACTAGTACTGTATGAAAGGAAGTAAATATGGCAGCTTCCAGGGCCGGTCCGAGCCAGAGGCTAGAGAGGCTCCAGCTTCAGGGTGCAGTGTAGTAGCGGGCGCACAACTCACTCAGCTATCATTCCCCTATTGTGTTTGAAGCAAAGAGAATTAAGAAAAGGGGACACAGTACATTGGCAGTGACTGCAAGCCAAACACTAGAGATTAAGGTGTTGGGGGCCCTGGGACACCTCTTAGTCTAATATCAATCAGTGTGACGGCTGGGGTGGGAATGATGGAGGGACGCACTTTGGTGTCTCAGCCTTGGGAGCTGGAGGACCTTGTCCTGGCTCTGGTGGCCTCCATATACCTCTCACTTCAGGTTCCCTTTAAGTTTGTAAATTAGCTGCTATTTTTTGATAAAAAAACCTTATTATAACAGCTGGTGCTGTTTCCAGTTAATAAGGGTTTCCATGACAATGATGGATATATGGAGGTGGCCATGTGACTAAAGGAGCAGGAGCTGAGAGTTTCATCTATCAGAGAAAACAGGTATATTTGACAGTGACATTAGATACTACTAGACCTGGGGTTTGGAAAATGAATGCTGATAATCATTGTGTGACCAGATCTACAAACCAACAGTGTGATGCTGAAGGAAGAGATACTTTGTGACACCTTCCTATGCTTTTTAAGCTTTTTCTATGTTGTGAAGTTACCTGCATACATAATTATTCAGGCATATGGTCTCTTCCCCCTGCTATTTCATTTAGTCAGGGGCAGATCTAGGGGGGGCAGGCGGGTATCTTGCCCCAGGCGCAGTTTGTTGAATTCTTAAAAAGGCGGCAACATTTGGATGGGGAATGGCAGTTTAGGTGCCAAAACCTGATCTTTAGATGCCAAAACTGGATGGGGAATGGCAGTTTAGGCGCCAAAACCTGACCTTTA
Source organism: Hyperolius riggenbachi (assembly GCF_040937935.1). Taxonomy (NCBI): domain Eukaryota; kingdom Metazoa; phylum Chordata; class Amphibia; order Anura; family Hyperoliidae; genus Hyperolius; species Hyperolius riggenbachi. The sequence continues at coordinate 131,453,415 of NC_090654.1, forward strand.
GGCGCCAAAACCTGACCTTGCCCCAGGCGCAACTTGGTCTAGATCCGTCCCTGCATTTAGTGACCATAGAGTTCAGTTAGTTTGTGGTGAGAGCAGTAGAGCACCAGGATTGTTGCTTTGTAAAGCTTAAAGAGGAACTTTAATTAAGGATTGAACTTCATCCCAATCAATAGCTGATACCCCCTTTACCATGAAAAATCTTTACCTTTTCTTGAATAGATCTTCAGGGACATCTATATGGCTGATATTGTAAAGATGTCTCGAACCTCCGATTTCGCGCAAAGTTCGGTTCAGCGAACTTTCGCGAACTGCAATAGACTCCAATGGGAAGGCGAACTTTGAAAACTAGAAACATTTATGCTGGCCACAAAAGTGATGGAAAAGATGTTTCAAGGGGTCTAACACCTGGAGGGGGGCATGGATGAGTGGGATAGACGCCAAAAGTCCCGGGGAACAATCTAGATTTTACACAAAGCAGCGTTTTAAAGGGCAGAAATCGGATTGCATGCTAAATTGGAGGCCTAAAGTGCTTTAAAACATCTTGCATGTGTATATGTTACGGCCAGAACCCGAAGTTTGGCCACTTCTAGTTCTGGCCAGCCACTTTGGGTTCTGGTCGGTCAATGTGCGAAGTGGCCGCTGTGCTGTGGCCAATGTGAGGAATGGAATGATTCATGTAAAATGAATGTATCTTCTGGCCGCAGCGCAGCGGCCAAATGTATCGCAACCTAGTTCATTTAATGACATTTAGCCGGCGGCAATGAAACAGATGAAGCCGCCGGCTTTTGCTCCGCCTCTCTCTCCTCCCCCCGCCTCTCTCTCTCCTTTTCTTATGGGCAGCCGAGGGGGGACATGCGTGTCCCCGAGAGTCGTTCGTCGCACCAGGGAAAGCAGAGCGGGGAGGCTGCAGACATTGCTTCTGCCAGCACCTGCTCTGCAAGAACGGCAGGGAAGCCTGCCGCGACGAACGACTCTGGAGGGGACACGCGTGTCCCCACCGCCTGCCAATAGTAAGAGAAGGAGAGAGAGGCGGGGGGAGGAGAGAGAGGCAGAGCAAAAGCCGGCGGCTTCATCTGTTTCATTGCCTCCGGCTTAATGTCATTAAATGAACTAGGTTGCGATACATTTGGCCGACATCAATCACGGAGAGTAATTAGAGTACTGCTTCAAACTGACACACGAAACTCACTGTGTAACGCACCGCACACAGCTGTTTGTGTAGTGACGGCCGTGCTGGACTGGTGCGCACCATGGCGAGAGTGCAGGGCGTGGCGGTTTTCAATCCCATATTGTTGCCGGGCTGAGGTAGCTCAATGATAGAACAACAGTGACTGTCCAAATGATCGAATTTGGTCTGTCCACAATGAAGCAATGACCTCATTATCTTGGGGGTCCCCCCCCCTCCTTGAGTCGGTCATTGCTTCATTGTGATACGCAAGCCCCTTCACCGCGGCAAGGTAACGATCACGAAGGGGAATTGACACAAGTACATACCTTTTGTCTTGTTGTTGCAGCTGCAGTAAAGAAAAAATAGGCAGGCATGTACACACACCACAAAAATTATTATAGCCGGCCGCTGCTAGCACCTCAAAAATTCAGGAATCCGTCTAGAGTCCTGGACCCTGTTGGTGGTGGCAGAGAAGGCAGTCAAGTGGCCTGCAGGCAGAGATGCTATGTGAGGACCGACTTAGTCATGGGGCAGGCAGTCACACGACGTGCAGGCAGAGATGCTGTGTGTGGGGACTGACTTAGTCTTCGGGCGGGCAAAGGCGACTTCTCTTCTCAGTGACAATGCTTCCAGCTGCACTGAAGGTCCTTTCTGACAGGACGCTTGAGGCAGGGCAAGACAGAAGTTGGATGGCAAATTGTGACAGCTCTGGCCACAGGTCAAGCCTGCGCACCCAGTAGTCCAAGGGTTCATCGCTGCTCACAGTGTCTACATCCACACTTAAGGCCAGGTAGTTGGCTACCTGCCGGTCCAGGCGTTGGTGGAGGGTGGATCAGCAAGCGATAAGGTGAGGCGTTAGACTAAAGATTATCCGCATGTCCGACATCACCATGAGATCGCTGGAGCGTCCTGTCCTTGCCTTGCGTGGACATGGGAGAAGGATTACAGGCAGTGGTAGCTTTACTCCGTTGTGCTGTGACATTACACTTAAATGCATTGTAAAGCATAGTTGACAGCTTGTTCTGCAAGTGCTGCATCCTTTCTGCCTTCATGTGATTTGGAAACATCTCCGCCACTTTGTGCCTATACCGAGGGTCTAGTAGCGTGGCCACCCAGTACAGCTCATTCCCCTTGAGTTTTTTTATACGGGGGTCCCTCAACAGGCTGGACAGCATGAAAGACGCCATCTGCACAAATTTGGATCCAGATGTATCCATCTCCTCTTGCTCTTCCTCAGTGACGTCAGGTAAGTTCTCCTCCTCCCTCAGTCACGAACAATACCATGGGAACGTTTAGCAGCACATGCCCCCTGCGACGCCTGCTGTGGTTGTTCTTCTGCCGCCGCCTCCTCCTCCAAAAAAAAAAAAACAACTTCCTCAGTGTAATGATCTGCTCAGCTGCCTGTGCAGGCAGGCAGCTTTTTGACCATTGTTTAGGTTTGCATGCTGCAGGACTCTGGAAAGAAGAGCTTCTGTCAGTTTTGCAGCTTGTGCTTGCTGAGGAATTTGCATACGTTGTCATGCAAATTGCCTGGCCACATTCATTGGAGGCGTGTACTATAAGTACTATGTGTTTCCCACAATGCTTGGCTGGTCATAAGGATTCCTTCCTGTGAAACACCCCTGGAGGAGTGTCAGCCTTGCTCTCTGTTTGAAGATCAGCTTAGAGTAATTTCTGAAACTGCGCTAGGCAGGTTCCCCTAGTGCAGTTAGGATTGTTATCTGTTTTGTTTGTTCTGTTGCGATTGTCCTGCCCCAGCGGTGGTCGACAGGAAATCGTTCTGATCTCTGTTCTTGGAGTATAGCTGGTGCAGCGATTGCTACCAGCTATCTCTTCTGATCTGCCTCACTTGGATCGCACTAGCATCTTGCGCTAGCGCTGTGGATCCTTCTGTTCTGTCTCCTTGGATTGCGCTAGCCACTTTCCGCTAGTGCTGTGGATCCTTCTGTTCTGCCTTCCTGGATCGCACTAGCATCCTGCACTAGTGCTGTGGATCCTTCTGTTCTGCTACTCTGTCTGCCTGGATTGCACTCGCCTAGCGCTAGTGCTGTGGATCCTTCTGTTCTGCTACTCTGTACCTGGATCGCACTAGCATCCTGCGCTAGTGCTGTGGATCCTTCTGTTCTGCTACTCTGTCTGCCTGGATCGCACTCGCCTAGCGCTAGTGCTGTGGATCCTTCTGTTCTGCTACTCTGTACCTGGATCGCACTAGCATCCTGCGCTAGTACTGTGGATCCTTCTGTTCTGTCTTACTGGATCGCGCTAGCCACTTTCGCTAGTGCTGTGGATCCTATCTCTCGCTTGTCCCTGTTTTCGTGTGTCTGTCTTGTCTGCTACGAACGCTTGCTGGAGGCTCGGTGAGGTAACTGTTAAGCAAGCGCTCGCGTCCTCTGTTACATGTTTGTCTGTCGATGGTTAGTTAGGCGTGCTTGTCTCTATTGTGCTTATCACGTGGAGACCGCGCATGAACGCGTGCACTGTTGCGAATGAGTGCGGTGTTCGCGTTCAGTTAGCGTCTGTTATTTTCCGTATCTCCTCATTGTATGATTTGCTGTGCCTTTGCTATCCTCGTATTCTGTTCTGATCTGCCTTGTGTCACTTTTGGCAATCGCCTTTCTTGCGGTTGCGTTTCTGTTTCGTATCTGCTGTTGTGTGTGCGCTGTCGCGGGGTGGCGACTAGATTGGCGCACACACATACAACCTGTCCCTTTGCTCGTTTTCATTCGCAATCACTTCTCTTGCGATTGCGTTCTGCGCTCCGTACAATTCCTGTCTGGCATTTGTGGAGGTACAGAGGATTGGTTCCTCTGCACTCCTCAGCGCCATCTGCCGACAGGAATTTCCCTTTACGGGTGCTTAGCACCTTTTGCTGGGTTCCTGCAATTATACGCTTGTGGAGGATTTCCGTCGTATCAGCGCACGCGTTGTGCGCTGGTCACGGAGGAAGTTCCACAATCGTTACACTCAGCATCCGAGTCTGACTCCTCTTCCCCACATGACTCTTCCTTCTCCTCCCCCTTCTGTGCTGCCGCAGGTGTTGAGGAAACATCTTGTTCTGATGAGAATTGATCCCACAACTCTTCCTCCTGTAACTGTTCCTGTTCACGCTCCTCCACAGCTTGATCCACCACTCTACGCACGGCACGCTCCAGGAAGAAAGCGTAGGGGATCAAGTCGCTGATGGCACCTTCACTGCGACTCACCCGGTTGGTCACCTCCTCAAACGGCTGCATGAGCCTGCCGGCATTTTGCATGAGTGTCCAGTTCTTGGGCCAGAACATCCCCATCTCCCCAGAGTGTGTCCTTCTACTGTAGTTGTAGAGATACTGGGTGACGGCTTTCTCCTGTTGTAGAAGGCGAGAGTACATAAGGTGACTCGAATTCCAGCGAGTCGGGCTATTGCAAATCAAGCATCTCACCGGCAAGTTGTTTCTCCGCTGAATATTGGCAAAGCGTGCCATGGCCGTGTAAGACCGCCTGAAATGTCCATACAACTTCCTGGCCTGCTTCAGGATGTCCTCTAAGCCTGGTACTTTGACACAAATCTCTGAATTATGAGATTCAGCACATGTGCCATGCAAGGTACATGTGTCAGCTTTCCCAAATTCAAAGCGGAAATGATATTGCGGCCGTCACACACCACATTGCTGATCTCCAGTTGGTGAGGGGTCAGCCACTGATCCACCTATTTGTTAAGAGCAGCCAGGAGAGCTGCTCCAGTGTGACTCTCCGCTTTGAGGCAAGACATGTCTAAGATGGCGTGACACCGTCGTACCTGGCATGCAGCATAGGCCCTGGGGAGCTGGGGCTGAGTAGCTGGAGAGGAGATTGCAGCACCAGTAGAGTTGAACTCCCACTCAGCCAAGGAGGAGGAGGATGACAACAGTGAAGAGGATGTAGCAGGAGGAGAGGAGGTGGCAGGAGGCCTGCCTGCAAGCCGTGGAGGTGTCACAAGTTGGTCCACTGCACAACGACATACTCCCTGCTTGTCAGCGGTCACCAGGTTGACCCAATGGGCTGTGTAAGTAATGTACCTGCCCTGACCGTGCTTGGCAGACCAGGCATCCGTGGTCAGATGGACCCTTGACCCAACGCTGTGTGCCAGAGATGACACCACTTGCCTCTCAACTTCACAGTACAGTTTGGGTATCACCTTTTTAGAGAAATAATTGCGGCTTGGCATCTTCCACTGCGGTGTCCCAATGGCCACAAATTTACGGAAGGCTTCAGAGTCCACCAGCTGGTATGGTAACAGCTGGCGAGCTAACAGTTCCGCCAAGCCAGCTGTCAGACACTGGGCAAGGGGGTGACTGGCAGAAATTGGCTTCTTCCGCTCAAAGATTTCCCTCACGGACACCTGACTGCTACTGTGGGCAGAGGAGCAGGAACCGCTCAAGGTGAGAGGTGGAGTGGAGGGTGGCTGTGATTGTGAAGGTGCAAGGGAGACAGTGGCTGAAGATGATGCACCTGAAGGAGGAAGAGGAGAAGGAGGGTGGCTTTTCTTTTGTGTGCTGCTTTTCCTCTGGTGCTCTTCCCATTGCTGTCTGTGCCTTTTCTCCATGTGCCTTCGTAAGGCAGTTGTCCCTATGCGGCTGTTGGCCTTTCCACGGCTCAATTTTTGGAGGCAGAGAGAACAGATGGCATTGCTCTGATCTAAGGCAGAAACACTAAAAAATGTCCAAAGTGCTGAGCCCTCCTGGGGTGATGGCACTATGGTGGCATCAGCAGCTGATGTTGAAGGGCATGTTGGCTTGCTGTACATAGGTGGTGATACATGGCCACGGATACTGCCACCAGCTGTTTCTGATGAGGAGCTCCCCCTGCTTCTTTCAGGAACTCGTCTCCTCCTACTCCTCTCTGACTCCCCCTTTGAACTGTCCCCTTGGTCATCTTGTCTCTTAGAATCCCACGTGACATCCGTATCATCGTCATCATCATAATCATCCTGCCCAGCTTTGCTTGCCTCAGACACCTCATAAACTTCACCAACAGCAGGTACTTCATCATCCTTCTCCTCACACTTTACGTCCATAGTGTCGCCTAACTCACATATGAGGTGGTGTAACTTGCTTAGCGCCTTCATCTTGTTGTAACAATAATGCCTGTGAATCAGTTAATTCCCCACCAAATAACTCCTGCGGACTGTCAAATGGAACGGTTTTGGTGCTAGTAGTAGAGCTGGTGGCTGCGGAAGATGAGGTGTTCTGTGTCAACCACGTCCTGACAATCTTGGGAGTTGATGGGACGTGCTTCTGAGCACTGTAATTTGGTCCAGGGCCGCACGAAATCACGTCAGCACGACCTCGAACAGAACTGCCATGTGGCCTTCCTCTGAGTCTGCCTCTGCCTCTACCTGTTTTGTCCATATCGGGGGGGATGAAGTGAAAGGTATGCACTGACTTGACTAATACAATGTGCAGTCACACAGGTGCAGTTAACAGGTATGCATGGAGTGGTATACCACACTGCGTGCGCTCACGTAGGTAGGTGGGTGCACTAGGTATATGCAGTGATGGGTATTACAAATGTGCACCTGTCACACACACGTACCGTGAACAGATACAGTGACTGGTGGTATTAACAATGCGTGCACTCACGTAGGTAGGTGGGTGCACTGAAAAACAGGTAGGTATATGCAGTGATGGGTATTACAAATGTGCACCTGTCACACACGTACCGTGAACAGGTACAGTGACTAGTGGTATTAACAATGCGTGCACTCACGTGGGTAGGTGGGTGCACTGAACAACAGGTAGGTATATGCAGTGATGGGTATTACAAATGTGCACCTGTCACACACACGTACCGTGAACAGGTACAGTGACTGGTGGTATTAACAATGTGTGCGCTCACGTAGATAGGTGGGTGCACTGAACAACATGTAGGTTTATGCAGTGATGGGTATTACAAATGTGCACCTGTCACACACACGTACCGTGAACAGGTACAGTGACTGGTGGTATTAACAATGCATGCGCTCACGTAGGTAGGTGGGTGCACTGAACAACAGGTAGGTATATGCAGTGATGGGTATTACAAATGTGCACCTGTCACACACACGTACCGTGAACAAGTGCAATGACTGGTGGTATTAACAATGCTTGTGATCACGTAGGTAGGTAGGTAGGTGCACTGAACAGTAAACAGGTGCAGTGATTGGGATGGGATTACAAATGTGCAGCTGCCTGTCACACACACAGGTAGTCACTGAATGTCCTGGGCTTGGCAGTGGCACAGTAGGAATTAAGGGGCCAAAGGCCAGCTGCGACTGACTGACAGGGCTGTATATAATGCAAGTGGGCCACACAAAAAAAGAAAAAAAAGATCACAAGAACAAGATTAGCTCTCAAAAGAGCTGTTGAGGGGTGCTTTTTTTAGCAATAAGAATTAGCAAGGAGAAAGCTAAAAGGCCTACAAGAGCCTAACTAAGCTTTCCCTATAGCTCTCTCTGCATCTGCAGCAGCAGCTCTCCCTTCTCTGATTACTGCAGGAACACGAGTGAGTCCAATGCCTGATGCTGCCTGCCTTTTATAAGGGGGTGGGCCTCCAGGAGGGAGTGTAGCCTGATTAGCTACAATGTGCTTGCTGACTGTGATGTACAGGGTCAAGTTGACCCTAATGATGTAGTATAGGAGGCAGGTCAAACTGCCATAAAGTTCGTGTTCGATTGTGAACGCGAACCACCAAAAGTTCGCCGGGAACCGTTCGGGGTCGAACTGTTTGGGCCATCTCTATGATATTGTGGTCAAACAACCCCCCCCCCCCCACCACCACCACCACCACCACCACCACAGCCTGATGTCATGAACATGGTCCTGACAGTTTGCGGTCTGTGAACCTTGTTGCATTGTGGGAAATAATGGCTTCTTCTAACTGCCGAGCAAGTAATACCTCCCTCTGTGCATAGAACTCTCAGTAACGAACATTCTGTACAGATCACCTGACAGAACTAAAGGTGTCACCACCAGTGATACATTTCAGAATTTAAATCAGAGAGGAAAGATTTTACAGTGGTCCAACTCCGACTAAATAAAATGAATATTGTAAACAATAAGCAATTTTATGCACTATTTGCTCTACAGTTCCTCCTTAAAGAGACACTGAAGCGAAAAAAAAATATGATATAGTGAATTCGTTGTGTACTATGAATAATTACTAGAAGATTAGCAGCAAAGAAAATATTCTCATACTTTTATTTTCAGGTATATAGTGTTTTTTCTAACATTGCATCATTCTATAATATGTGCAGATTACACAACACTCAGCATTCAAAATGAATCTTTCAGAGTAGTCTGTGAAGTAATGACCTCTCCTCTAGCAGAGAAAAAGTAAACAGTTTACTTACAGTTGAGATAATAAAAGTCAGATAACAGCCCTCTCCACGACTAACTTAGTCGGAGAGCTTAACCTGCTGGGCGGTCTGGACGAGCTCAGCTCGTCCAGTACCGCCGGAGCCTGCCGCTCAGGCCCTGCTGGGCCGATTTGGCTCAAATAAAGTGCAGCACACGCAGCCGGCACTTTGCCAGCCGCGTGTGCTGCCTGATCGCCGCCGCTCTGCGGCGATCCGCCGCGAGCAGCGGCGAAAGAGGGTCCCCCCAGCCGCCTGAGCCCAGCGTAGCCGGAACAAAAAGTTCCGGCCAGCGCTAAGGGCTGGATCGGAGGCGGCTGACGTCAGGACGTCGGCTGACGTCGATGACGTCACTCCGCTCGTCGCTATGGCGACGATATAAGCAAAACAAGGAAGGCCGCTCATTGCGGCCTTCCTTGTTTATTCTGGGCGCCGGAGGCGATCGGAAGAACGCCTCCGGAGCGCCCTCTAGTGGGCTTTCATGCAGCCAACTTTCAGTTGGCTGCATGAAATAGTTTTTTTTTTATTAAAAAAAAACCCTCCCGCAGCCTGCCTGGCGATCTTAATAGAACGCCAGGCAGGTTAATGGCTTGTTTGCATAGAGATAACAACTGTAGTTTCTCAACTCTTCCTGTACTGGAAACAATTAGACTGATGTATCTGATCTTAATGTTTTATTTCTTAGCTGTACTACACATACAAATCATAATATCATAATTTTTTTTCCGCTTCAGTGTCTCTTTAAAGTATATACCATGATTTGAAGGTGAGAATAAACCTAGGTTCACACTACACTGCAGCCGGTTACAGGGAATCTGATATTTGATCTGCTGTGACCGCCCCATTGCTCTTATATGTTCGTTGGCGTCTGTTATAATGGACATATCATAGATAGCATGCTATTGCTATCCATGATGTGTGCAACTTATATCTAGGGTCGTGCATTGGCCTCAATTCACTAAGCTTATCTCCTGTCTTTAATAACGTTTCTAGAGTTATCACCAGGGTGATAAGGCATGTAGTAGTCAGGAAACATTTTACCTTCGGGCAAATCTAACGTTAACTCTTCTGTTTTTAAGTTAAAGAAAAACTAACGTTAACTCTTCTGTCTTTCAGTTAAAGAAAACCTGTAACGAAAAAAATCCTCCCCTGGGGGATACTCACCTCGGGTGGGGAAAGCCTTTGTATCCTATTGAGGCTTCCCCCATCCTCCACGGTCCCACGGCGGTGGCGATAAAGTTCCCCCGAACAGTGGGGATGTAAATATTTACCTTCCCGGCTCCAGCGCAGGCACAGTCTTGGCTCTCTGCTCGGAGATAGGCGGAAATACCCTATCGCTGTCAGGCACCTGCGCAGTAGAGCAGACCCAATAGAGAACGGCTATTTTCTGCTATCTCCGTGCGGATAGCCGCAACAGCGCCCCCGCTGGAGCCAGGAAAAGTAAATAAATCAGTGCTTATCAGCGCTTGTCAGGCTTGTCGACGAAGGATTCCGGGACACTTCGGGGGAGCCAGCGCTGGACTGCCTGCAGCTACAGGGGAGGGGGAGGCCTCATCGGGACCCTGAGGCTTCCCCCTCCCAGGTGAGTACCCCCCAGAGGAACTTTGTTTTGTTACAGATTCTCTTTAAGGAGAGATCTCTGAAGTTAACTCTTCAATCCTTAAAATAACTCCAGAATTCTAAAGTTGAAGACAGGCTGTTAATTCACTGCATGTGAAAATAACTACAGAGGAGGTAGCTTAAGGAATGAAGAGATACGATAACTCTCTCACTGTGAAAACTTATCTCTACACCTTAATAAGGCAAGATCGATGTGTGGAGGTAAATTTTCTCTTGCCTTATTATCTCCAGCATGATCTTAGTGAATTGAGGCCAATGTCAAGACTTTGCATTCTGTCAGTGCAACAGACATGTGACTGGATCCAATGGTTAACAATGGATCTATGGACATGTCTATTGTGGTCTGTTCTGGAAAACAGTATAATTTGATGTGTGGTGTGAGCCTAAAGGCTGCCATACACAGGTCGATTGCCACCAGATCAACCAGCAGATAGATCCCTCTGTGATCGAATCTGATCAAAGAGGGATCTATTGGCTGCCTACACTGCAAACAGATTTTGAATCAATTTCCCTATGAAATCGATTCACAATCTGTGAAGTTGCTGCTGCCGCCAACCTCCCCCCCCCCCCCGCATACATTATCTGACCTGGCCGCGCGAGTCCCCCGGCGGTCTCCGCTGTCTCCTCTCCGCTCTGGGCTCCAGCTTTACTTTACTTCCTGTCGGGGGAAGTTGAAACAGTAGAGGGACAGGAAGTAAGTGAAGCCAGCCGGAGCCCAGTGCAGAGAAGGGACCGCGGTGACACGCGCCGGCAGAACAGGTAATGTATTGCCACTAGCGTCGCTCGTCGGACATTCGAACACTGAATTCGACGCACTCCCGACCCAACGGCGTTCGAGTGAAATCTTCCGTGCGGACAGATCGACCGGAACGATCTATTTTGGACGTAAATCGATCGTTCAGTCAGCGTTTGCGCAACGATTTCACAGCAGATTCGATCACAGTAATCGAATCTGCTGTATATCGGCGGGAAATTGTGTAAGTGTATGGGCCCCTTTACAATGCTTTGGTGCATATACACCATATGTAAATAAGAAGTTACCACCTGCAGACATTGATTTCATAGGTGTGCTGTGACCTATCCGCCATGTAGAACAATGCACCTACTATTTACTGCACTTATGCTTTACATTCATGAAGTTTTATTCAGCTAATGTTCACTGCCTGTGAAGCAGGTCACTCTGGGTCCAGGAGAAGTGGGCACCTCTGATAAGGACAAAAATAAACAAACAGTATCAGCATGTGTAAACAGTGCAAGGAAGGGAATACAAACATTAATTTCTTAATTTACCTTTAACAATATCATGGGCCAGAGCGATAATAACGTACCTCTCGGTACAGGCCCAATATATGACCTGCACAGACCAAATAACTGAAGACCACATACTATATCTCTGTGCATTAGTATCAGAAAGGAAAACCAAAGTAACTTAAAGCATACTCAAAGCACTGTGAAGTCCTATTTTACAATAACTTTTAAAGCCAATCTTCAGGGATAAATCTAAATATAGTTTCTAATATCTTAGGGCCGGTTTATATTAAATCCATCTGCCACGCACTAACAATTCATGTAGCAGTGCGTTCAATGGCAGCAGCACAACGTGCTGCAACCATTGTGTTGACTTATATTGAATATAAGTTGTGCTGTACATACATCTGGCCTGTAGATATCGCTGTTCTATGTGGTTACTGCATAAGATTATCTAGACTGTTGTGGATCATTGGTTCCTGTTCTGCCCTGGCTAGAGACATGGAGAAAATACACTGTTTATGTGAGAGTTTGTGAATCCTGTAAATACCGGTATACCTAGTTTCAGTTATCTTGCTTCCATGACTACTGAACACAACTAATGGTACAACAGGCAGTTGGTAAAGGATAGGTTGGCACAACGCTTGTGCAGCAAACCAGCCCTTAGCTAGCAAAATATCCTGATGTTACCGTCTTGTGTAAGAAAATGCTTCTGCAGATATAAATGCTATAAAAAAAAAGCTGGTATGTTTATAAAGTACTAGTGTCTCTGGTTTGCCATTACTTATTTGAGTACTCTGTGAAATACTGTACCTGCTTCCCATGTCCTACCCATTGGAATACATCAATACGAGCCTTGCACTGATGAAGGAAAACCTAGCCTGAAACAGCTGTTTGCAAATTGAATTGTATGTCCCTGTAACATGAACAAGCTATGGGCACACCAGTGGCTCTGGATGTGTGTTTACATTTTTATGACATAAAGAAATGATGTACATATCCAGTCACTTAGCAGAGGAGATACGAAACAGATTATATGGAGTATAGTTTTGCTGCTTAACCACTTGCCGACCGCACGCTTATACCGTGCGTCGGCAAAGTGGCAGCTGCAGGACCAGCGTCGCCAGCTGCAGGCTGATTAATCAGGAAGCAGCCGCTCGCGCGAGCGGCTGCTTCCTGTCAATTCACGGCGGGGGGGCTCCGTGAATAGCCTGCGGGCCGCCGATGGCGGCTCGCAGGCTAAATGTAAACACAAGCGGAAATAATCCGCTTTGTTTACATTGTACGGCGCTGCTGCGCAGCAGCGCCGTAAGGCAGATCGGCGATCCCCGGCCAATCAGCGGCCGGGGATCGCCGTCATGTGACAGGGGACGTCCTGTCACTGGCTGCACAGGACGGATAGCGTCCTGTGCAGCCCGGATCACTGGGCATGACAGGTAGGAGAGGGAGGGGGGGAATTTTGCCGCGGAGGGGGGCTTTGAGGTGCCCCCCCCCCGCAACATGCCTGCAGGCAGGAGCGATCAGACTCCCCCTGCACATCATCCCCATAGGGGGGAAAAAAGGGGGGCGAACTGATCGCTCTGCGTGCCCGCTGATCTGTGCTGGGGGCTGCAGAGCCCACCCAGCACAGATCCCAACAAACAGCGCTGGTCCTTCAGGGGGGGTAAAGGGTGGGTCCTCAAGTGGTTAAGTAAAGCTGTATAGTTACAAACACCTTGGCCCATATCCAATTAACTTTTTCTCCTGAGTTTTCTGCTAGGAGATAATGTCTCATCTTCAATTTAGAATAACTTCAGCACATTGAAATGAAAAAAGTATCAAAAAGTAGGCAAAGAAGTACTATCAAAATCATTTTGAGTATTTTTTGCTTGCTGGTGAAGGATACCCGAAGTACATGTGACATGATGAGATAGACATGTGTATGAACAGTGCCTAGCACACAAATAACTATGCCGTGTTCCTTGTTTACTTTCTCTGCCTGAAAGAGTTAAATATCAGGTATGTAAGTGGCTGACTCAGTCCTGACTCAGACAGGAAGTGACTACAGTGTGACCCTCACTGATAAGAAATTCCAACTATAAAACACTTTCCTAGCAGAAAATGGCTTCTGAGAGCGGGAAAGAGATAAAAAGGGGAATTTCTTATCAGTGAGGGTCACACTGTATTCACTTCCTGTCTGAGTCAGGACTGAGTCAGCCATTTACATACCTGATATTTAACTCTTTCAGGCAGAGAAAGTAAACAAGGAACACAGCATAGTTATTTGTGTGCTAGGCACTGTACATACACATGTCTATCTCATCATGTCACACGTCACTTCGGGTATCCTTAAAAAGCAATTTATTAAAAAGTTAAAAAAATATCACCTAGGAGAAAACTCAGGAGAAAAAGTTGATTGCACGTGGGCCCTTATGTTTTAACAAGGCAAAATTATATGAACAGAATGACAAATATTTTGGTAGGTAAAAATGTTCACTAGGATGTATATATTGACTGTGTATTTAAATTAGGAAAGTGTTATGCTTTAACTAAAGTTCTTAGGCAATAGGCGCATTTACTTTGTACAGCGCCACGGAATATGTTGGCGCTTTATAAATCAATAATAATAATAATAATTAGTTCATATTGATAAGGCAGTGTCTTACCTTTCCCTTCCAGGAAGTGAGCAGTAATGTATATATAATTATGCTTGCCATGTGTTCCGTTTTCCCCACAATCTCTTTTAGCCACGAAATATGCTTAGTAGTTACGATACAGATTACATTCCTAATTCCTTTTTAAATTCAGCATTCCACATGGGGAAGTTGGGCGAGAATCTGGCGGATGTGCCATGAAAGCTGCCATCCATCCCTACACCATCTGTTAGGAACCTGTTATCCTATCGCTGGCTTCCGAGCTTCGAACCAGGCGACACCTGTGCTTCTTAACCTCTCAGCTCCCAGCTGGGCTTCCCTCACTGCTCAGGATCTGCGCTATAAGCAATAGAATGAGGCTTGGGCCAAATGAGGGCATGGCTTTCCAAGACTGGCATAGGGAGGCAGAGTACTGAGCCTTCTGTGGCACAACATGGAGTCAGGAAAATAGATAGCTGGCACCGGGCAGACCTACTGCTTATCTGATGCTAGGGATTTGTAAAATAGGTCACAATTCACATTCATTTACATTATAAGAACGGGCTGGAAATGAGCAGCAAACTAGACACCATACTTACTCTGGTATGCTGTATGAAAACAAAATAAAGTTGACTTTGAGTAGAAGTTGACCCCGTGACCTCAAACCCTTTTGTGTAAGAAAGTTAGAAGACACAAGTATAGTAAAAAGTAGAGCTTTATTCACTTACAATTACTGTCATGTCTCCACACATGTATTTCCGCATCCCCAAAAGTATAGTCATGTTCCCTTAAAGGGGAGTAACAAAAATCACCCCTCCCAATAAAAACTTTGATGGGGTCCCCAATGTTCTCACACCTCTTCAACCATATTGACCCCCACACCCAGGAGGCTCAATGTCATATGATATGTGTGGCCACCATGACACCCCCACACCTACAACACCTGCCCTCGAGAGGCAGCGCCTCAGAAGGAGAAAGTCCAGAGCCCCCTTGTGGCAGGAGGAGCTTCTATCCCTATAATTATTCATCTGTTCCCCCAAACACAGATTGAAAAGAAAAGAATGGCCATATTTCCCCACCTTCGCTGCTCCTCCCGTGCACAGCAGTGCAAGGTAGTGTATATTAGGATAAGTTATTGTTACCTGTCCATTTGAGGGCCACACTTCTTTTCTCATCTGTCTAGCTTTCTGACCAGCTCCCCTAGCAACTACATTCCCCTATGGCTGTATGTGTGAGTGGGATATGAATACAAGGGGAGGCACCTGGAGTGTGAGGTAGACAGGTATAAGAGCAGTGCATCCTGGCCTGCCATGTGACAGGTAACAGTAACCCATCTTATAGCTTCCCCAGTGGCGTAGCTAAGGAGCTGTGGGCCCCTATGCAAGTTTTACAATGGGGCCCCCCAAGCACTTTATACATACCAATTGATACGGCGCACCAAAATCTGCCAAGAATAACCACAGTGTCAGAGGTGCAAGAAGGGGATGGGGAACAGTTTGTTAATGATAACCACTATTCAAAGTATCTCTAGAAAATATTATTATGAGTATAGGACCAATAAAGAGCTAATACTGTAGATGTGGGAGGGCCCTTTGGGGCCCCTCTGGCCCAAGGGCCCCGATGCGGTCGCTACCTCTGCACCCCCTATTGCTACGCCCCTGAGCTTCCCTGAATAGCAAAGGGGTGAGGGGAGGGGAATTCAGGTATTTTATCTCAAATTTTAATTAAGAAAAGTTAATGAACAGAGTATAAGTTTGACCTTTCAATTGTTTTAATTGTTTTGAGCTAGACATAAATACTTGACTTTATTTCAGGTATTTATAGTAAATGTATCTAATATGCCTCTCAGGCTATGGCTATCTATATACTACATCATATAAAGCAAAAGCATACATCATTTAATGGAAAGTCCGAATGTGATCCAAAAATTCACTCATAGGAAGCATACCTCTTGCTCACGTCCCCAGTGAGGCTCCCAGAGGTCCCACAGGTATTTTTACTTCTGCACTGGTGAAACACCAGAAAAAAGGCTCCATTGCCTTTGACAAAATGGCAGCTTCTTTATTATCTTTCCCATGATTTGTCACTGAAGAAGTCCTAAATGGCTAAGCAATTTGCTGCACATGTACAGGGTTACCAGGAGGAAAGAAGAGGAGCATCAGGGTGTCTTAATGGTGAGATTATGATTTTTTTCTGCCTGCAGGCTATATTCTTATTTTGCCTAAAGATTCCCTTTATTGGCTATTTTAGCCACGTGCACATATCAACAGGTGCATAAAATAACCATTTACTAGGAAACTGCTTCCCTACACAGGCCTTTCAAACAAAGACCTGCACCGCCTGCAATTAGTACGAAATGCCGCTGCAAGGGTGTTAACTAGCCAAACCCCCCATTGGCACATACCACCAAGCCTTACCTCACTGCGTTGGCTACCGATAAAATTGAGAATTCTGTTTAAGATTGGCTTATTGACATTCAAATCCTTGCACAATCTGGGCTATGGAAACCTGAAGGATTTGTTGCAACTGCATCAACACCCCCCCCCCCCCCCCCCCCCAATCTTAAATCAAAAGGATCTAATAACTTGGTCACCCCAGAGTCTACCTCAAAACCTTTAGAGACAAAGCCTTCTGCCATGCTGCCCCTACACCTGTTTAGTCTAGCATTTTATCAACACAGTCCAGTCTGCGACCCTGTATTGATCTGGGACATATCTATGCGTTTTGAGTCCTATGAGAGAAAAGCATTTTACAACTGTTATTGTTTTGTATAAGTGTCTGTACACATTGTTCGCGTTTTTAAAATCACAAGGTCTTTTGAAAAATCATGAAAATTGTGATAACCTGTACATACTGGTGCATTGCATTTTTAGAAAAATGCAATTGCAGTGACTGCTGTGCTTTTTAAAGGATACCCAAACTGACATGTGACATGATGAGATAGACATGTGTATGTACAGTGCCTAGCACACAAATAACTATGCTGCGTTCCTTTTTTTCTTTCTCTGTCAGAAAGAGTTAAATATCAGGTATATAAGTGGCTGACTCAGTCCTGACTCAGACAGGAAGTGACTACAGTGTGACCCCCACTGATAAGAAATTCCCCTTTTTATCTCTTTCCTAGTCTCAGAAGCCATTTTCTGCTAGGAAAGTGTTTTATATTTGGAATTTCTTATCAGTGAGGGTCACGCTGTAGTCACTTCCTGTTTGAGTCAGGACTAAGTC